>NW_009954300.1:0-216 GCF_000747805.2 Chaetura pelagica
CCACGCGTGTCACACGTGTCACTGTGCACGGGCCGGGGCAAACCGGGTACGTGCCCAGGTCGGGAACAATCAACAGGATACTCGAAACTGATGCAGAGTTCCAGCGTTTTGCAGCTTTTCCCAAGAAAAGCGTCCCTTCCCTGGCCTGTATCCAGCGTCATCCCAGCGACACCACCGTGCCCTGAATCCCTGGCAGAGCTGTTGCTGCAGTTCTGT
>NW_009954300.1:784-63736 GCF_000747805.2 Chaetura pelagica
CGGCGGCTCTGACATTCAGGGCCGCTGGCACAGCCGGCGGGGGAGCGTCATCCGCTAAACTTAAAGTTCTGCCTCGAGTTTCCAGGTTCTGTGTCCCTGAACCTTCTGTCAGTGACCGCTAGAGGGAACGCCGGTTTTGTTGTTCCCACAGGCCTACGGGTAACGCCATCGAAAAGTAAAATACAGTCACAGAAAACAAAATTCCGCTTGGCATCAACACACCCCCCGCACGCAGATGCCACTGGCACATCGGTTTCAAACGTGGCTTCTCTAGAGGTAATAGTTGGCCAGTCAGGAAAGTCACTGCCATCTGTAGGCACTGTTTGAAGAGAGCCATTACTTTCAAAAACATGCAGTATCTCCTGCAGTGTGAATTAGAAACTACTACTTTTTATATGTATATGTACAAGTTTACCTTAAAAAAAAAAAAAAGAAAAAGCAGAAACTGAAAATCTTGTGGCCTTAATCACATAATAAACCAACCCCTTAGAGACTTTTTCTCAGTTTGAAAACACAGGAGTTATTTGAACCAATGCCTACCAAAACCCCCTGAAAATTAATGTTTAGATTAAACTACTAAGTAACTAGACAGGTTATTATAATATAAATTGTCTAGCCCTACATCCCACAAACTCAGATTTTTCTTACATTTACAATTCAGGCTTTTCCCTAAGTAACTGATACATCTTTATATAAGAAAGCTTTACTGGCAACCTCTTGCTGAAATATATTTTTTAATAAACTGAAAACTGGTAAACCAGGAATCATCTTTTTTTACACTACTCCACAAAAAAATTAACTTTAAAGCTGTGTTTCTTCCTCCCCCGTCCCCGCTCTCTTTTGATCTCCCTTGTACAGCTAAACAGCCCTCAGGCTCTTTGGAGAGAGACCCGAGCTCCTGCAGACCCTGCATTTCCAGATCAAGGCTTGGCAGAAGACCCGTGTATGCAGATGACTCCACCCTGCACATGGGCTGCTCTGCTTGTGGGGCAGCCCCTTGCAAGGGAAAACTCACAGTTTGCTCTCTTGAAAGCTCCACCTGCTGCAGTGTGGAAGGTGAAGAGTGCAGAGGCTAGATCAAGCAGCTACAGAGATACAAAATCCTGTCTCAAACCACAAAAAAAATTCTTCAGAAAAAGATCACTGCCCTAAAGTTTTGTGCCTTGTCATGGAGCACATTTCCACCTCGCTATTTTTTTTTGCTTTTTCTGCCCTCAAAGAAAAGCTTTTTTTCCAAAACTAAATGTTAAATCTATTTGCCACAAAGGTTCACAGTTCCCTACAAAGACTTATGCAGGAGTGCTAGGTGTGAAGCCCAGGCCCCTGCAGTCCACTGGCTCAGATTCCAGACACAGGTCTAAACAAGTAAATACCACTGCTGAATTGAGCCTCAATATCACACTTACCATCTATGACATAGCCAAGAAGTACAAAAATATGAATCCTACTTAGGAATCTTGTAACGATGAGTGTCTTAATGGTTTTGAGATTCTAAAACCAGACACCTAACAGCTTTCATATTTTCAAATCAATCTACCTTTTCTCCTTTGCATACAGTAAATTAACATTTTTTCAGTGAGGATGTAAAAGAAAACAAGTAGAAGGACAGGTAATCCATGCAGTAGATGGCAGCAGGACACATAAAACTGTATTAAAACTTAGTTACTAACCCCCTTGGTTGAAGACATATATAGATATCTTCTAAATTTCAGAATTAAGATTATGTCAGTGCCATACTCCTTGCTCAGTATGCCTCATCTCTAATTAAATCATACCCCCCCTCCACACACCCTACCTCGCCTTACTCCATGCCCTAAATGAATGGGTACTCAGAGAATGAATCGATGTGTAACAAGGACACTGTTGGTAGCTTTACTGAGGTAGACAAGAAGGTGGGGGGTTGGGAAGTGTTGTGAGTTCATGTCAGATTGCAGATGGCTATCGAGAAGCAGAAAATAAGCAGGAGGGACTAAACACACAGAAAACATAGATAAAGATACATTTGCACCCTAGCTATCCACCTCTTCAATTGGACAGCCACAGAGTTAAGAAATCACAAGGCAGATTTTGAAAATGCTTAATATTACAGTCAAAGTCATATTTGTAAAATATACATTGGGATTGTGCCTATCTCTGCTTTTAATCTCTCCTGTCTTAAGCCAATGTCCTCTCCTACCCTTATGACACAGATGCTACTGCTGACTCTCTGAAATAAGGCATATAATTATTTTAATTCTTCTACAGGAGCTCTCACATCCACTGTAGACGTCCACCCTCAGCAATTAACTTATTACTCCCCAGACATCAGAGCAACCCTACTCACCAGAGCTTCCTCTTCTACCCAACACGGCAGTCTCTGTTCTGCAGCCATTCTACCAGATCCTCTTCTCACATCAGTTTTCTCCTTTCACAATGACTTCTGTATCTCCTCAACCTATTCCTACTCGTTGCTTCTTCTCACAGCCTTTTGTGACCAGCTGCAGTGGTGGTTGGCTCTCTGCCCCTTCCTAACAACTGCTCTAGGCAAGCCACCCCCACATTTCACCTCTTTAATCTGCTCTCAAAGGACGCTGTTGGGAACAACGAAGAGCAGAGAACAGAGGACTTGTTGCTCCCAAGGGAGATCTTTTGTCTCAAGTTCTAGAAGCTGTGGTGGTGCAGACCTCTCCTCACCAGGCTGCACTGTGATGTCAACACCAGTCAATGTAGTTCCTGCTTTAGTTACCAGGGCAGTGGACATCAAATTGTTCTTGTTTCAATTGAAAGTGCAATAGGCTGAGAAAACCTGGGCACTTTGCGGCCCTGCCTGCTGGGGCAGTGAGATTAAACAATTGGGTACCTTCTTGTCCTGGTGCAAATACAGTGCTTTGGAGTGATCAGGCACTCCTCAGCCGTACCTAGAACTCCTGTTGTCTGGGAAACACACCTGAGACCCTTCCTGCTTGGATCACAAGCCCAAATTGAAAGTCACCAAAGATCACTGGACACAAATTCAGGCCACAATGGAAAAATACTGATCAAAGATAATCAGAGTTAACTTGTGACTCTATAAATACCAATCCTGAAACGAGGCCCTTTGGAGCTCTCTGGGATCACTGCAGACTGCTTAGCCAGTGCCTCACAAAGGACATTTGTCTATCTGAAGGAAAACAGCTAGTAGTTCACTACTTTTCTTTTGCAGAAAGAAAGATCAAATTCTAGAAATTTACTGTAATTGAAACTAATGGGGATCAATAGGAAGGGAGTTACACTGCAACTTCTTTTTGTGCAGAGATCATTAGGTACCAAAATTTATTAACATCTTAACATAGGTTAACCTCTATATCTGTGTGGAAGCAATTTAATTGAGAAACTCTGTTAAATCTTTAATTGAACCTCTGTGTTTGATTATAACAAATGGTTGATTCTTGATTAAGAGTTGCTATTAATTAAGTATCGTCAGGATATCATATAACCTTATTTATGTATTTGTTATAATAGTGTCAATCAACCTTAAATTGCTCCTATTCCAAATCACACCAGACCCACAATTAAATATTAAAGCATTACACTGGAATCCCCACACCTAAACCCTTTCACCAAGTCTGGGACTAAGTCTGGATCCAGCTGCCCCCAGATTGCTCTCTGAGAAGGATTTCAGAAAGCAAGGGGGTCCTTCCTGAAGCCTGTGGTTCAGCTGGAGGGCCTTCCTCATTCTTTTCCCTGATCCCTAAGGAAATCACTCCACCCCAGTTCTGACTCAATCTTCCCTGTCTCTGTATAAATAACTTCCTCCAATCCCTGTGTGAATAATTCCAATCCAATTCCAACCCCTACACATTCCTTCCACGTAGTAATAGAGCGAACCTTGCCATCAAACTCTAAGTTGTGCATTTATAAATCTACATTAAAATCAATTTTTCCTAATACCTTTGTTGGTGATTCTTTAAGCGACCTTAAGACCTTCCACTCCCATCTCCAACAGGAGGGAAACTTTACTTGTCTCCTTCAGTGGAGGAAACAGAACAAATAACAGGCCAGAGAGGTTTTTTTCTAAGACAGATCAAGAATTAATGAAAAAATTGTTTCATGTCATTATAGCACAGATTCCAGGTTCAGCTGAACTTCTATCACCTACAAAGGTAGAGCAAGACAAAAAATGAAAATAGTATCAGGAAAAAAGAAGTCGTGACATACCAAGAAACAATCCAGAAGAGTGATAAATAAAAAAACAAACAAACCCAGTCTCTATCCCAGGTCAAAGCTTGCAGAAAAACAAGTCAAGGAGAGACTACAGATGATCTGCAGGCTTGCTCTGTGCTAGCTGGTAAATTAGTATTCCAGGGAGCATTCCTGGCACTGGAATACAATAATCTGTATTCTAATTTTTTTTAGAATAGACCTGGCATAGTTTTTGCATGGGCCCATAGCAAATAATTTTTGTGTATGGTTTGAGAGCTACAAGGACTATTCTCAGTTGGCCATGTGCATATGGCCACCCCACATGGAAAGCCTGAAAAAAAGCTTCTCAGGCAGCTTATAAACGAGCCCACACAAATACTAGAAAAGAGTATGAATGTTGGTCATTCAATGCCTCAGTACTAGCAAATAGTCCCAGGCACGTACAGTTTCCCACTGTGGATGTAAACCATACAGATCCAGCCAAAAACTAAAGATGCAGTGAAGCTAAGGTTGCTTAAGATAGACACACCACCTGAGTCCAGAAGGACAAAGCAACACAGAGAAAAAGATACAGCTTGGTAGTAAATTTGATACCTTTTTCCAAAGAAGGCATTTATCAGAACTGAGTTTCCAGCATCTTTAGAGATGAGGAGGTTGCAGGTCCCAGAGGCTTGCTCGGCTGGCAGGGAATTCACCTGCACAGAGCATTGTCCTTTCCTAAAACTTTGCAGCTGCTCAGCTGAAAAAATTCATTTCAACAAAGGAGAAAGGACAAAGTATTCGTACCACGCCCTGATGCTATTTTTAGGCTGTTCTAATTTCTTTTACCTCAATAAAAAGGCTGAGGCAGCAGATACTCTCACCATGGCCTGGTATAACCTAGTGTCAAGAGTTTTTCACGTGGTTTTGACTGGGCACAATTTCTTTGATGAAATAGTTTGGTCTTTCTCTCTTCCCCATCCCCCTACACATGCATATACTTCTGCCAGTTCTAAGGAAGAAACGCAACTCTACCCATGGTACTCACACAGCCGTGGTGACACCATTACTGCACTCCAGCTCAGCTCGATTTGCCATCACAGAAGGGACAAGGACAGGACAAAGGCAATGAGGAAGTCACTGCCCAGTCAGCCAAATCCCTGTGTCCCAGCATGGACCCAGCCAATCACTCCACTTGCCTTATATCCCCCTACTGCCACTGGCTCTTCATTATTCTGACCTGGCTGTCAGAATAATGATAAATTGGAGGGAAAGATAGAAATGGGGTGAAGGAAGAGACTGTTAAAAATGTATTTTTCTTCAGGCTTTTCATCTCCTAGCAAGATTATTCAGCTTCTCTTTGGTCCATGAAGTGAAAGTTTCCAGCCTGTTAAGCATCTTTCTGAGACAAAAAAGGAGATTAAGAACTTGGAAACAGCCTTGGTCTATAGGGAAAGAGAGAAATGGGGTGAAGGAAGAGACTGTTAAAAATGTATTTTTCTTCAGGCTTTTCATCTCCTAGCAAGATTATTCAGCTTCTCTTTGGTCCATGAAGTGAAAGTTTCCAGCCTGTTAAGCATCTTTCTGAGACAAAAAAGGAGATTAAGAACTTGGAAACAGCCTTGGTCTATATCTGAAGGAAATTCAACTCTCAGGATAATTTCTAACTTATCCTAATTTTTTTAAGACTGCCAGTGGAACAGATCTGTACATACTTAGCATACAAACAGGCAATTCCTCCCAGAGAAAACTGCAGTAAGACTTATTTGAGGACTACAGACACAGGAAAGTGCCTTAGAATCTCAAAAAAAACCCCAACCACACCTATAACCATCACATGGATGAATGGATAAAAAGAGCTTTGAGATAACATAAAACTTTCAGTAAGAGCATGTAAGAATGTCCATACTTCAGCAAACTGATCTTGAGCAAAGCACTTAGTTCAGTAGAAGATATAAAATGCAGCAAGCATCAGAAAAAAGAGGACTAGGAATTTGATGGGCCAGGCCTGTGAAGGATGACTGGCAGATACAGACTTTGCACATCTGGCAACTCTTGATATTGAAAACCAATAAAGCTTGCCATGGAAAGTGTGTCAGAAACTACAAAAATGTCACAAATTGTGAGGTAACTGATCCCAGTCACCTTATAGAAAGCCTAAAGTATGAAACATTTCAAACAAAACAAAACCACCAAAAACAAACCTATCATTTCAGCAAGGACCAGAACAGTCTTTACTGAATACAAAAGACAACATGAGGAAAGAAGATGGAGTGAGAGTGGCTTAGGTTGTAGGTGGTTTCACAGTGCTCTTCACAGCTTTGCCCCAAGACTTCCACAATCAATCACTTCTGGACCTCTAGGAGATCCAGAAGGGAATGATTTCAAAAGTGTTTATTCCAAATGAACTTGAATGAAATCTCATGAAGCACAAACAAGTGACATTTAAAAAGCAATGGCATCAGCACTAGCACCAAGCAAGCTTTCTTTCCTCAGGCTTTGTGTCTTGTGATAGACTGAGGGCTGCAAATTTTTTTCCCATGGTTAAGGCATTTGTAAACATTTGCTGCCACAGGGATTCTCTTTTGCATAATAACATGTGAGCCCATGAATGTCTTTCTCATACAGGATTTCTCTCAGGCTTTTCTCACCTCACCCATCAGGCACATTTTCAACAAACTCATTGGAGCATTTATTTATCTTTTTTTCCTCTTTAGAACCTAGCCATCTGTCAAATTCATTTAAATCATCTGCAGAATTATAAATCACTGGTGAGGCTGGGGAGAGGCAAGAAACAGACTAAAACATATGTGCCGAGTAATAGACAAAGTCCTGTTGCTTTAGTGACCTGACTACAAACAAGGATGATAAAAATCTTCAATAACAGAACCATCAGGTAATCTAGTATGGACACAGTCTCTAGGTAAACACAACATAGTAGTGTTTGAAGGTATTAGAACTATCTGCCTTTATTGGAAAGGTCATTAAAAACCAGTGACTTGGTAGTATTTCCTTTTAGGATGAACACTTGCCACATTTATGACACGAAGACTGGCATGTTTGAAGTGTACACAGAAATAGGTTCAGGAGAAATCCCAAGTGCTGACTGATGAAGGATATAATGATTTGGAAGAAACATAGAAAACAACAATTTATTACTGTTGGCTAAACCCTCCTGAATTCACCAACACAGAAAATTCCAGAAATCATTCGGGTCCCAAAAGCAACACCATAAAAGTGCTGCAACATGAAGCTGTGCTTTGGGACCCTGAAAATCTGAAAGTCTCTGATTATCTTAAATTTGTCCCTCCACATATTTTTCCCAGCTAAAAATTACAAGGAGATATCAAACACAAAGTAGCTGTGAGAATTACCACACCAACATGTAATCTATTCTGAACTGACAGAGCATCTGCGTAATATCATTTATGAAGATCAACATGGAATTGTTAAGAATTATTACTATTTTAATAAATGAGTGTAAGTAGATTGCTTTTAATATCATGATAATGGATTTAAAACACAACAATATCAATAAACATAGATTTTTTTATATATAAAAGTGTCATTTATTGTAAGGAAACTTTAAATATAACCAACAATATTGAAAATATCATGACTGGCATTTATGGCCTTGATTGTAGTTTACTGCCATACATGTAATTTCTAGCGTTTCTCTTAATCACATCAAGCTAGTGCAAAATATAGGTAGCTTTTAGAGATTAAGCATACAGAATGACAAGAGTGTAAATTTTGGTTACCTGATATTTCCTTCTAGTATAACAGGCTTCTCTTTTGTCCATAAATCAGTATTACAAAGGCAAGTTATCATATGTGCAATTATTCATACCAGGTTTCTAGGTTAAAAAAAGACATATGTAAATTTTGCTCATATCGTACTTTGTTATGAATCTGTCTTATAATTTATACCACACTTTATGATATAAATTATATATTGTTATAATTTTATATAATCATAATTTCATATACAGGTATGATTATATAAATTGTCAGAACATATCAATAACTATAGGTAATAATTACATCAACGTACACAAATATATGGCATTAGAAAAGTCATTATCTAAGAAGGAAAGATAACTCAGGTGTTTGGAAAAGGGCACACGCAGCCTCCCTACAAGTTTTGTAGGGTCATTTTGGCAGAACTAATGCCAATTGCCATTATCTGCACTAGCTTCCCATGTACATCAACAGGCAGGTCAGTGAGCAGTATTAAAATTGGACTGTGCCTGAAATTTCCAGTCACAGACCCTTGTAAGCAATGAGCCCTGTGCCCCTAATTAAGATTATATTCTCTCTCCTCAGTCTCAGAAGATAGCCCATGCTCTTATGGCTAAAAAAAATATTATTATGACCTACAGGTTTTTGAAAACAGGACATGTTAGCTTTAACATTGACATACTTTCCAGACTTGTGCAAAGCTTCTGAAGTATTGATCTTTTAAATTAAAAAAACATTTTTGTACTTTTTGATAAGGAATTTTCAAGTACAAGATTAGTTTAGCATGGCTTTCAATATCAATCATTTCAGTAACTGAATCAGGTCTTTGATAGCTGAGATTAGACTGCAAGAAGAGAGATATACAGAGATAGTTTCATTTGAATTAGGTAAAAGATTTAACAGATAAAAAAGGCAAGATCTACAAAAAATTCAACTAGAGAACAAGCATAGATAGTGAAGACAAAATGCATAAATATAAAACAAGGGAGAAGGGAAACAATATAGGTTATGTATGTTTAGGAAGAACAGGACAATGACCTATGCCTTTGCTTTTCAAGCATCAAGGTTAATTTGTCAGCTGTCCTCACTCTAGACTGTACAGAATACATGTAACTAATAAAAAAGGCAGTTTATTGCAAAAATATACAAGTCCTCTAAATTGCATAAGATATTACAATGTCGTGCTGAAACATGACATATTAAACAAAGAGGACTTTAAAACAAATTACAAAATGTTAAAAATCAGATTTGGGTCATGAGCGTTACACAAAATGCATTGTCATGCTTTATCTTACGATTAGTTTTGTGATTCACTACATCTGTGATAAATGCAATGTAAAATCATGACAACTGTCATTGTCAGAAAGTAATATCTACTGTATATCTTCTGTATTAATACATATAAACACTTTGTGTGCACTAATACTTTCAACATATCACATTCAAACTAACAGTCTTTCCAGAAAAGTTGTAACCTTTTTGAAGAACAGAAGCTGGTTTAACAAGTTCAGCATGTGGGTTGTTTTTTTTTTAAATCTACTCTTTAAGGAAATGCTGTGTTAAAGGATTGATTTTCCAAGGTGCTGGGCTTCTATGGGTCATCTTAATGCTAGATGGAACCATCAATGCCAAGCACTTTCAAAAATCAGGTCCACAATTAATTAAACTCCTATTTTGTTTGCTAGTATTTCCACTGTATTAAGTCCAAAAAAGACCCCAAACCCACTCTAAAAATTACAGAAAATGCTTGGCATCTATAGGAAGAGAGACAATTTCTCAGTGGACTAACCACTACTGTGCTATATTCTCGTAACAGATCTTGTTGCTCCAATGTTTAGTTCATGCACTGGTATCAGCAATGTCCATGTTTGTTCCAAACAGAGCAACTAGCTGTTCTTCATAGTTTGCAATGTTTCTTTTCAGAATTTCCATACAAGGTCCCAAAAGCCTTTCAAATGCCTGCACATCCATAACTAAGATAAAAAAAGGAGAGAAAGAACAAAACACTTATCAGCTGCAGGCACTAATCTTGGTGTTTATGACATTTCAATGTAAAACTGTAAATGGTTACAGAACAGATATTACTGAGGCGTGTACTTTGTTTTGCACAGAAGAAAACCACTTACCATAGCAAAACCAACATCAACCAACACACTGCTGTCTTGAAAATTCATAAATAAACTTAGAATTTGCTGGGTTTCTTATTTTGAAAATACTTTCATGTCAAGAATTGTGTGACCCAAGAGCTGCTGAAGGAATCTGGAGGGGCCTGGATTCCTCCACAGAATACAGTGTTAAGACCCTTGAGATTTAAAAAAAACACATTTTTTGCTGATGTTTTTGGCTTTAGTTGGGATCTGATTTAACATACTTCCTTGCTATTTTTACTCGTTTCCACTCACATTGGAAATTTAAATAGATATTTATTCCCCAGCAAACATACAAAAGGTTGGAGATAGTAATTCACATGCCATGTCAATGCATAGCTGACCAGAATATTTTCTTTACCTGATTACATAACTCTTATGTTATCCTCTATAGTTCTAGCCAATAGGCCAGGTAAAAAACTTCCTACTTCAACCAGCTTCCAACCTGGTGGCCTGGTCTTCTCTTGACTCCTCAGAAAAGTTCAAGCTCTCTACTATTTGGGAAGTGCCAGATTTTTCGTGCCTCACCCATACCAGGTAAAGACTTTCTTCACCCACTGCCTCTTGTTCTTTCCTCTCTGTCATCTTTAATCGTTATTGCCCAATCATCTCTGTGTGTTCAGAGATAAGGATTTTTAAACACGGTACCATTACAGGTAAGTGAGAAACTTTTTGGTTAGTGTCTTGGTACTCAAACTGTCATTCAAGAATGCCAAATCTATCTTTGCAGTTTACAGAATCCCCCTGATTATAACATTGGGCCATGAAAAGCAATGGATGCAAAGGCTTGTATGTGAGCACAACTCCTATCATCTTTGCTTCTCCTGAGGCTACAGTGTGATGCAATGATTAAATTAACAGCTGGTGAAGACAAAGAATTAGTTAAAGTTAAAGTCAAAGTGACAAAATGGGACAGGATTTTTACTACTTTTTTTTTTTTTTTTTAATGAGAATCAGACTACTGAAAAAAGAAATACTTCACCTTTCTGAAAGGCTTAGACAGCTATAAACAGTTTGCAGCAATATTCTTTGTAGTGTCCTGAAACAATTTTTAGTTCCATGTAATCAGAGAAACTTTGGGGAATTTGTGTTTAGTTATCAATTGCAAAATTCTACAGACAAATAACATAAATACGAATGCACAGTAAGAGATTATACACATAAACATTTGTATTTGGAAAAATGGAAACGAATAACATATTCCGGAGACAGAGTTCACAATAAAAACAACCAGATAGATTATGTGTCATTTCGTATTAGATAGAAAATATTATTGAACAATACCTAAACATTTGACAGTGCCAAGGGCAAAAGCAGAAGCAGCTCGTGGTTTGTTAGTTACAAGAGCAAGTTCTCCAAAATACTGTCCTCTTGAGCATCGAGCAATTTCAACTGCTCCATTCTCTTCTACATCTTGCTTACCCTGAAATACCAGGTGAAAAAAGAAAGTAAGAGAGAGAACAAGAGAGAGATTTGCTGAACTCAGGATTGTATAAGCAAAATTACAACAATTACTGGTTAATACTTAGAATACATAAAGATTAAAAGAAAAGCATTAATTCTGTGTTTTGGGATGTTTACCTTTCTTGTCATTATAATCCTTACTTCTCCAGACTCCACAATGAAGAAAGAATCAGCCAAGTCACCCTGTAGAAGAGAAAAAATAAAGCAAGTAAAGGAAATGTGAAATTTCCTTTTTAGTTCCATGGTAACATTAAAACACTTGCAGCAAGTGCACTGAAGCTCGTCTTTTTGATACCTGTTGCAAAATAAATAACTTTTAATGTGAAAACCATACTCAAGGCACAAAATTATCAAAGCATCTACACAGAACTGACAGCAAAGCCTTTTCATTAAAAGATGCAACTGATTGTGCCTTCTACAAAGAGCAGAGAAAAACAATGTTATATTTTGTGATCCTAACTCGTGTTTTTACTTTGTATTCTAAATTACTTCCTTTACAGAGTTTACAGCATAAAAAGCCTCCAAGGTACTTCTTCAGTGCTCCTTATCGGAGGCAATCATATAGTTTGAATTTCTAAGTATACTAAAGATGTTGACTCCTTTATTCATACCAACAAAGAGGGACATTTTTCAAAGTACTGTAAGTGAAAAATTAGCTTCTGAAATAAATAATCACCTCTCTTAGATGCAAGATTCATTGGTTTTGTTTCATTTGTCAAAGAAAAACATAGTTTAAAATAATGTATTGTCTATAGATAACTTGATAATTGTTACCTACTGGGAAAGAGAAACTAAAACTAGAAATAAACTGTACCTGAGCAATGATTTGTTCCCCATCTTTGTACACTTTGGTGCCAATTACATCAACCACTTTTAAACGCTCAGATACCTTCAGTCAAAAAAAGAAAATGTAAGAAATACTTGGTTAACATTATAATACTGTATTTAGAAAGCTCCTTCATGAATCTTTGCACAGAATAGTGTATCTTTATTTCCCTGTTTTGATGGTCATTAAAATAGGAAGAACTGCTAAATATTGTTGCAGAGGGCATATTATAGTCTTATCAGCTAGATGTTTTGACAGAACTTCCATTTTTTTTTTAAGTATCCCAAGTCTTCAAAAATTACTTTTAGAAAGGCATATATGTAAAAATATAGCTGTTAAATGAAAGGATTTTGAAATTTCCTAATTGTTTAATTTTATTGGCTAATATATAGTAAAATTAAACTTAAGAAAATGAATGTAAAGGTAGTTTAAAAAAATAATAAAACAACAAACCCAATATTAACAATAGTTCTTTATCTTAAACATTTAGAAATATAAAAAATATGGTCTTTCTCCAAAACAAAAGTATACAATGTTTTACTGTGGAGAAAATTTTTATTCCAAATTTAAGCTCTGCAAAAGCAGAATCATATCAGTACCTCTGATACAACTATTAAAGTAACAGAATAGAAATCTTACTTCTAAAGATTTAAGGAATGGCAATGACTCAATAAAATTTTCATACATTCTTCTCTTTTTGGCATTATTTTTTACAATGATTCTTCGGAAAGTTACCCTGTCCTGTAAACACAGAGAAGAAGAGGGTTTATTAACAGAAAATGCATATGTGGTTGAAAATAGTTTACAAATAGGTGAATATGTTAAAATTACCCAATATCAGTCACTCTCAGACTAGCTGACTAGCCTCCCCATAAGTTAGTTGAGAAAGATTCCTCTAGAGGTCAATCAAGAGCTCTTAAACACCTGACCTACTCACACTGTGAAAAGGTTCTCTGCTCTTTGGCAGAGTATGTACAGAGTTTACATATAGAGGGTGGAGTTACTAAAGCTGATATAGCACACCAGTGCAATTTATATAAAATAATTAAAACAAATAGTATCTTAAAACAAGTATTTCACTTACCAAACCCCAGATGGCACCAGGAGAGGTAGCTATAATTGTAGCTGCTCTGGGTGTATTGTACATTAAGGCCAACTCACCAAAACTTCCTCGGTTATCATAGGTTCCAACACATCTCCCAACACCATCACATTTTACATAAATATCATATGTACCTCTGTTAATAAAATATATAAATACAGTGAGTAGAATCCACTCCTGGTCTTTGCTAAGCAGCCTCTCACTATAT
Organism: Chaetura pelagica; assembly: GCF_000747805.2. Lineage (NCBI taxonomy): Eukaryota > Metazoa > Chordata > Aves > Apodiformes > Apodidae > Chaetura > Chaetura pelagica. The sequence goes on from NW_009954300.1 coordinate 14,413, forward strand.
TTTTTATACCATGAATTCCAAAGATAAAGCATTTGAAAAATACATTTACTTGTTTAAATTGTGTTAAACACCTTGCAGAGACATCTCAATCACTTCCATAAACAATAAAAGCAGTTCCTTTTTAAAGAGAAGGGCAGTATTATTAGTTTTTACATTAACTCTGTTTAAAGATAGACTAGATTTACAGTGATGAACTGATCACCAGAACTTATTAAAAATTAAGATCTTAATTATTATCTGCTTCTTAATTTCATTTTAAACACACTAAATAAAAATATAATGAGTCTTTGCAAAAATCACTATAAGATCACTGAAATAATAATAAAAGTTATTCAACATTTAAAATATTTCAAAATAGTACTTTCTAATGTAATAAGCAGATGTAATACAGGAAACTGAAGGAATGTACATGAAAATCATAATAAAATTATGAACTAAAGATACACATTGGATTTCCTCTCCCATCATTAAATTAGTAACATTTTTTTCTTTGGGAAGCAAAGTAAAATCTGGTATCTTGTAAAACATGACACAGCCATTTCCACTGATGCTGAACCATCATTGTGCTCAGTGCTGAATATTTGTATGGTATGTGTTGATAAACCATGTGAATTTAATGCAAAAATCTGTACAATTATTTCATTGGTAAGGGACTTAAAGGTGGTTCACTGCACCTAAAAACTGCAAGGCTGACAGAATACTGTGAAGTCTCTGCAGCTTTTTGGATGAGAGATGACAAACTGCAACCTTACAAAGCTGAAAAATACTGACTCTTCTGCAAAGAATCCTGACATACTTTGATCAACTTCTGATTGAGTATTTCAATTGGAAAGGACCTACAATGATCATCTGGTCCAACTGCCTGACTAATTCAGAGCTGACCAAAATTTAAAGTGTGTTATTAAGGGTATTGTCCAATTGGCTCCTAAACACTGACAGGCTTGGGGCATCGACCACCTCTCCAGGAAGCCTGTTCCAGTGTTTGATCACCCTCTTGGTGAAGAAATGCTTCCTAATGTTCCAGTCTGAACAACCCCTGCTGCAGCTTTGAACCATTCCCACGCATCCTGTCACTGGATCCCAGGGACAAGAGATCTGCACCTCCCTCTCCACTTCTCCCCTTCAGGTACACTGACCAAAACCTTTTAATTTCTTTTAGAGTTCTAGCACAATATTCTTTTCAAACACCCTCAGAAATCACTGTGTTATCCTAAAACTAAAATAAAAATAAGAAAAGGTGTTTTGGGACAGCCTGGCTGGAGACTGAGCCAACAGACTAGTGAAGGATGCCAAAGGAAAAACAGAAAGATATTTTTCTCAATGGACTTTTCATAGTACTTTGTGCTAGAGTAAGACATAGCGATTCACCTATCAATGACATAGAAGTTGTCACCATCATCCCCTTGGTCAATGACATGTTCCCCTCCTTCAACCAGCTTTTCAAACATTGCATCCAACACCTGAGACATCTGTTCCTATTGAAAAGAACACAAAGACAAGAAATCACCCTGTTTTTAAAAATTTTACTTCCCATTATGCAGACAAAGCGTAGAAATATGAAAATGTTTGTGCTACAGAAATGTAAGGATCAATCAGAAAGACAGTTTCACTTAACATGCAGTGTTAGCTTTTTCCTCTTCCCATGATCAGAGCCCAGTTTCCCTTCCTGTCCCTGCCAATGATAACACCTTGTCTGCAATATAAATTGCTCATGAGCATCCAAAGGTAGAATTTCCCCCTTCCTAACTGCGTAATGTTACATAAGTTAAAATAAAAATCTGTATCCCTTATTGCAAACAATACACTTACCTGGTCTCATCTTTGGAAAGATTTTGCATAATTTAAAGTTTAAAAATGATTGTAAGGTATTTTGAAAATGTAAATTATACAATGCCTGCACAATATTGGGACAGAAGTAACTGTAAAGGTCTGCAGTGCTTTGGCTGAGTAAGAAAATACTGGACTCCTTGGGAAGTAGAAATTTACACATGGCTATAAAACTACTTTGTTAATTTGAATGAAATACAAATGTTAAGAGAAATATTAACAGACTAACAAAATGTCAACATATGAATTATAATTGTCTATTAATAAAACCAAATAACTAATGACATACTTGTCTTGTTTGGTGTAAATCTGCTAAAACTTTACTAATCACATAAAAAAACCCAAACTACTTCATTGTGGATTACTGATATGAATCCTAAAAAGGTAGCTTAATAAATCAAAATTGATTTTCAGTTTAGCCAGCAATATGATCAAAATTTTGACAATAAACACAAAAATATCCTCTAATTTTGAAACCTATTAACTATATATCATACTGGAACAAGCAGGTTTACATTATTTGATTGCTTATATAAGTTTTATTTACATACTCTGATTAATACCCACAATGGATTATTTTTTTTTTTTTCATTCTAAACTGTGAAGGATGTAAATGCTTCAAGAAAGGAACATTTTTGAGCACACTTCTATCACCATCCTTTGTGATACAGAAAATATTTAAACTTCCTTAAAAGCGAGCATGGCAATTCACATTTTCTGAAAGACACATTCACAATACAAACCAAACTAATGTGCCAAGATTTTCTCTATAAATATTTTCTTTTTTGCGAAGTGCAATTACTGCATTTCTTTCAAAAGTCTTTCTAACAATTGGACTTTTATGAAGTATGATTTCACAAAATACCTTACTAGACAAGTGAATAAACACACCATAGTTACAGCCATTATTACTGTCCCAATCACCTTTGCTTCCAAGTGTGGATTTAACTGCTGGGAATCAGGACAGCAAAGAAGCTCTTGCTCCCTTACCAGCAGAAGCCAGTATGATAAACCCCTTCACACCACCTGAAGTGAGATGACTTGGTTTTCTTCCCTCTCTTACTTAGACCCAGATGCCACTTATCTTGGTTTTATACCAGCTTAAATGAATTGTGCTAGTAAAGTTATTTTCCACATTTAGATCAATCAGAATCAGAGACAGCAACTCTGAAGCACAAACTCAACAGGACCAGGAGATGGACTCAAGCACTGAGGTGGTGCAAGTCTGGGCTGATTTGCTCTTGGTGCCATTGTCTGCACAGCTGATACAGTTTTGGCTTATGCACAGCTGATACAGTTTTGGCTTATGCCAACTGTCACTTCTCCTGACAAACCCTGGTCATGGCTTTCAAGGACTGCTTGAGCCAGAGCCTCTTCCCAGTAAAGGTAAATCCATCCTGGTTATTTGCTTGGTTTGATGGGGTTAGGAGAGGAAGGTGCAGTGCAAGAGAGTTTAGCTGTACGCATGTATGTCATACTGCACTGCATGGCCTCAGGGACCAAGAATGTCCTCTGATCTGGTTTGTTGTTACCAATTACTGAACTGACTAAAGGTGGTAAGAAAGGAAGCTTCAAAAATAATGTACCACAGTCAGTCAAACTCTGCCTTTTGGGATCCTTCTTCATTTCCTGACAAACAAAATCTGTCAATCTAGTCAATCAAATTACATTTTCCCTGTAATTAAAGCCTTCAAAAGACTGAATGAAGGAAACATTTTATATGAAGAGCATGTGACTATGACTGATAACTAGAAAAAGCAGTTAGCATGTATTCTTAGCTGTTTAGTTCACATGTGTAAATTAACTCCACAACCTCTCTGGACAACATGCTCCAGCATTTGACAATCCTCACAGTAAAAAAGGCTTTTCTTAAACATATATTTTTGTATTGCTATTTGTGCAGATTGTGTCTTAGCCTGTCATGGCACCACTTGAAAGCAAGTCCAGTCAACAGATCAGTGCCTCCATCTGCAGTAGAAAAGCACCCATGTCTCTTTGGAAGACCCTTGAAAGATGTTCTCAAGCTCCTGTTTATCCTGCCCGATGCTACACAGTCCTTCTTATGTCCTGCAGTTCTTTCAGCTGGCAGCTCAGCACTGAGCACAGCAAATCTCCCACAGGTGAAGCCACTATTGTCCCCCAGGCTCCAGGAGAGACTCCTGACACTCCCAGCAGCCTGAGCCCAAACACAGTCACAGCCTACCTCTGGATCTGGGTTAAAACCTCTAGATGTGCCATGGTTGACCACTCCAGCTTCTGCTGAAGAACTCTCCCTGTGGCCCATCATCACTGCCATGGCACCAACAGTAGAAGTCCCACACTATCTTATGCATTGTTTTCAGTTCCACTTCAAATTCCCATCTGCACAAACTGCCTTAACTGCAAAGTCTCTGTTAGTGTGTCCCCTCTGCTGTGCTTTGTGAGGTCTCTCTACTCAATGTCAGTTATACAGATGCTCTTCATCAATTCTTCACTAGGAGCCTGATGCTCTCTGAGCCTTCATGTGCTAGTATTTCTAAACAGTACACAATTATGGCAAAAAGTAGCTGCCCTTTCTTGCCCTTTATCACATGGTAGCCACATGAACCTCTAGCACAGAAGCAGAAATCCAGTGTGAAAAAAATACCTCTGGTGGTTACTATTGAGCCTATGAACAGTATAGCAACTAAGCAGGTTTTATGAATGATTCTGTTACAGTTAAGAAATATTTTACTGTGCCTAAAGTGAAACTCCTATTAGGCGCTTTTATGAATCTAGGCCTGTGGTCATACCCATGCAAGGTGTGTGCAAGCCTGCCATTTCATATCTGAAGTGTACAGCATTGTGTGCATGTTTACAATCAGTTACAAATGAAAGACACCAAATGAGACCAGAAGAAGAAAGCCCCAGACAGTAAAGATAACTGGCTTGCCAAGGACATCCCCATGGAACAGTGTCTGATTCCATCCTTCTTGCCAGGTCAAGTGAAAAACTGCAAATAATGACCCACAGCTCTCTTAATGTATATTTTGTATCACAGAAAGTACTGCTCTCCAGACACATCTTGTATTATTTTAAAATAGCGTGTTAGCCTCAATTTCTGTCAAGTCAGTAAAACAAACACGGGAATTACATCTCAAGACAAAAAAAAAGTCAGTTAGATAATGGACATTGAGTATGTCTAAAATGGCATTTTATTTAGTATACCTTTCACACAGATTGAAAATACAGTCACTTACATGTCCTTGCAAGACAGCTTTTGATTCATTCCAGACAGCTGGCAGACCATGACATGTCCTTCCCAGATGCTAATGGCTCTTTCAACTTCCAGACTACCAAGAGATTTGCTACCACTGTGCCAGGTACATGTCTTCTTAATATCAGTTTAGAGATTTACTGTGAGCCATTTTATAAAGGAAAAAGAACAAAGTTCTCCATACTAAACTCAACCATTCTTAAATACTGGGCTTCTAAGAAACATCAGTGTTTGAACTGCTGATACAAACATTTGTTGTCTGACAAAGTGCTATCCATTCTGCACTAATGAAGGCACTACAGGTAAAACAGAAACCAGGACACAATCTTCACTGAAAGCCATGACAATGACAAATGTATAAAGTAACTTCTGAAAAATACCCTTTCCCACTATTTCCAAAAAGGTATTCTGGATCCAGAAGGCACAATTACGTTTGTACAACTAAAAATATGTGGCTTCTGACAGTAAACAAAGACAATCTTAATCTGGCATTTGACAGGAGCTGGTAAGCTCCAACAACTATTAAGACAGATGCAGCAAGTCTCAAAAGTACTGACTGATATATGAGGATTACATATGCTTTGCAAGTTCCCCAAAGAAGCAGGAGTGTGCTGCTGGAGTGCTCCCTGGCAGATCAGAAATCTGAGTTATTTTCCTTTTTAGATTCAAGACATCCTGCACAACATAAGCAGGCATCAGATTGTCTTGCACTTCAGTGCAACAGTAGTACAAGACTTACCTATCTCATATGACTTGTAAAAATGATAACGTGCTGAGACACAACCATAAGACTATCAAATGAACAACGTGAATCCACTGTTCTTCCATTGCCCCAAACCAAGTTCACTAACCTCTTTAGTCCTAAAACCATTTCACTAAAATGAGCCCAGGTTAAAACAGCATCCTGTTGGCCAATTTATCCCCTATTTGATCAATATGAAATATCAACAAATTAATGCTCAACATTATATTAAGAGGGTAATGAAGCAGACAGAATACCAGAATTGGAAGGAAAAAACCCTAACAAACTCACAACAACAATAAAAAACAGATAGAAAAAGCCAGGAAAATATAGGCAGGTCAACCATGGGAAGAAAAGAAGTTCTCAATCAACAAGTTAGGGCCTTAGAGAGAAAGAGGAAATTACAGAATTCAAGTTTTGAGCTCTCCGCATTTGTTTTTCAGAACAAGACCATGTACATATACTTCCCTGGAACTCTGATATAAATGTTACCAGCACTACTGATTCAGTTCAAAATGTTTAGCTCCCTTGTGTAATATCCACTTGTAAAGTAATCAAAAGACATTTATTCTTTTACTATTAAAGAATCTAACTCATATTTCGATGTATAATCAATCTTTCTGAGTACTAATATTCTCCTTGAGAGCTTACCTTAACCTTCCCCCACCTAATATGCTGCTTCTCATCTATCATGCACATGCCCATCAATCAGGCTCAGTAACACATTTTATACTTTGCAACTAGCCCCCCTGAGCAAGGTGGCTGACTTTTTATCAGTTTGCTAAAACCAGCAGAAGTAATTCAGAGTTGCAAATTATTTCCAAAATTCTTAAGCTGGAGACACCACACACTGGGCAGTTCTTTTGCAGAACACCTTCAATAACTGATTATAGGCAAGGCAGAGAGAATCTCTGTTTGCTAGATCTGACAGAAGCATTAATTTTGTCTTTGGAAAAAAAAAAAAAAGAGAGGATTAACAGCATTACTGTTTGTTTGGGAACCCATTAGTTTGCAAAGAGTTTTGTGCCATCAAGGAGGGCAGAGTATGAACATGTTCAGGCATTCTGGGCTTTCTCTTACATGTATGTATTCTCATTAATTCACCAAAAGGTTTAAGAACATAAAAGCATTATGAGACCCTTCTGTTGGTAGCACTTCTCAGGGAATGCTTTGGTCTTAAGTATGAGTCCACTACTCATAAAACACAGTTGCATTGCACTTTCTTTTGTCTTCCTGCAAGATAATAAATTCTAAATGATCAATCAATATTTGTGCTCTCTTATAATAATTTCCCTGGTGCATGAGTGGCAATATGCCCAGAAATTGCTCTTGCATATTTGTAAAGAATATGTATAATTTATTACCTTTTAGAAAAGGGTCAGAACCTATTTGAAATACTCTCTGCAAGCATTAGCAGAGCAAATCTCTCAAAAACAAAATTTCCCTGAAAGAGAACAGATGATCTAGCACTACATGTGAATTTTTGCAAAAGAAAGGATTCAAATTTAAGTGCAAGGGTGTGGCACAGTTTTGATGGTACCAGTCCCTGGAGCTATCCTGTAACTCTAATACCAGGTTCCTTACATTTTTTAACTGCTGGCCTGTGGGCCATAACAGCCAAACCAAATAATCTGTTGTTAATCAGCCCCAGCAAAATTTCCTCTTAAAAGACAAAACCAAAATAATAGCTTCCCTGGACTGCACTATAAAAAGGAAGTGCAGAAGGCTGCACTGGCCACTGGATGAGCTGCTGCTGCTATCTCTCCCAGTGATAAAACAGTTTTTGGGCTGAAGAGATTCCAATAATAGTGAATTGGGGCTTAGATTCAGTAATGGACCAGCTCATGTGGTCATCATCCTGTTTTCTCCTTGTTGGCTTATACAAAGTGAAAGTAGAGGGGAAAGAGGGCATGCAGCTTCTGATTCCACTGCCAGTAACTTCCAGCATCTGGAGCCTGAAGGAGAAGGTGTGGTAACGTTTTGTGCATGCACATAGAGCAAGCAGCCTTGCACATCAATCCTAGGAAAACAAAAGCAATACTAGGATTTCTGGCAATGGTGTGGTAGGCAGTTGAGAACAACAAATAATACTGTGGTCTAATAGGAAGAGGTTTTCTGTGAAGAAGAACAGAAAGAGGTGCTTTAGTAGAGGACTGAATTAATCACATAGTGTAGAATAACAGTGTGGGGAGAAGAAAAACATCTCAATGCATCTTTCTCTCTTGTAACTCATCCATCCACACAGTTCTGCTCCTAGAATTTCTCTTGATTCTTTCTTGATCTGCTCCTCTAAAAAGCATCCAAAAAGCCCTGCAAAAACCTCCTTCCCTTATCTTGTTGTACATGCATGTTTCAATCCATATTCTTAAGTTGTTTTTTCAAAACCGTTATCCACTAACTAAAACTGGTATTGAGAGACAGCAACCAGATGGGAAGTGATTAAGTCCCCAGAAGGGTGAAAAAATGCTAACATATAAATATTTTTAAAGTACTTTTTATTTAAGGAAGTTAACTCAGAAGTGTCTTGCTGAACTGACATTAGTTGACCAGTCACATTCTCATCAATCCACAAAGTTAAAGAAAATTTCAAGAAAATTCAAGTAACTTCACAGACTTTAAGGCATTTATAAGAATTGGCTTTGAAAACACAGAGTGCTGCTCAGGGAACTGGACCAGAGCTGGTGTTCCTTTATACAAGATTATATTTTCAACCAGAGCCAATATGTGAAATATTGGTATTTATAAAGACTTCTCTGTAGGTTTACCTATCTGATATTGAAACACTGCTATCAGGTAAGTACAGACTCAAGAATGTTGTGTTTGTTTAGAAAATCCTAAGTTATCTCTAAGTCTAAAAGTTATCTTTTTCTCCTCTCTCTCATTTAGTCTTACATTCAAAAGGTTCTGCTGTTTTTTACCTTTATGTGAAGGCTTTTGTGTGTTCAGATGGACTCTTTCATTAAAATGCTGAGCAGTACTGCAAGGCATCTCCTAACTACTGCAACTTCTTCTGCTTTAATGATACCCTTATCTTTTCGTTCCACTCCAATTAAACCACAGTGTGTTGAAACAGGATAAAGTTCTAAGAAAAAGTGGAAGGCAACTGTGATCATGCCTTAGGACAGGTAGTTATACTGTATTTCAGAGAGGTGGCACTTCTAAGAACGGGGTGTGACACCTTGCTAAAAGGCCATCAGGGAAAAGCCATTAAGCGCTTTGCATTGTCTCTTCCCCTCTAGCTCACTGACCTCTAAAACAATGTTTTTCATACACTGAGCTATTGCACAAAGAGGCTGAAGTTCAATGCAAGAAAAAGACAGTGGGAGTTGAGACAATATTGATACACAGCTTGACTTTTGTTCCAGACTTCAGCTTTAGAAGCTGAACGTATTATCTCTCTCCAAAATGAAGAAGTGGTTTTGCTAACACACCAGAGAGCAAAATGCAGCAGCTGGCACCACATTCACTTGTGCTGCAGGGTGGAAAGGCAGAGGTGAGGAAGAAAGCTGGGATAGGAACATTTAAATTACTGCATCTACAGTGGCGGAGCTCTTGAATCACTGCCTAGCAGCAGAACAAGAAGGAGGAGTGGGAGAAGTCCCCTGGGAGCTACAGATCTTAGCTCCAAAGAAGGACCAAGCCAGTCTGAAGAAGGCTACATTTTAAAATCCTTGCTATCTTCAGAGCTCAGCAGCTTTTCAATGCCTTTTATGAGTGAAGTTATTATAATGAAAAATTCCTCTTACTCAACTTTCCAGAATGCTGCCTGTGAAGAGTTTAAAGCAGAAGGAAGTGTTCTTAATCCACTGGACAATCTGAGCAAAGGTGGGTAAACAAGACTTAAGAGACCCAAGGAGCAGATTTCAAGGCTTTGGATTGCAGAGCTCTGCAAGGGGAAGACACAGCTAAAAGGTCTTCTGCTGAGATGGTGGGAACAATTAGCAATTACAAGGAACTGATTCAGAAGCAAAAAGAAAACAGGGAGTTCAAAATATTAAGGGAATATTTTATTGAGAGAGCAGCGCAGTCCTGAGAAGATCTCCAGAAACAGGGGAAGTAATTCCTCAGTATTCCTTGGAAGAGTACTGTGTCCAGTTCTGGGGTCCCCAACACAGGAAGGACATGGAGCTGTTGGAGCAAGTCCAGAGGAGGGCCATGAAGATAATCAGAGGGCTGGAGCACCTCTCCTGTGAAGACAGGCTGAGAGAGTTGGGGTTGTTTAGTCTGGAGAAGGGCAGGATCTGGGGAGAGCTTAGGACAGCTTTCCAGTACCTGAAAGGGCTAGAGGAAAGCTGAGAAGGGGCTTTCTACAAGGGCATTTGGTGATAGGATGAGGGTTAATGGTTTCAAGCTGAAAGACGGTAGATTTTGATTAGATATTAGGAAGAAATTCTTTAGTGTAAGGGTGGTGAGACACTGGAACAGGTTGCCCAGGAAGCTGTGGATGCCTCATCCCTGGAAGTTTTCAAGGCCAGTTTGGTTGGGGCTTTGAGCAACCTGGTCTAGTGGAAGGTGTCCCTGCCCATGGCAGGGGGGTTGGAAAGAGATGATGTTTAAAGTCCCTTCTAACTCAAACCATTTTGTGATTCTATGAAGTGCCCACAGGGGAAGAGTTTAATGTTCTATAGCTACACAACATTACAATATAGCACCCGGCTTCCAAACAGAGCTGCAGGCTGTTTTTTCATTAGTTCCCTCTTCAATTAAATATAAAAGTTTTCATCCTCATGCTTAAAATTCTACCTAATTATTTCCTTTTTCCCCATGCTCCCTCCCCTGACAGCACTGAATCAGTTCTCTTGAGAAAGCATTTGGGGTGCTGTGAGTCATCCCAGCTTCAGTATCTGTGTTCCCTTAAACAATCCTGTGCTTTTCTGTAACATTATCACCTTTGTCTGATGCAGATCACTCATTCACTCCATTTAAGCCTTCTAAAAAGCCCATAATTGTTTTTGTAGGCAATAGAAAGAAATTATTTGCACAGAAGAAAATTATCCGTAGTGTTTTTACAGTATCTGCATTAAGCAAAATAGTAATGTAACATCACTATTGCATTTATCTTTCCCTCTATTTCATAGCTTGCTTGTTCCATTATGTCTATAGCTAAACAATAGGCTTTAGAGGTAATTTTACATTTTGATGGAGCACTCAGCACACTTTTGGATGATAAAAAGTAAGTAGTAAAACAACTTAAACCTTCCAGTTAACTGATGAGTTTATACATATCAATGTACAGCAAGAAGATTTAAAAAATAAGAAAATACAATACTTCAGTGTCATATTAATGTATAAATTCATCCTAATGTACTTCAAGACTATCATTCATGGTGGTGAACAAAAGACATATATATATATATGACATATCAGTCTTAAAAATGGCATTTCTGGAGTTTATAAAATGGTCAAGAAAGCATACATAAGAGCTTATAGAAGTAAAATCTGTAAACTTCTGGTCAAAATTCAAGAGAATTAATTCTTAGCATCACTGCTAAATTTTGTTCCTTATAAAGAATCTCTTACCGGATCCAGGTTCTTAAAAAGCAGAATGTCCTTGCAAGCCTCCTGCAGCCTGTTTCTTTGATCATCTGTTTTAGGGTGAATAATCTGAGTGATGTAACAGAAAAAAGCTTTGAAGTGGTTATCATATAGCAGCACTAACCGAAGGACTGAACTAACTCAGCTAAGCATTTTACACAATGTTTTGGCCACACTTTGTGACACTTTAATTTCTAAAGCTTCAGAATTTGAATAAACACTCAATGATAACATTATATCACCACAGCAGTAGCAAATAAAGGATTCCTGTATTTCAGCTAATGAGATCTTTACATTTGTAGAATGCAGTTCAATTTCTGCAAGCCATTCTGGCTATCTTTATCTCAACTGTTCCTGTGTACACATTACTCTACTACTCTTTAATCATATTTGGAGCATGCATGTTTTATGAGGAGCACCACCGTTACATTTAGCCACTTGATATTACTACTTCACAAAGAGTATTTTGTGAAACAGTAGCAGTGTTAAATTTATATCAAAACTTTCACAGAGTAAACAACAGACTTGCCTTGACATTATCCGAGTGAGCCAGAGATTTACCAAGTTAACTGATAGTTGGTTAATGTGAGCATCAATCAAGTTGTTCATACAAGTCATACGTTTTAAAAAGTAAGCTGGTTTCAAAGCTGTGATGCTTTAGGATAATCTTTTTGACAGTTTCACAGTCCAGAAAATAGGTAGAATACAAACACTTAAGCCTGTCTTAGAAGTCAGGCTTATGCTATTTCATACCAGAACAGTGATGTAAGTAAAATACATAAATACAATTCATTAGCTATTGCACTGTATATCTGAAAATCTCAGTGATTTTACAATTTGCCTTTCTTTCTGCCTTATGAAAAATACTAGAATACTGAAGAAACTATTGTAAGATTATCAGGATACCAAACTAGTACTTCTATGAGTAGGTGCTCTCTGGGCAAATATTGCACAAAAATGTCTCTGTAACAGAACATGTATCAAAGGTGTGGTAATTAGAATAATACTCACATTAGGTCCTACATGGGTGATTATTACAGAGAATTTTAAAATGTTTCTTTAACATTAAAACTCCACAAATTATTAAATTATCTTACAATAAGAATGCTTTTGGAAAGCAATGTTAATGCTGGCTACATAACTTACATAATAAGTCCTATTTCCTTCTTAAATTTAATGCCTGAGAACTGAAAAACGTAAGTGCTTGATTCAAAGCATTAAATACCCGAGATTCGGCATCATCCTCTTCCTCATCAGGATTGTAAGTTTCTGCACACACTGCAATAAAGAAGAAAGGTATCATTATAATTTAAAATACAGTAAAGTTTCACAAGATTTAGAGAAGAGATAAGCAACAATAAGCAGTAACAGTTGCAGAAGATACTGCTGACAGGGTTCAGAGCCAGTCATCTCCAAACTGCTCGTGAAAAAAAGCTGCATTTTTACTATTTCCAGGCAAGGTTTCTGTGTTCTAAAAGACCTCTACTATAAATTTATCACCTAACCTTTTCTAAGAGATCTTAGCTTACTATCAGAATTTTTCTTCTGATTTCTAAAATAATTCTTCTTAGGATTTAAGCTGTCTATACTGGATGCAGAGATAAGATCATTCCTTTCATCTATGCAAGTTCAAGGTGGTTTGGGTTTTTTTGAGGGGGATGTTTTGTTGTTTGGTTTGGTTTTTTTACTCATTTGAAAACTTTTCTCTCCTACCTATCTTTTACATTTTAGGGTAAATAATTTTGGTTCTTCAATTTTTTCCTTACAAGCCATATTTTTCAGCTCTCTAACTACCCTGATTGTTACTCTTTTAACACCCTCCAAGTAGCTCTTTCTTTATTAAAGCTCAAAACTGGACCTAGTATTTGAACTGAGCAGGGTACTGAGTACAAAAGATTGGTTATTCCATACATTTTGCAGACTATATGTCTTTTTCATCCATCCATCCATCATCTTTTTGAGAACAGCTTGATCATGTTCACTCATTCACAGCTTATGTGTCGTTTTCAAAACCCACTGCTTAACCAGCTGTCCTGTGTCCTGCACATGTCTATTCTGCCCCAGTGTAGTACCATGCACTTACACCTAATTAATATTACCTTATTCCCCAAACTGTTTCTCCAACGAGTCAAGATCACTATCAATTCTAATCCTGTTCTCCAGCATTCTTCCAATCCATTCTCAATTTTATGACAACTTGAAATGTAATCAGCATATTCTTTAATATATAACCCAGATTATTACTGAAAAAACAGAATAGTGTCTAAAATAAACTTGTGGGATGCACACATGGCAGCAAAACAGCAGTAGCTGCTTGGAGGCTACCTTATCCAACCAGTTTTGCAGTTATATCCCATGCAACTTACATTAAGACACTACTTGATGTTCCCTAACTTGTTCATAGGAAAGTCTTGTGAGACAATGTTCAGAAGTTTCTTAAAAAGTGAAAACGTAGGACACCTGCTCCTTTTATCTACAAGTTTTATTATCTTGCTGCAGGGTATTAGATAGTTTCAATAAACCCATGCTAACTCCTGTTTGTTGCTTTCCTCCAGGTACATACAAATTGTTTGATTATTTGTCTGTAACTTCTCTAGGAACAAAAATTATCTGTCAGTCTGCAACAGGCCTCTTCCCTCTGTAGCTCCCCCACCGTTTCAAGGATCAGATTTTCTATTTTATTGTTTTTTTACACTCTAATTTCTCTTCTTCAGACTCTGAATGGTAATTGCTAACAGACCTGGACTAATTTAGCCAATTCTTCCAGTTTTCAAGTATAGCGTGTCTTGGGCACAGCTAACCTGAGAACACCTAATGCATTAAGTACTCTCTGATTTGTCCTTCCTCTATTCTAGGCTGAGTTTTTCATATGCTCTTAATACTACTAGTGAAGACTGACATGGTTCTGTTAAGCAGTAGAACAACACTTTCCTGGAACATGCTCTTAGCAGAAATAAACTTCCAAAACACTTTCTGTTACTCTTCGTGTTCTTTCTTGTACACAGTTTTTTCTTGTTCATATTTTTTTGGCATTGGCTTTTCCCCCTCTATGTCTTTTGCTATTCTTTTGCTTTTGTTCTGAATAATCCAAACCAGTTTCAATTTTCTACATAGTTCTTTCTTGTGCTTCAGGTAAATAAGGTGTTTGTATTTTGGACAGGTTTGTTTTACTATGCTTTTTTGTTCTTCTCCTGTGCTGTTGTAATTTGCACTCTTTCATCTTTATATTTTTTCTTTGAGGAACAACCAAGCCCTTTAACTTCTTTTCTCCACACTTCCTTCCAATAAGATTCCCATTCCCCCCCTGAAATCTGTAAGCTCTGTCGTTCCAGATTAATTCTCATTAAAGCTGCATTTCCTCTCTCTATTCTTGACCAGTTTCTCCTCCAGAGAAATTGAACAGCTTCCCCTTTGATTGCTTTTCTCTCTGCCTCAAAATTTGGTCAAAAGTGCACACAAAACATGCTGGGCAGTTGGTATTTTCCTTTATTGGTTTTCAACAGACGATTGATTTGTTAAAATTTTCCATCATCACCATCCTCTCTACTCTGCTAATAGAAAACCCCACCTACTTGATCTGTTTGGTGGTCTGTGCAACGCCTGAATAGTGATGCAGCCCATGAGCTTTTCCCCCTTTAGTATGACTCAGGGACCATCAGTTTGTCCAACTCCCTCTACAGCTGGGTCACAGCACAAGTGTCTGAAGCCACTATACAACAGCAACAGCCTTTTCTTTCTCCCTGTCCTCCCACTGTCTCTTTGCTATGCTAGTTGCATCCCAGTGTCGCTCAAGGATTAAGATTTCAGGTCCTCTTGTTTATTCCCCATATTTCCCATATTGTTTTATGAACAGCTTCTATAGTAGTGACCAGGTAGACCCATTAACCTCCTCATTACCGCATCTAATTAAGATAATTTCAGTGCAAAGGGTACCACTGCAGATATTACACAGGGTCCCAAAGGAAGTCTTGGTTGTCACAGGTAGCTGGCAACAACTAAAAAGTAAACTTTGTAAAACCTGGCCTCTTCGAAAAGTTAAAGAAATTTGACTGAAAGATTCCTACCAAGTTTACTAGGAACTGGATTTGGTCCCAAATAGTTACAAATGCCCACAAAAGGAAGTCTGCAATCTGTTGAAAAACTACAATATTTTACCTCTACATAAACAAAATGTTCCTACCCACTGTTTTATGGAATTATTGTTACTTCAGTCTTGTCTGAAATAAACTAGGGGATTTTACTTAAATAGCAACAATAGTAACATGCCAAGTAAGCACTATAACCCATCATGATGTAAATGACTACTTTGTTTGAACTGGTATCAGCCTCTGTGCATGTATGTGCACAAGAAGTCAACAAATCTGTGCTACAGTCCAGCATGCTGCTGGGTGTACAAGCCATCTGTCTCAACCTGAGGTACAGGTACATCCTGTCCTTACCTCCGATAAAACCCCTACCTGAAAAAAAAATATACAAAATAGGGATTTAATTTAATAGTTCTGACATTGTTAGCCCAGAATTTGACAGGTTTCGGAGGGCCTGGATGAACATGTAACAGACTTCCAGACCAACACAACAGAGACTGCATTTAGCCTCATTCATGCTCATCCTGAATCATCGTATCAGGCCCTTTCATGTAGCCTGAAGCTGGATCAGTCCAAGAAAGAGAATATGCTCCTGAGGTCTTCTGTGTCATCTAGTGTCTCTGCCCTAACTTCACTCTTCTCTGCTAGAAGCTCATTTCAGCTAGTCTCATTAACTATTAACAGCAGGTGCCTCCATTAAATATTTCTTCCTTATCACAGAATCACAAAATCTTAGGGTTCGAAGGGACCTTGAAAGATCATCTAGTCCAACTCCCCTGCCAGGCAGGGTCACCTATCACCCATTATGGACAATATACTTAAATCTGCATCTTCTCCTGACTCGTGCCCATCTGCCCAAATTTTAAAATTATTTATTCTCATCATCTATGATGAGAAAATTAGCCTCTTGGTTACAATTCTGTACTTATTTTGCCTTGGATTATTTTTTTTGTATAATCAAGGATGCATCTTTCATTTGGGTTTCAGCTTAAAGAATATACTAATACTATGGCTCTGCAGTTTCAAATATGGAGCCTCCTTTCCTTCATTGCTTATTTTAGTGGCCTGTCTTACAGACCTCAATAATATATTAATTTCTAAGTGCATGCCACTAGATGTCTCAAGGAACAACTTCATAAATGTTACTTCTGTTCTTGAAATATGGTCTCTGACATTACTACAGCCCACTGAGTTTCATGACATGAACATTGGGGTTTGCCACATGAGAATTCCAATGACCTGAAACATCTAAAACTAAATCAGATGCCTCTGATGTAGATATCCACATTTGCAGAAGTAATCTGGAATCCACTTACAGTCACTTGGAGAGAAACCAGAACATTTACAAAGTGATTAATCATCTGACATGTCCAGATTAAGATGAGGTTAATGAGAAGTGGGACTAATTGCCTGAGATAAATCCTATCAGTTATAACAAACTACGAGACTGGTTCCCCCACTTTTCCATTTAGTCTATATTTCTTGGAAAACAAATAAATTAATCATCATCTTACAATGACAGGTTGCTCATGCAACAGTACACCTTCCTTATTCATTTTGTATATCTCAGGGAAAAAGCCTGTGGTCCTCAGTTCTTTTGTCTAAGGCTTGATTGGCACCACAGACATTAATTATTCTGAACCATACCACTTCTGGTGGCTGCAATACTCAGCAGTATTTTATTTTTCTACCTCTTCAGCTCATTCCACACTGTTGATGGTACAACAGTGCGTGGTGACTTTATCATACTCAAATGCCCTGCCATATTTTGCTGTGTCTTACTGCTGAACACAATACTCACATAATCACTCAAAAAACAGTCCTAATACCATTCTTAGGGACCTATGTCATCCCATGGATAATCATGGCATTAAAAAACAGTGATGCATACACAGTGAAACACTGCACATATTTCTCCATTGGTTGCTAAGCTCACCTTAATGAAACTATTCTGTTTTTCCAGCTCAGGGTTATGTTTCATATATAATTCCCCAAGATGGACACAAATACAAAGAAGCTCAAATACATCAACAAAAAGTATTTGTAGGAAAAATCTGCATTGTCAAAAGGCAGTGCATTATGAAAAACACATGCACTGAAAATTGCATTCACCTCTAGATGGATTGCTTTGTCAGGTAGAAGAGGTAAACTTTTATAATTTCTAACACATCACTTCAAGTAAAGCAAATTTTCTGGTTTTCAGCTAGTACATATGTTTCAGTACATATGTTTTATATTCAAACCCAGAAATACAGTAACTTCAGATATGAATGAATTCTAAACTGAAAATTAACATACAGTTAGTATTTGTAACATCCCAAAAAATGTTAGTTCTGCTCTATGTATTTCCTTGATATATGAGGAAATAAGCTAACCATAATGAAATAAATGAAAATTCATATATAATAATTAAATTATGTATTATACCCATAACACAGCAAGAAAAACAATACATGTGCACCCTTTCCACAGAACCATCACATCATCTAGCCCATTATGAAGAATTTTCCGAGAGAAAAAGATCTATAGAAATATTTCTTCATCCCACTCAGGACAAAACAAGACTACAGTTTTGCCAACATGACTACCAGGCCAGAGTGTGAAAACAGACCATGAGCCACTGTAGCTCTGCCAACATGCCATAGGTCCCTACTAACTTCCCTAATTATGACAGCTAAGCCCATTCCCTCATACAGCAAGAATGCCACTTCCCTGGTTTAGCAGTACAAAAATTGCTAACGTGACTTAACGGCAGTGTAAGATTTTTTTTCATTTTGTCAGGACACACTTCTCTTCATCCTCTAAACATAAATTAGAAACATGGTGCACAGAGACTCCTTGCACAGGAGATGGTAGTTCCAAACTAGACTGCAAATACTACCAGACCTCCAAAGTTTCTGACATGGAAACCCATTTTTTAACATTGCACCAGTTCCTACCACTGCAGGAGGAACTAGCAAGAGTCCTGCACACAAAATCCCAGTTTTGTAGGTAGTTCCAATTTAAAGAAAAGCAACCCTGTGTGACGGTAACAACGAGAAATAACTAGTCTTGGTCCCTGATGCTTTCAACTATCAAGTCCCATATTATTTCTAGACCTGGAAATTTTCACTGGATCACATGGGAGATAAGATTGAAGAGCTTTAAGTCAACATAAGGACTGAAGATCAATTCAGAGAAAGGAAATAGCTTTCTCCTCTGATTGCACAATGAGGTGAGATAAAACTTACCTCATTCCACATATGATATAATAAGGCAATACCAACTGGACCAGCTGCTGAGATCCACTATTAGTGCAAAACCCTGAAACTATTTCAAGGAGTTAAGTTTAGTTTAAATAGAAGCTAATTTGGAACAAAGCATGTTCTCTGGAGCTACCATTTTCCAAGATACTGTCATCTGTGAAATGCCTATGCCTGATAGGGTCACTAAACTGAAACTTTATCTAGGCTTAATTAGGGAAATTAATAGACAGAATGTCTGATACCTTGTGTGGAGAACTGGCCTCCAAATGTATGTCTCTCAATTAAATTGACAGTAATAGAGAGACTGACAGAAAAGGTAAAAATAAAGGAGAAATGGTGGCAACACTGCGGGGCAGGGGCTGGGACTTCATCCCAAGCTGCACTAGGCCTGGGAGCGTGGCCTGAGACTGGAAAGCAAGGAATGCCCATAAAGACCATCGTTTGTGGGTCGTTACTGTGCCCCTTGCCTGCTGCTGCTGCTGGTACAGGGGAGGGAGAAGAAGACAAAAGAGAGAGGAGAAGGAAAACCAAATAAAAGGAACCGAGCTGAAAGCTGCCCTGGCTGAGACCACCACAGGCTCTGACTTTGCCACCAGACTCGGGTCCAGTGCGGAAAACAGTGTCAGACTCCTCGCCCCTCCAGCGCTGCTGAGCTCGCCGAAGAAAGCTCTTCAGGGCGATGGCTGTGAGTGGCCCTGCCACCCCTGCCGTGCCCAGACTCCAGAAAGAGCCATCCCCTGTGCCCAGGCACAGGCAGCTCGGCTGCCAGAGGCACCAGAAGGACGAAGGCAGCAGCTGCTGCAGCCCCTGCTGTCCCTGCCGCTGGTGCCACCTGCGCTGGATCTGCCATCACTGCCTCAACTTGTCTCACCCTCTGGCTCCAGGAGGATGTGAGCACAACATCACCATCCAAACCTTTCACCTCTAACGCCTTCTCCCCCCGGTGTGTCATTGGCCCCTCGCTTGCATGCACCTTCGTCAACCGGCAAGGGAAAGGCTCAGGCTCTTAACCACCCTCTCTATGAATCCTTTCATACACATATTCCCTGGTGTATTTACGACATCTCTTCCCACTCTCCACTGCCCTTTTTGATATCTTGGTAAAAGTTAAAACTTGCCTGTGTGTGTGTGCTTCCCAGCAGAGCTCATCAATTGGTTATATATCTGGTGGAAGCAAACAGGTTCCCAGCCAGGGACAGACACACTGAAATAATTAAAAGACTATCCTGAATATATATAATTGGTGTCAGAAAATCCTGATAAACAGTGCAATTGTGCCCTGAAATAAGGCAGCTTCGACTCAAAACGGTTCAGACCGCAATGCCTTGCAATTCCCTTTCAATACTATTTTAGACATAGAGCATTTACTTGAACTGGAATACAAGTACGTAAATTCAGAAAAAAGGTCTGGGATGACAGAGACATGAATATTCTTGAGATTTCCTTACATGCAACAAATCAAAAGCAGAAGACATTCCCCTTTAATCCACCAGATTTAGGGGGTAACCACTTTTTAGCACTCTACTACCTAACAGAAATCACTAATTGCTCAGGACACCAGCCTAAAAATCCAAAGCTGGCTAAAATCCAGGCAGCTTGTTTCCACTTAATTATCACGAAGGTGGCCTTCACTTCATTGAGACTGACTGAATCAGTCTTGGGAGCACTGCCAAGACTGTGCATTTCAAGACCATCTGTTTCTGAAGGGCAGTTATCTAGTCTACCTTTTGGCAGAGCTGGAAGACCTTGCTCAGCTGGCATTATACATAAGAAGCCCAAGAGTCACACAATCAACTTTTCTACACTATTTTCTCTTGCCCATCTGCTACTAATGCTATTTCTAATTAGTCAAACGTCAAGATATTTCCTCCAGCATTTCTAAATAACGTGAAGTGCCTAATATAACATGTAGAGGTCCACGCCAGTGGTGAGTCAGAATCTCCCAAAGATCCTCCATTCAAAAGTCCACATGGGGACACCAATCCTCACAGTGAAGCAAGGATTTAACCAAGATTGTACTGAACACTATGAAAGCCCATTTGAAGAAACAGGATGGACCACACACACAAAAATTTTATAACCTCATCCCAGTTGACCTATTCATGTGTGGGCACCTTTGCACAAGTTCCTCAATACTATTAGGCACCTAACAGTGAAAAATGAGATGTGTCAGACCTTAGTACCTTCCTGTACTCCAGGGGCCAAAGCACTCTGCATCACAGCTAGCACACTCATTGCTGGGTCAAAGATACACCCTCTTCCCTGAAATCACAGGGGTTTGAAACACTAAATAGGCTCTTCCACAGAAACAGGATGTTCAAACTTCCCCACAAGTAGCTGAAAAGACTTCCCTATTTTTAAATAGGGAACCAGAGAGGGACTTTACCAGAATTTCCCTAAGGATTTACATAGTGTTTAGTCCTCTTTCTGGTCCTATTTCAGTTCCTTCCATAATTGTGTTATTTGTCAAGATGAAGCTAAAAAAACAACCAGGCTTCTGGCTGATGGTAGGAGACAGTTTTGCTTGGCTTCTCAGGAAATGCCTGATTTCATCTGTCTGGCTGGTGAAAACCAGCACAAACACACATTACAGTGTCCAGAACACTGCAGGTAGTCATTAAACAACAAAATCATTACAAAAGTAAGATGCACTTCCACTGGAGGAGTTTGCATACTATACTACTTACTCCATAAGCTTTCCCAATATAGCATGTGGATCAGCATAACATATAGCAACATACTGTACTCTGGTGTTGACTTGTGTAACCTTCTGTTCCTGTTATACAAGTCCAAGCAGTTCACAATGCTACAGTGTGTTATTTGGGATATATCTGAAATATTCATAAATATTTGACAAAGTCTGAGCAGACACAGAACTCTTTGCATACATTTCAACTTTATGTTTGCTAATGCTACAGGCTAAAAACAGAACTGCACCCAGTTCTTCCATATTTAGTACTTCATAGCCATCAACTACAGATTTTTTTTATATAAATAGTCAGCATTGGGAAGATGTCAGAGAGTGTATGTTATTTTTCCCACCAGAATACTAATAATTTACATAGAAAGTGAGCAAATATAAATTGCAACTATGAAGAAAAAATGTTCTGCAAAATGCAACCTAAAATTTTTGCCTGTTTTGTATCATGTTTATACAATTAGATTTAATATTATTTTACATTAAAATATTTTTCAGGATTTTAAATAGATTTCAAATGTGAAACCTGATTTGCTACAAAAATTTTAAAAATTAAAGCTAGAACTGTTGGCCTCCAGAGCCTACATCCTGAGATGTTCATATTTGCATTTTTAAAGTAGTAACATAGTAGTGCATTTCAAGGCAACTATATACAATGCACTAAACCACAACAGCAGCTTGTTCTTACTAAACATGAATTATCTGTCCCATATGACAGTGTTTGTAGTTTATACTGTACGTCACGTCAAGTTTCATATAGTAGAGCCAAAAAAGTAAAAAATAGTTGCTGTTGATTTCTACTAAACCATGCAAACTTCGAAAAGAAACTATTTAGATTAATTCTAATACATTTGAAGACACACTGAAGTGGTCAATAATATAGCAATTTGTTGAAAAACTACCACAGCAAATTTTTTCCAACTTGATGGCAAAATTATGTGTATTGAATACCTTAAAGAGGAAAAAGAAATAGATATTCAAATTAATTTATTACCTATTAATCTCTTTTAATCTTTCCTTTTGTTTGTCTACCTACTACTGTCTTACCTTCAGTCTTGCAAAGTATCTGAAAATGAGGCATTACTTTTGGTTGTTAAATATGTGTATTTGGGACTTTTTATGGGTTAAATACAAAATATGTGCGCAAAAAGACACCACTGAATTTAGACCTAGAAGGGTAAAACATGAAATTATTAACAGAACAATTAAAAAAAACACAACAAACATAAAAATACAAGTAGAGAGAAATGCCACAAAATTAAATACTCAGATTTTGGAGTTATGAAAAGACATTGAACGTGAGGTGTAAGAATCAGTCAGATATAGGGCAAAGTGGATAGAGAGAACTGGGAATTATTTGGAAAAAAAAAAAAAAGGAAATGCAAAAATCATAGAAGTAAATAAGTTTATTGGTTTGCATGGCAAGGTGTGAGTAGCGGGGGACACAAGGGTGGCTTTTGTGAGAAGTTGTCAGAGGCTTCCCCCATGTCCAACAGAGCCAATGCCAAGTGGCTCCAACATGGACCTGCCGCTGGCCAAGGCCAAGCCCATCAGTGATGGTGGAAGCACCTCTGGGATAACATATTTCTGAAGGGGGAAAAAAGCTGCTGCACAACAGCAGCTGGAGACAGGAGTAAGAATATGTGAGAGCAACAACTCTGGAGACACCAAGGTCAGAGAAGAAGGATGAGGAGGAGGTGCCTCAGGTACTGGAGCAGAAATTCCTCTGCAGTTCATGGTGAAGACCATGGTGAGGCAGGCTGTCCCCCTGCAGTCCATGGAGGTTAATGGTGGAGCAGATACCCACCTGCAGCCAATGGAGGACCCCATGTCAGAGCAGTTGCATGCCCAAAAGATGTTCTGATCCCATGGGTATCCTGCACTGGAGCAGGCTCCTGGCAGGACTTAAGACCTCAGGAGGGCACTTGCTCTGGAGCAGTCTTGTTCCTGAAGGACTGCACCCTATGGAAAGAACCCATGCCAGAGCACTTTGTGAAGAACTGCAGTCCACAGGAAGGACCCATGTTGGATAAGTTCGCAGAGGACTGCCTCCCATGGGAGGGATCCCATGCTGGAGCAGGGGAAGAGTATGAGGAGGAAGGAGCAGTAGAAATGACATATGTTCAACTGACCACAACTCCCATTCCCTGTCCCAGTGCACTGCTGGGAGGGAGGAGGCAGAGAAATCCAGAGTGAAGCTGAGCTCAGGAAGAAGGGAACAGTAGGTGGAAGGTGTTCCAAGATTCATTTTTATTTCTTACTACCCTATGCTGATTTGATTGGTAATTAATTCATTTCCCTGACTAGAGTCTGTTTTGCCTGTGATGATATTTACTGAGTGATCTCACTGGCCTTACCTCGACCCAAGTGTCTTTCGTTACATTTTCTCTCCACCTGTCCACATGAGGAGGGGAGAGATAGAGTGGCTGTGGTGCCCACCTGGTGTCCAGCAGGGTCAACCCACCACAATAAGGTAAGTAAGGACATACTGAAGGGGACGAGGCAAAAGACACACTTCTCCAAGACACTCTACTGGAGGAGGGGGGGTGCCTATGCTGTGTAAAGGAGCACTTGGAAAAGTAGGAGTAGAACCAAAAAAGAACAACAGAACTCAGGCCTGCCAGCAGATCACCAGGTAAAACAGGCAAGCAACCACCCTGACTTAGCAAGATTGGGATGATAAGCAGGTAAAGGAGAGGGACTAGTGTTACAGATCTGCAAAGATTTAAAAATGCTAATGAAATAAAAATAAGGTGGTTATTTTATGGAACCACATATTTATGGTTATTTTATATGCTGGTGTTTTAAAGATTAACACAGATCTTGATAGCTAAGAGAAAGAAAATGGGTAGGAGTGACACAGAAAAAACAATCACTGATGACAGGACATGTAAAAGGATTCAAGAAAACATAAAAAATGTAGATTAAGAGCAGATGAGAGAAGGTGACCTCCACGACAAATACTCACACAAAGACTGTAGAGAGTTTAGGGACAAAGCTAAAACTATTGGCTCTGACAAGCTCATCTTGGTGTCCTACCAGAGGACTGAACTGATCTGACCAAGACAAGGTGCATAACCTGCCAAAAGCAGTATGATCGATCATCAAGCAAAATGAGGAAGGTACAGATAATACTGTCTCAAATACTCCTAGGAATCTTTGGAATGACATCTAATTAAGTCATAATTACAAGAGCTCCTCAGAGGCACATGCCAAAACCTGTGTTCCCACGTACGTAGGCGTGGATTCAGCAGCTAAGGGAGTGCAAAATTCAGTTTGAACTGGCTTCACAGAAAACCCTGCATACATATGGCATTCAGAACTGCCACTGAGGATAGGCACCTAAAAAAAGGGAGAGTCATCCTTTTAGAAGAATGGCTTCTATAGCAAATTTACCTTTGCTTTTCACAGCTATGGGAGCAAGGGAAAAAAGCTTGACTACACCTTTCCCTGTTTTTTGGAAGTGCCCTACATTCTGCATCACAAAACACGCTGTAATGAGATGCCCTTCCTCCCTCCTGGGGCCAGGCTGTTAAGCAAAATGAAGTGCAGTAACAAACTAAAGGAGCCTGTCTCCTGGAATTTTAGCATGCTGATTTTAGGTGCACTGACTTAAGTCAAACTGGTAAGTCATGCTCACATAATCCTCTATATAAGAAATATGATAAACCAAATTTACTAAACAGCTTCCAGATAAGGCAGGAGGACAGGTGGACAGAAAACATTACGGAAAATATTTTTGCCAAGTTTTGAAAAGTTTGATTTTGAACATCTGGTTTCTCAACAATTCCAGAAAATCCATTTAGGACTTTTTGCTGGCGGAGTTCTCTTTAGATAGCCAAAGGAAGTTTAGAAGACAAATCATAACTATGAAATAATATATGCTGGTTTACTTTTTCATAGTCAAAATATAAGCTATTATTATGAAATAATACTGGTACTACATAGTAAGACAAGAATGCAAGCACCCAAAATAGCCATCACTACATGCTCACCTACATCTGTGATGGTACAGAGAATTACAGCAAACCAAAAGATGGACTACAAATACTGTCTTTCTAAGAACTGGGACTGTAATCACCCTGAGAATGCAGATTACCACACTTCCATTCCCTAATAATAGAAGATCTCCATAACTGTGTGACTACTTGCCACTTAGAACAAGAAACAAGGCATCAATTAAGGTCTCACAGAACTAATTAATCTTTTATTGAAAGAAAAAACAAACAAACAAACAAAGCACTCATTCAGCTAACAAGCTGTCACCACTTGGAACTACTATTTCTCAGAAAGTCCTTAGCCAAAGGTAAATGCAGACAGGGTATTCTGACTGAAAAAAAACACTTCTTTATTCCCAGCTTTCTAAACACCCTCCACCACTCCCACACATACACACATTTGGTACCATTATGAACTAAATACTACTGTATTCAAGAGACTAGAGACTTGGCCACTAGAGCATGCCCTGGTGTGCCACATGTACACATTTCTTGAATACCTTCAAGGATGGTGACTTCACCACCTCCCTGGGCAGGCTGTTCCACTGCCTGACCACTCTTCCAGCAAAGAAATTCTTCCTAATATCCAATGTAAACCTCCCCTGCCACAACTTCAGACCATTTTCTCTGATCCTGTCACTATTCACTTGGGAGAAGAAGCCAAAAACCACCTCCCTACAACCTCCTTTCAGGTAGCTGTAGAGAGCAATGAGGTCTCCCCTCAGCCTCCTCTTCTCCAAAGTAAACATCCCTTGTTCCCTCAGCCGCTCCTCATATGACTTGTTCTCTAGACCCTTCACCATCCTTGTTGCTCTACTCTGGACATGCTCCAGCACCTCAGTGTCCTTCTGTGGTGAGGGGCCCAGAACTGCACACAGTGCTGGAGGTGCAGCCTCACCAGTGCCGAGTACAGGAGCATGATCACCTCCCTACTCCTGCTGGCCACACTATTCCTGATGTAGGCCAGGATGCTGTTGGCCTTCTTGGCCACCACACTGATGGCTCATGTTATGCTGGCTGTCCACCAACAGACCCAGGTGCTGGGCAGCTCTCCAGCCACTAAGATGTGCTGTTCTGGACTCCCTCTTGTTTCATACTATTATAAGCAGACGCAGAAAGGCTGGATGAGGTGTCATCAACCCATGTAGGTCACTCCAAGTTGTATTACTCTCTTATGCTGGTCACTATCACTTAACTCTGACAACAGGATAAAGCTCATGAATAGGAATGCAGCAACTTTCTCAGCAACTGAATCCATACCAGAAAGCCTTAGAATAAAAGTGAACTTGCTATTTTGAAACTAAACATAGAATTAATTCTAACTCTGTTTCCTCGTGGTCAACTGCAGGTGACCAAGATCCATAACTTTCAGGGAACTAATATACACATGAAATTATTCTTCCTGAATGGAAGGGAGAAAATATTTTCATTTCTATGTTTACTTTATATTATTTTATTTCTATTTTTACTTTGTGAAAGGAGAGATAATAACACATATCCCCTCTGTAATCTACATTTTGGAAGTGACAAAGTAAGGATCCTAACCTGAGCTAGACACATTTACTGAAACCAATATCCTTGGAAAGTGTGTATCCCAGGTGAACCCTTCTCAGAAAAGCTCCTAGAATTACAGCACAAGTTAAACAAAGAGTTAACATTTCACTTTGCAGGGCGCTAGAATTCAGGCTTACAGTTCAGTCTTTTTCTCAAGGGAAAGGAAGTATCTACAGATGCTCTTCAGCAACAACTCTGTTAAATATCAAAGGAGAATAAATGAACCCTTAGGGTAAGAAAGAGTGGCATCTAACTCCTCCAGCCAAAACAGTAATTTCTAACAGAATGTTCTTTTAAGAGAGAAAACTTAGAGGGAATAATCAAGGCTACAGAGAAAGCTGAAGGAACCTCATGGAAATTGTATTCCTTTATAAATGTCCTGTGTTTAAGCAGCAGCGCTAAATAACTTCATGATGTAATTTGTATACAGTTCCCTTGACACTTCTAGAAATTTCAGGTTTAATGATTAAATAATTATTCAGTGTAAAATTTACCAAGATAGTAGCAAAGCTGGAAGGTAGCAAAAATATTCTAGTTGAATGAACCAGACCATTTACTGACTGAAGTACTCACTGCTGATATATTAAATAATGCTATTAAAATTTTAAATAAATAGAAAATTATCACAAGCAAAAAAATTAAAAGCTACAGGTGTTAAAAATGAGCAGTGCCAGGCTTGGAATACTGTGACAAATGAACTTGAAGGTACTAGATTTAGTGTAACCACATACAAATAAACACAGGTTTTCTACACTCTCAGGGGCATTTACATCCAACTAGTTGAAGCTCTCAAAAGATGCACAGTACACAGAAGCCAGTGCAGAGATCATTCAAGTCTGCTGAACATTTTTCATCTTAGACTACCCTCAGAAGAGGCACATGCACCCAAACCTCCCTTATCCTCATCCCCAGCCCTGCAACAACACAGGCTGAGCACCTCATGCCCAGGGAGCTGCTCCCCTAGAATGGCCTTGAGGGTCTTGGTGGGCAGCTGCTGACCACAAGCCAGCAGTGCCCCAGCAGCAAGGAGGATCTACTGCCTCCTGGGCTGTATGAATAGGAAAAGTGACCACCCCTCTCCACGCTCATCAGACCACATCTAGAATACTGGGTCCACTTTGGAGACCTCCAATATAGGGAAGACATTGATAGACTCGAATGAGCTCAGTGGAGGGTCACCAGGATGGTCAAACACTTACCCTGCAAGCAGAGGCTGATGGAGCTGGCTTTTTTCAGCCTGGAGAAGAGACAGTTTTGGGAGACCTGACAGCAGCCTGGCAGCACCTATGGGCATACTGGAGTAGGGTGCGAAGATGACAGAAAAAGGTAGGAGTTGAAACAAGTGTCAGATATAAGGATATAAGGAAAACTTTTCATCATGAGGCCAGTCAGATGGTGAAGCTGGCTGCCCAGAAAGGTGCAGTGTCTCTCAGTCCTTGGAGGCTTTCAAGAACCAACTGTCAGCAACCTGGTCTGATCTAAGAAGTGGCCTGCTTTGAGCTCTAGGTTGGTCTAGAGAGCCCCTAAGGTCCCGTCCAACCTGAATGACCCTAAGATCCACAAGAATTCAGTAACTGAGAAATCTTTTTTACTTTGAGTCTGCAAGTATATTCACATTATCTGTTCCAAGTTGTTCCTCAATGCCATTAGTTACCTGGCAAAAGGTATCTGAATGATTATCAGAGAGGGCAACTAGAGAACCACTGTAGAAAGTGCCAGAGGGAAGCTCAACACTCCTCTGCCATCACTGCATAAAAAGGGACACATCTGATGTCCCTGTTCTTGAATACTCGTGGAAAAATTGGAGACGTTCCTTAGCAGATTTTGGCCTGGTCTCGTCACAAGGGAAGTACTGCAGAACCTGAAGAAAAGTGACCTGGTTGCTGTGTGGAAATTTATCACAGAAGACTACAATGAAGTCAGAACCAGAAGTAAAATTTAGTGCCACAAAAGTTTAGGATCACAAAAATTCAGCACACCTCTTGTCACAGGAGACATCAATGCTGAGCAGTTGGCCACAAAGAAAACCATTAATTCATTGTTAGTATAAGCTAACATTTCTTGTTGTGAAGTCAACAACTGATCAAGTCAACTTTATTATCTTTGATGATACAAGACGTGACTTTTAAATGCTTATCGGTAGGAACAGACACACAAAGAGAAATTGGTAATATGGAGAAACTGAAAAGTCCAGTTAATAATGGGATATACAGAAGAATGATAGTAAAAATATGGAAAAAAATATTTCCAAATGCTTATCACAAGGAGCATCTACCTTCAGCACAGTGGTGAAGACTGCAGGAACTGCAGACAGCCAAATGCATGAAAGACAAAAATGCTACTGATTGTAGCCCTGACCACATTATTGATGTTTATGTTCCAATGACCCTAACAGACTAGAGTTCTTTACTGTTTTATCATAAATAAGCTTCTGCTTCTGAGTACTTCATTTTAAATGACTATTTTGCAGATACTGCATTTAATTTAACCATCTGAGGCCTCACCTGAGATTCCTCACCGTGATAACAGCACAGAATGAAGCAAAAGGAGAAAAGGTTCAACATAAAAGGAGAAAATGTTCAACAAATCTAACAATGGCCTGAAAATTTTTGAAGGAAACCAGGACACTTTCCTGGTGTCTGAGAAAGAAGAGGAGCCATCACATGACAGATTCTTAACAAATGTCAGCATGTCTCTATAAAAGCCAGAACTCTGAAACCACAATGTCCTAGTGATAACAGGAGCTGCTGTGAACCTCGAGACCACATCTGTACACCTAGAGTACCTCAAACAGATAATCTGGAAGCAATTTGGGTTTCAGCGAGGAGCTCTGTTAGTCAAAGAAAGCTGGATAAAGACAACACCAGATCTCCATAAATTCCCATCTTTCAGAACAAACAGAATCTGATAAATCACATGTCAGAATCATACTGATGAAAATAAACCTACACTTTTTTTTTTTTTTCTTTTTCTCCCCGTAGGGTGCCAGGCATTAAACATCACCAACAACAAACAAATTCACCAGAGCCTGGAAAGTCCAGAGTCAGAAAAATATGTTTCCTCAGTCATTCTAGAGACAGAAAAATGGCAAAAGCTGGCAAAAATGGCAAAAGCTGATTTCAGAATTACCTTATTACTGGTGAGCAACATCAGATGTACAAAGACAACTGAGGGAAAACACTCAAGAGGTCTCCATGTATTTTAATTACAGCAAACTTAAGCTAACTTTCCACTCACCTGAACACAACTGACAAGCAAACTTGCTACTGTAGTACATTAAACACTGTCCTCTCTAGCGTAAGATGGAGAAGACCCAGCCAGAGCCACTGCCTCAGGTAAAGAGAGAGGAAAAAAAAGGCTGAGCCCACATCCCGAAGCAAAATATGTATCTTCCTATTTCACAATCAAGCAGCTGAACTGAGGCAGCCTATACTAGTGCTGGCTTAGCTATAAACAAAGAAGAATGGGTCCTCAGTATTTACATCAAGAATCCAACCATCCATCAGGGGCAGTGAACAGCCATTACTCTTACAATACGTGTAGCTCCTTTTTCCACTTCTGGAATAAGATGTATTTCCAAATGACCATCACCACCATCCACCAAAGAAAGTGTCTAAGAGAATTTTCACATCCACATTCACATCCTAGGTTCTGTATCACAGCACTGAGGGTCTAAGATTATTTCTAGTGTTGAAAGATCAAGGATGAGGGTGAAAGAACATAGTACTTTAACAAGTTAAACTCACTTTCTTGAACTTTCTTGAACAAAGCGCTGTGTGTTACTACTGAGAACAAGGTGTCACTTCTACAGAGGTATCCCCAGTTGGTGCCAGGGGATCTGACAGAGCTGTAAATCACACAGTTGCTGAACTGGAGAAAGCTGATAGTCTTTGTGTATATTTGGTAAGCCTACTAACTACAGTCAGTGTAAACAAACAAGCTTAACCCATGTCACAAGACTCTGTGGTAACTTCATGGGCCCCACGGGTCTCATCTTTATCATGACAAGTCTGGAGAGACAGCACCTCCCTAAGGAGCCATCTTAGGAATGGCATCCCAATCAGTTTGGTCCCAGTGATGCAAACAGTGGTGCTGGTCCCTGGCAGTGACCAAGAGGCTCATTGCAGCCTCAGACACTTGAACCAGACAACGCCTTTGTGGCCTTCTCAGCTCCACTCCTGTGCAACAGAGGCACCCAATCCCTTCACTTGCTAAATGTAAAAGAACAGCACATAGAGCACTTATCAGGAATGCATAACTTTCTAAGCAATAAAAATACCTCACATATGGATCAAAGATGGAATTCAAACCTCCGAAGTCTCAGAGCAATAGGCGTAAACTATAAAACCCTACTGCTTGAAACAAAAGAACGGGATACAGAATAGTCCACTGTGCAGAAGAAGAATCTGCCTAAGCAGCAAGTGCTTCATCTCTGCAGAGTGGCTGGAGGAGTAGACAGCATGTTACAGCTTGTGCTGTAACCCAGTCCTTCTGCCAAGGATGAGGTAGAGTCAGGCATCAAGTCCCTGCAGGTACTGCCAAGGGAAAATAATGATGTGATCTGCAGCGAGGAGGCGTGTGTGTACTGACACTGTCAATGTTCACTTTGAGTATCACCCACAGAAAGACACAATTATTTATTGATGATAACAAAACTATCTAAAATAGACATGAATTCCTACTGTTATACTTACACCCAGTAAGAAAAAGACCTTTCATATTTTCTTTTATTCTTTTTCAAGAAGAGTTCAGAATAAGGTGCTTGCTATTACACTGTCACTACTAAAAATCTACCAACTTAGAAAAGGCACAGTACATCAAGGAAGATTAAAAAAAAACTCGGTGAGCTGCTAATGAAAGGAAATTTCAAGATCTACCAGGTCATATAAGCCCATTAATCACACATCAGCATAGTGCACCGACCCTTGAAAATTATAAATTAAAAATAAATCAGTCAAAATCTGGTAAGAAAATATGTAAATACTACTACTGGCTTCAGTGGGCATGGCAGAAGAACCTCAGAATATTGTTAGGCCCTGATGAAGTTAAATATTATTAACATACTACACCTGTAAGGATTAAGCCAGGTAATCACTATAGGACTATATAAGAATTAGAGACACCACATAAAAACACTGTACATACAGCATGGGTAGCCTGTGGGATCCAGAGAATGGTGGATACACAATATACAGACCCTCCGCTCCCTCATACTGGTGCATCTGTCCCCCGTAGTCCCCAGCCATTCCTTATATCTGCAAGAATATAATAGAAAGAAAAGGCATAACAGGGTGCTGCAAGACCCCAGAGAAGATGGGAGCACATGATTCAGGGTTTTCACTCCCTCGCCCAGGTACTATGCAACAACTATGGGCCTTGAGTTCTCCATCGTGAACAGCAAATTTCTGAAGTTTAGTGGCCATAAGGGCAGGGTGCAAAGTGCTGTTGTTTAATACAGTTTTTAGAAGCCAGGGGACCACTGGTGAATGGATTACAGTTACAGGCTTTTGTGCCAATCTTTTTTGTAATGTTTATTACTGTAATTATATATTGTGACAGGCACAAAAGAAATAGTATGAATAAAATTGAATGACTCAAAGAAGCAAAGAAAATAAAAAGGAGCCTCAAAAGCCTAAAAAGCAAGTTTCCTAGTCACCAGTTTTGTTGTCTGCAAGAAGAAATTAAAGTTCTAACTTGTATTTCCTAATGCTCGTGTCAGAGGTAAAGGAAAACAGCTTACAGTTCCCAAGATATGTTTTGGGGTCTTTCAACTAAAAGATCAAAAATTCAACTGGGAAATGGAACTGTAAGTCTCCATTAGACGTGATCCACCACAAAAATAAGAGGACAATACAAAGAAACAAATAGCCATGCCACTCCCACTTCATTTTGTGTGGAATACAAAACTGTAGGCTAAAAACCCCTAAAGTTCTAATGCTAAACATTTGTTTAATAGAGAAAGGAGTAACACATATCCCAGATGGCTGGGAACAAAGAGTTTTCATTAATCCAGCCAGCCCAGGGTTACATTATACTCATTTCTGTGAAGCCACTTACGTATGTTCTACCCACTTGTGTTAATATGCCATTTTATAATCTAATCATTAAACTGTGTTGATTTTGTCTTCAGAAAGAAGGACAGCGGTAGTTTTAATTTTGCAGCCATGAAACCAATGCAAGAAAGTTTCATTAATATGAGTATTCATTAAAAATGGCAACATGGGGATGTAAGTGCAGAGTTCCTGCTGGTACCACTTGTATGAGAAATGCACTAGGAAACCCAGTAGTTGGATGTGATTGCAACTTGCCTATAAATAGACACAATTCCAATAGCTCATATAAATAATGTCTTTGAAAATGATCCATCAGTCACATTGTGTTCTAATTAAGAAGCCCTTCATAAAAAGTGTGAACTGAACAAAAATGCCCTGGAATTTGCTTCCTCTCTTTCACAATACAACCACTTGCCACCTCAGTCTCCATCCAACTTAGCACCTTCATGAGATACTTAGCACTTTTTAAAAATCAGGTCTAGTCCTCAACACACAGGCTTAATAAATTAATGATAAAAAATAGCTTTAACTTTCAGTAAACATGTTTTCCTATTTAATAATTCAACCTTAAAGTGGAGTTTTTAGATAAGCATTTTAAAAGCTCTTTTGTCACCTATTTGATCATTAAACTAAAATCATGTAACACAAAAAGTGGCTTAGCTTCAGCCTTGAAAATATTACAGATACTGAAAAAACTTAGCTCAAACTCCAAACAAGAATTACATTATGGTCACAGAGACACCTACAATTATTTTCCAGAAATGTATGGCTATGTAAGAATTATAGGTATCAGTGGCACTTTTTTGTAACAATAATTATGTAAGTCCAGTTACCTAAAGAGTTGTTTAATAGAATAAACACACTCTAAACCCCAACACATTTCTATGTTTTTATGAAAACAAATCACTCCAGAAAAATTTGCAACCAAGCATTTCAAGTAAATGCCAGTGCAGTATATCACCATTTCAAGTGTCTTCCCCCTCAACTGGATCACCAAAATACTGTAAAATATAATTGGTAAATTATTGTCACAGCAACTGACACAGAGCCCCAGTTAGCACCCCTGAAACCTCGTCTGCCTTCTCAGAATGAAGAAACTTAAAGTGTAACACAAACAACAGAAACTGAATGAAAATAAAAGAAAAAAATAAGTACATGACTACCTGCCACACTAGATGAAACAGAGTACTACTTTAAGGACAACAAAATTAGCATTCCACAAAAAGAGGAAGAAAACATGTAAGCAATTCTACTTAGAAAGTATTAATACATGAATGAACAACAGTGTGTGATGAAACATATTACAGATTTTAGGAGAATTCAGCAAATACTATAGCTTAGTGGCTTGCAACTCTTTTTTTTTTTTTTTTTTTCAAATTAATTTCTGTTTTAACAAAATAACGAACATGCCCCATGTTCCACTTAAAGCATGTCTCTACACTAACAGTTACAAACTCTGTAAATATTCCACTATATTTACATAAACTAAAAAGCTAGAAAACATAAAATACAACGTTGTGTGCCATGCTTGTACATGTACACACATAGTCACAAACCTAGTGTGATTTACTGTTTTATACTTAGAAGAGAAACATACATATGGCAAAAGCTGTGCACGAGCACACATGAGTTCAGGTGTATGTGTACACACATATCAGCGCTCTCTCCACTTCATGTGGTCCTCTTGTCCACAGACACACTCTAGAGCCTGCCCTCCATCAGGCTGCAGCAAACCACTCTCTAGCAGCAGGCAGCCTTTACTCCTTTATGCAGCTCAGATTTTATGTCATCCTGCATTTTAATCTTCCCTTTGAGACCAGGTTCTCTGCAGAGATGGGAATATGCACTGTGCAGGAAATGAAGATGTCTCGTACCCAACAAGCACTGCTGCTGGGCATTTGGTGGTGGGCACACCACAAAGGATTTAAACACCTCTTGCCTCTTTCTTTTTGACTGGATCAAGCGTAGACTTCCTACTCTCCTCTTCTAGGCCCTCAGTACCCCAGTGTCTCAGCTACTGTCACTCTGTGTTCATCCTCTTTGTATCTGCTTTTCTACTGTTACAACTGCCAGACCACGGCTCTCCAACAGCCTTTTTTGGTTTTTTTCCATACCATCCTTTACACATGGATTGCATTTCTTGAGCAATCCAAATAAAAATTGTACCGCTTCTCCTTCCTCATTCTTCCAGCAGAACATTTTCTTGGATAGTGTATGGAAGAAACCAACTAGATTGGTTTAACAAGACCCAATCGTATGGGTCTTATGAAGTATGAGGCTCTCCATACTTGTCCCTCCTACACGGTTTCACTTGTGCTAGCAAGAAACTTCACTAGCAAAATCTATGGTCTTCGCCAATGTGCCCCAACATACTGGTGTCACTGGGCACTACTGAACCTTTATGACAATTCAGATTCCCCTCTGGTGTTACTTGCCAACAAACTGCTCCCAGGAGCACACCTCAGAAGGATCCTTTAGATTAGGATATCCTCTTTTTCAGTGCAATTAAGCCTCACAGTAGGTGTATTTCTTTTTTCTTAATTGTCTTGCATCTGAAGCATTCCTTCATACTGACCATTGGAAAATTTAATTAACTCCATGAGATGTGCCTAAAAATCCTACAGGACAAGAGGTAAACCTTATACAGGGAGCCATTTTTGCCACGTTTCAAATAAATACATATACACATTTTTGTTGGCTGATGGCTGATTCTTTGACTTAACCTATTTCTGCCAAAGCCCCAAACTGGAGAAGACTGCTATTTCCTGGGAATTTATTCCCAAATGGCTAGCATAAATTGGGTATTTCTTTTAAAATAACGAATAAGATTAGTGTCTCTTTTCTCAGTACAGAAAATAACTGAAAAATTTAAATGGTGTCCTGCATGACCATCTTTGCACAATACCAACGTATATTACTGCGACAGAATAACCAAAAAAGAATGAATAAAACAGTAGGTGTACTCTGCTCTAGATCCACCCAGAACCAGTGTTCCCAAATAGCTCCTGATCAATAGTTCTCAACAAAGAAAGTTATATTTTCCTGTTGCTCCCTAGAAAGAATATGAGGGACCAGAAAGTAACTCTTGTTTAGCAATCACCCCTTTCAGTGTTGTCCCAGCTCACAAAACGCACTTTTGCTACACTGCACCATGCTAAAGCTATGTTTCCAAAACACAGACTTTGATAACAGGAAAGATCAAGGCTGGCAAGAAGGCATTAAATTTGTGCCTTAAAAAATGAAAGATGCCCTTGTCACTTACTAGACGACATGCACAGGAATTTTAAGGGTCAAACTCCCAGCTTTGTTACTTTGTGTAGCTGATGTTCAGAGTGAAAGATGGTTTCAAGTAAGCAAGGCTTTAAAATTTCCACTTCAAATTTATCCCTCTGACAAGTTCATTCTTCTTAATTTTTTATCAAGTTCTGTTACCTGTTCTAACCGTGTAAAAAATACTTACATATATACAATTTTCTTCATTAATAGATTGTGGCAAATAGCAATTTTTTATTCTGGCAGGGTCATAATGATTCTTATCAATAATTGTGATGACACCAGAAAATAATCATTCTCACTTTCACACAAAATAGTGATTAGAACAAGAACAGGAATAATTCAGCTTCTTGTTGTTGATCTACATCACTAGCTTAAAAACAAGCCTCTAAAAGATGCATTGCTTTCATACAAAAAAAAAATTTAGTATTTTAAAGTTTAATTTTCCCCTAAAGAAGAAAAGGGATTTATTTTGGGTAGGACAGACATAAGAAAGATAAATATTTATTATGTTTATTCAGAGATGCATTAAAGTTCAGGAGAGAGCTTTAATTTTCAAATTATAGGAGAGATTTTCAAATTCATGTTCAGTCCTTCCACAATTTTCTCACAAATTTTGTACTAACAAGCTATGCATATATACCCAGCTTTACACACACATGTGAACACCACTGCCATACAATGGCCAGTTTCTTCTCCATTTGCCATGTGATCAAGCAGCAGGGAGCAGCACTCTTCCTGACTTAAACAGTGAATGTAAGATTGAACAAGAGGGAGAAATACTGTGTCCAAAATCCATGAAGGAGATTCCTTAGCAAGCTAATTCTCAACTGGGACAAATGGGAGTAAAAATAGGGGATTCAGAAAAATGCCTTTAGTCCCCTACTGCAATATGCCTTGCAATGCTCCACTGTAATTTCATGCTGCTAAAACTCAACTATGTTCAGTACAAAAGGAAGGTAGTTTTTGATGCTTTGCTCTGCCCCAGCAGTTTGTACGCAATGGTCACACAGCCACTTCCATTACCTTCTGTAGACAATCAAACAAATCTAATGCATCAAGAGCAAAGACCTAGGGTTGCAAGTGTGAGAACACTGTATATAATAATAGTATGACAGTTATAGGGACTTGCCTAGCACGGTTCTGAGTAAGCCCACTTGAGAAAGCATACATACACACTAGATTTAAAAATTAGATCTCCAATGAGTTTTCAAGAGAGAAGACTTCCCATCTTTATCTAGAACAGAAAGTAAGATCTGAAATGAGAAAACCAGCATTGCCTAGTGTTAAAGAAAGCAAATATGGTTCCAAGTTAGCAACAAAACTATTACTGGGATATACCAATCTGCTTGGCTGGTAAACTTATATGCATGTCCAACACAGAAGTATGAATGACTTTGGTGGAACTTGTAGGACCCACTGACAAGAAAACAAACCCTGCTTTCAGAGATGCTATCTTCATCCTGTACTTCCTCCCATGCTTTAAACTTGCCTATATCCTCCAAACTAGATGTTGGAGAAGCAGATCTGAGAGACATATGATAGAGATACATGAAGCAAAGACATTGTGGAATTGGATTACGTGGAGGCAAGGGGGTGGGTGCAGGAAATAGAGAGTGTTTGATGGTGAGAAAGCCTTAGGCTTGTGCTTTGACAAAGGACATTTTGTTTAAACAACTGAGAAGTACACCCTGCAGCTCAAGGCATCGTTGCTTCCTACAAAACATACGGAACCGACATGGAGTGTTTAGGAAGCAAAACATCAGGCTGCTGTTCATTTTATACAATGTGCATAAATGGCATCTGTTGTTTCAAACACCACAATATTTAGCAAAAACATTTAAGTATCTAATTTTCCCCTGTCTTTGATTCTAGAAGAAGCAGTACTTGCCCAATACTAAGCCAAACTTGAAGGTCAAGGGTGAAGCCATTTGTATTATTGTGTTCTACAAGAAAACTTGTTCCACAGATAGTTATTCCATTTTGAACTCACTATGTTAAACATGTCTTGTCTTGTTCATCTCTTATTCTCTAGAACAAACCTTGCATATCATGGAAGTCAAACCACATGAAAACACAGATGGAATGGAACTGTTTTCGAAAAGTGGTAAGCAGATAACTACAACCTACAGATTCATGCTCTGTCTCCTGCAGAGGAGGCAGCACACCTCCCTAATGTAAATACAAATGCTGAAGAACAAAATAGCACAGCAAACAAGGTTGAGAGTATCATAGACACAGTTACTGAAATATTTTAGAGAAGAAAAATCAGAACTATTAAATAAATACTAAATCATAGAATCATAGAATCTTAGGGGTTGGAAGGGACCTTGAAAGATCATCTAGTCCAACCCCCCTGCCAGAGCAGGGTCATGTATCTGCTCAAAAATTTTTTAAATCCTTCCTACTTCTTTCATATTGTGTTTCTTTCAAAATCAGAAGTTATAAGCATCCTGATAAAAGCACTGGAAGATTATTAGCTTCTCTGATCATGTTTAGAATCTAGAGTGTTATTGGGATCACTGAGATTATCAATGGCGAATGTGAACTTGGAAGCAAGTTAAAACAGAAAATACAGTATGACCTACAGGTTGTCAGACACAGGAAGAATTCTTTGTGTCAAATGTTAACCAGAGACAAGTGAAAAACTAGTAATCTGAAAAACTCAAATTAAAAACTAAAATACAACTGAGAATAATCTGTATTTCATATCAACTAGTTCACAGCACTCACTGCAATCTGAAAGCATTCATTAAGATATTTTTAGTATATTTATTAAATAATCATTGACGTGCAAACTACTGCTTGCAGATAAATAACAGCCATATTTATTGTTATTAATACGAACATTTGGCTTAAATTCTGTATTTACTTTGATAGAATGTCTGTTTTGTCTGAAAAACCTGTTTTTTCTGGAATTTATTCACTACTGCTTAGTTACATAGCAAGAAGATATCCTCTTTGTGTATAATGCATTTTTTTGGTCGTGAAAGAAATATTAGATACTACACTAAAGCATTCCAAGGGCAAGAGTGCCAAATACTGGTCTGTATAAAATAAGAGGGAAAAATAATTATCTCCTCAGGTAGACCCCTATCTAGTCTGAAGCAGAACAGCAGACTATGCCAACCCAAGTACCCAAGAAAGCAGAGGGGGCAGAGGCTCTGGCATGGTCCCTGGCACAGTTCCAAACAATACATTCCCAAATGGCAGTAAGGATGAGTCCAGACTGCTGGCTTTGGGAAGGGCTTAGCATATAGACACCAGCTCTACTGTAGCACTTTTCTGTACCCATCTTATTTACTAGTTACATATATAAAGTGATTTTAAAGGAATTGGTAAGTCAGTCTAAAAGCTCCATACCTTGCTAGAATATCTGAGCTCTTCATCAAACTGACAGGGCAATGGCCCATTAAGACAAATTTAATTCCTATTTCGACACCAACCTCTGGTTTATGTTTCATGTATTTAAAACAAGATCAGCCCAAAGAGCTGAAAAAGCTACGATGATTAATTTTATTGACACAAAACTATATGCAGAATACTTTCCAAAGGCAATACTAACACAGCAGGAAAAATTACAATTTCCCATACAGAGGTATATGCAATAATTTGTGAACTCAAACCACATTTATAACTCTATTTTCTAAAGGTTACTATCTAGCTTTACTGAATTGTGCAATGTAAAAATAATTACTCCGTACATTTTAGTCAGTCTATAAAATGCAGTCTAGAATTATGTGCACATAACACAGAAATGAAAATGAAAACTCAGGAAATCATCTAAATCATTCCTATGCACTGGTGCACTATGAATAACATTTCTATTCCTGCAGAAAAAGTCTTACCTTTCCTTAAAACCTCAGAGAGAACACAATATTCCTGAGCAGTTTAGTCTATTGCTCCACTAAGTGTTTAGTTAGAAAGCTTTCCCCAAAGTGTAGCCTAAATATTTGTGCATGTAAAAATTAGGCCAATCACTGCTTGTTTATTTCCTTCCTTCCCTGCCACGTCCTTGGGACAAATATTGATAGGTCTCTCCACAGCAACCTATTGCACAGCACAAGGCTTACGTATTGATCCCCACCATTGCCTCTTCCTCTCTTCTCTTGTATTCTCCCCTTCCTTGCTCCAACACCTTAACCTTTGCCTTATAGTATGGCTCTGCTGAATCTCCTCTTCTTTTACTAAGCTTAGTATTAAAGTGTCAGGACAAAACAGCTTAATCATAGCTGCATCTAACAACCAGCATGAAATCAATTTGCAGCAGTTAGGCTGTTTATGTAACTTGGCTCCATAAATGGGCTCTGAAAAAATCATATTCACCCTCTGCTGATCTATACAAGGGAACACTTTGACACAACCTGCTAGAATCTGTGTTTCAGATTTTGAAGGTTTAATAAAGGAATAAATGAATGTTGAAAGTTAACCACTTTAAAGGTTCCAGAAGTCATGCACAGACAGCCTGAATTTTTTTTTTTAAAAAAGAATACTACTGTCCAACCATACACTGGTGTGTGAAATAGTTGTGATATAGATGCAATTCAATCTAGAGAACAAATTTTCACAGGCAAAATCTTTCACTAGAACAGCTAAAACAACTGAACCAGGAAGGAGGCAAACAAGTTTCTGAGCCCACAAGATCTTTTTCAGATCTGAATCAAAGGCAACAAATTTCAAGGTAACAAGAAGTCAGGAACAAGTACTCCAAGTTTAATGTCATGATGTTATTTTATTAGCCATTCTGAACAAAACCAGTGGTTAGCACTGGGAAGCAAATGTGCATGCACTCTAAGTATCCCTAGGCCCATGTTATTGCACCATTTTTTTACAGTAACATTTCTCAAGTTCCCAGAAAACATAAGACGAGACTAGACAGAGCAAATTAAACTCTTGTTTCTGAGACTGTCTTATTTGCAGCAGAACTTGTGAAGCACACAGCAAATAAGCCACTCAAAAAAAACCTAAAGAAAGGGAGCTGGATCACTTGGTTATGGATATGATTGGAACAGCTTCTCTTGCTAACTTTCCACAGACCTCACACAGTGGGCAGGCTGCTGAAACGTGTTTTTCATTCTCAAGAGTTACACATGTTTTCAGCAGGATTAGGAGCAGACTGAAGCACAGAACTCTCCCTCACCCAGGAGTCAGCTCAGTGCACCACGCTCATATTGTTACACAGCACCCTAAGCTCAGTCTAGAGGCAAGACCCACCAGCTCTTGCAACACCTGGTATCAGAGACCATTCTTGGGAAAACTCAATGGCTCATCTTCCCTGTGACACAGGCCATGGGATAACCCTCCAAGAGCAGATGGAATATATGCTTGCATACAGGAAAGAATACAGTGTAAACATACCACAGGGCAAAGACATACAATCACCTGATTTACAGCTATAGTCTGTAGCAGCTATGATGCTTAGCGCTGCATGGAAAGAAAACAGCGACCTCATGCAGGGCATTCCATTTCTGATGCAGGAAAAACTAGTCATACACATTCACACTTGAATATTGATGCTCCACTTCCTATAAGCTTGAGATAGTCCTCATTCATTAATGGAAATAGGCATTGGGAAATTTCTCAAGGTTTGTGAAGCATTTAAGTGTTACAATGATGGTAACTGTAAGAGAGACAGACCATGACAAGGAAAGACAATATTGTCTGTAAGGACTGGATAGTACAGGCTATACGATGCATTTGTGCAAAATCACAAAAAAAAAGGAGTATGCTGTCAGCAATTAGCAACTGAGGCAGCTGCTATGACAAAATACAGTGGCAGAGGCAAAGCTGCATAGGAAAGCCATGTTAAACAGAAGTGGTGGCTCCCCTGCAAGAGGGGCAAGAGGCAGATGAAGGAGATGTCCACTCACACAACAATGCCTGGTACATTTCTGCATCCATGTACAGCTGCAGCCCTGTGGAAGACGGCACAGTCTAACAATCCCTTCACAATGGGCTGAACTTAGATAAGATGTTCTGCTTCAGTGAACTCCAGTAAGGCACCGTGTGCCATGCTGATGTGCTACCATAAGCTTAGGTGACTTCTTCACTGTGCTCTGTCATGCAATGTATACACACCCTAAAGTTCTGACAGCACTTTTTCTTACAGTTTCCCTCACTGCTACAATGGCAGCTTTAGTGATTAACTGGGTTTTAGTATTAGATATTACTCTATGTCAGCTGACTATGTCTCTCTTAATTAAAAAAATTTAAAAAAATAAAAAAAAAGGATTGGGCATTTTAAATTATGGATTGACTACATGCATGTAATGAAGAACAAAGATGAACCCAACATCACTTGAATTCAGTTTGGGGGTTGTTCATCACTCAAAACAAGTAAAACCAGTAACTCTGCTTAAAGAACTACACTGGAATTACTGGTTCATCAATTAAGCTCTTTATTCTTCTTCTGTCACTATGACTTGATATGCTTCCACAAAAACACTGACTCCTACCTGAGCATTTTGAAGAGTTTACAGTTACTTCATTCCTCACCATTATTTTTGGTACAATTCCAGCTTCTGCCTTACTGTATAAAAGGGAATAGCACTTCATTTTAATTAGCTGCCTTTCTCTGGCAATTTTTAACATGCCATCAGAAAGTGGGTGCCAAACTCTTTAAGAAAATCTCAATATAATTTAAGCAGACTGAAGTTAAAAGTGAAATACTGTTCCTAGGGCTATATACTATTCTGGCTAAGCGTATTGATTTGCTCTTCCTAAATATGAGTTTTTATTTAACAGTGGCATTTAATCACCTCTGTTCTTCCATACATAGGATTTCAGAAGGCAATTAGCCATTCCTTCACTAACAGGACTCCCATGGTCTAAATTCAGTAAAATTCCTCAGTGTTTCTTAAGTAGGTTGTCAC
Organism: Chaetura pelagica; assembly: GCF_000747805.2. NCBI lineage: Eukaryota > Metazoa > Chordata > Aves > Apodiformes > Apodidae > Chaetura > Chaetura pelagica. The sequence continues at coordinate 57,530 of NW_009954300.1, forward strand.
ATCTTCTGTAGAAGTCATTAAATTGAAAACTAGCAGTGATATATGTAAATGTTACTGCGGGCATGAATAATCTGCAGTCCACACATCTGTTCAGAATAATGAAGCCCGAAACTTTTATCTTGTCACTTTATTCCTAATGGCACCTTACGCAAAGATGAAGAATGAGATGAAGAATAGACATACTGTTCTAGCAAACTTGCTCCCAGATTTTCCCTTTTATAAGGGCTGTGCAGAACCTCCCTCCCCCTATCTGAACACATGCCAAAAAGCAGGAATCTATCATATGCCAGGCAGAGGCGTGAGCCCTGTGCGTCAGAGAGGGAGAGCTGAGAACACCCACCACCACTGCCACGTGAGGAGGGTGCAGCCACCTCGGGTAGGAAGGCCTGTGGGCTGGTGACACCGTAGGGATAGCCCTGTAATGAGACCCATGGGTGACAAAGTCTGCATGTGTGTGTCCAGTCTCTGATGAGGTGGCACTGTCCTGCTCCCAGCTGTGTAGTCACAGGGCTTGGAGGTCTAACAGGCTACCCACCACTGATATCATTGTTATACACAATGATGCTATAAAGGACTCACTAACTTGTTTACTAAGTGTTGCACTCTGTGCAAGTAGTATGTCAATAAACACAACTAGCTTGAGTGGCTTAGAAATTAATCAGTGTGTTTTGATTTCTGGAAATTCTAAACCACCTAAAAATGTTAGAGGCTTCCTATTAAATGTTTTCTGCTGACTGAGTTTTACACAAAATATTTCTAACCTACAGAAATGCTTGCTGGAAAATATTTCAATATTTGCAAGGCTTGTGCAGAAGTGAACAACACCACTTCTCTACCAATTCAAAAGAACCTCATTCTGTGTGAGACAATTTAATTATCACAGATTTGGAGCATCTCAAGCACTTAAGAATAAAGAGAATGTTGCATCTCCTACTTTCTCTTCAAAGTGTTGATGCATTATATGCCTAGTAATTGTAGAGTTAAGTAAAATCAGTTTTGGTTCTTAGAGATATATCTGTACTTCCATAAAGAGAGGGAAAAGAAGAGAGAAAGGCCACTAAACACAACCCCCTCTTTATCAGAAATTACCACATTATATAAGTGTACATATAAACATTTTCTGAATTTGAGTACCTGCTAAATGAATTAAACACATCCTTTTCACAGGGCATAAAAAATGGCTTCCTTCTTTCTCAGCCTTTCCTAGTCAGCTATTCAGGCATGTACCTGAAAGTGACAGTTCCTAGTAGCATGAGTAGCAGCAAAAAACAATTTCAACAAATGCAAGTTTAAAAAGTTTTGAAACAAAAAAAAATTTAAAAAAACTGTTGCAGAGAAATTTCCTCTAGTGTCATGTGAGGTTCTTCCTCACTTATGTTGACGGCTGATGCAGGAGGTGTATAACATAAGCATCAATTTACTTATAAAGGGTTTCTCTCTTTTCTTGGGAGAGGTCCTTTGTGACATCCACAGTTAAGAAACCTGAAACTTTTCACCTTCTCTGCTCCCTTTTGTTCTTTCCACAATAGTGCCATCTCCTTGATTGCAAGCTTATTCCAGAAACACCTAAGTCAGTTTCTCCCTAGAGATTCATCACTGATGTACTCTGCCAATTGACTATGTTTAAATTATTTTTGTTTACAGCTTTGTGGAGAAGTTGGCAAATAAATAAAGCTACTTCTTTCCCCCATTTGATTGAGAGAACCTCTTGGCTACCTCAGCTTGTTCAGGAATTTCCACTCATTTTCACCTCACGAACATATTCACAGCTTTCTCTTCTACTTCATGCTGCTTCTCCCTTCGTGCCTCCCCTTTCTGCTTATCCAAGTCTCTTGATTGCCTCTACATCTCTTCATCTCAGTTACATCAGATTTTTAAAGAAAATTAAGGGTTATCTACTTCCAGCTATCTCATTGTTCATTCCAGCTCTATAAAGTATTTTTAATTTCCTTCTCTTGCTAAACTCTCCTGACTATTATTCTTCATGCATAGCCTAGAACAACAGAGTGCATTATTAGCTAGCCCTTAAGTAGCTATGTCATCAGTCTATGGCATATATGTATTTATTTTATATATAGAGCTCACATTGCATATATACACACACCTACACATAAACACACAGAAGAGATACTAAATCAAGTAGTTCAATACATGTTAACCAAACTTTAAGAACAATTAATCAGTTCTAGCTTTCTTATGCCTTTATCCTTTACATATCCATGGCAGCACATTAATACATTCACAGCAGAGCAGCTGTTAAATAATAAATGCCTTACTATATTATTTTCAGCAGGTGCTTCAGCAATTAAATTCTGTCTGCTTAATTTCTAGTTCGTTTAGGAAAAATAACTATATCTTATGCCACCAAGTAAAATACTAGGCATTATCCAAAGAATAATCGAAACATCAAAATCAAGACATCCACTGCAGAGAATCATTGTTCTTTGTGAAGAAATGTGTGGCATGTTCTGGCATCTCCTTGCTTATCATTGCAAGAGCTCAAAAAGCAGCCTTTAGCAGAACAATCTAGAAGTCTTTGCTGAAGATACTGGATGTTTTGCCCCACTAGGGTCTGCAGTTCAGCTTTCTCCATCCCACCGCAGGCTACAGGCAGCCCCTCCTATCCCTCTTTCAGATGCAGCTATTTGGAAGGCACAGCACAAGCCCAATGAAAATCAACACACCAAAAACTCCTGTATTTCTATTTTCTTTCAACCAATGCATCCTCGGGTAGCACAACTCCTAGGTCTATGCAAGGGAAGTAGAGACAACCTATGGGCTGAGGGGTGACAATGGCAGAGTCTGCAGTATCACCAGACCAGACGCAATGTGAAACCACCCATGACAGCTCACTCTGAGAATTTGTCTTTAACTTGGAACAATGTTCACCAGAAGCAAATCTTCAAAACCACTCAAGAATCAACAGTCTTGCACATTTCAAATTTTAAAATAGTTCCTAACTAAATAGCCTAAAATTAAGATAAATCCATACTTGAGAAAAAACCCTGTGTTTCATTTGGTCAACTTCTTATTTCCTAAACATAAGAATAAACTTTGATTACAGAATGCTATTAAGCCACAAAGCATAAAAAAAGCAACTACTATCTGGCTTTTCTACTTGCAAAGTATCTTGACTAACTTAATGTATCCAAACAGTTGTTCAATTTTTTAAAAGTATCTAAAAATATGGTTAGGACTGCTAACATCCCTGTAAAAATGTCTGCACTATCAGCATAGTCTGTTTCATCTTTTTAATTTTATATTTTATCAATCAAGTTTCTTAATTGTACTGTACCTCTCCAGAAGTAATCTAGTATTTAAGAAATAAGAACTATCACCTTTCATGGGTTTTCTTGCTTAAAAAACAATTAACTATTAAAGCTGCCAGAAACTTAAAATAGTACATTCAGTAGACTTTAGCATGACTTTGTCCCAGCTTGGAGTATATTCACATGATTTACATCTGCACCATACCATGGAAATTGACTCATTATTCTCAGCAAGATAACTCTGTTTTATCTCTTCACAACACAATGAAAACACATCAAATATTAATTGCCCATAGAAATTATTTTCTCAATAATTGTGCAAAAATCTTAGGCTTCTAACATGTTTTTAATTTCCTTTTAAAGGGAAATTACAAATATTTTTTTTCCTGAGCAAGTATTAGTTTTTCAAACAATCAAACTCTCTTACTGAAATGCAAAATCTTATCACACATCTGTTGTAAGGACTGCATTCATTGCAGTCAGCTATCAATCAGTCACAGTAAAACCTCCCTTAAATCATACAATGTAATTTGCAGAAAGCCCTGCTCACTGAGTGCTAGTTAACAAATATTTCATTTCACTTCATGCCTCAGTACCCTGTGAAGTATTATCATTACTTAAAACATGGGAACATTTGGAATTCATTATATTTTCTTACTTTGTGCTAGGTATGCCGTGCACCAATCCTGCAAATGCAAAACTTCATCTTCCTATGCAGTTCCTTAATACTCCTTAGGATCTCCACTGATGTTTTTATATTAACAAGGAATTACCTGACTGACATTGTGGAATACAAACTTTATTACATATACCAGAAATGCTCTGCAGCTGAAAACAGAAAGTGTTTTATAGTCAGGTTTTAAACTTAGCATCCTGAGGTGACTAGGACCAGCTCACATCTCCCACTCCACTGACTCTCATAAGTCAGTCAAGACTTGAATTACATTCAGTGGTGGCTTTCACACCCACTTTCAGATTAATAGTATTTCAAACAAGTAAGACTTAGATTCTCAGCCTCCTGTTTCAGGAGGAAAAGTTCTCAAAAATGAAGCCTAAAGGCGATGATACAGAACAATAAAGAGAGGCCAAAACTATTGATTATTAATGATACATATTTTGGAGAGATCTGTTACACATCATATAATAAGGTAAATAGCCCTCTGAGCTGGCACAAACCAAGTTAACTTGCAGAATTCACAAATCAGCACCCAGCTAGGCAGGCACACTCCTAGCACACCCCCACCACCATGGGCAGTGTTCCTTCCTGCAGACCTGCCAGCTCTGCACAGCAGAACACACCGTGCACACAAGCCACCTTGTTCCTGAAAAACACAGGGAGATTTCTAGCACAGTTGAACATTTTCTTATGCATAGATGATCACATCTATGTTGTGGTTGCAGGCTGTCTATGAAGTGAGCAAGGCAGCCTTGCATCAGATTACATTCTTGCTTTCAAAGTTCAATTCTCTTAGGACTAAAATTATTTTCCTTAAAGGAAAAAAGAAAAGCTTACCAGGTAACAAATTTAAGGTTAACCTAAATCAGTCATCTTTAAAGAAATCTGACTAATGTAATATTATGTTTTACATGACAACCACCATCAGCATTATGTTTCAACTATTATGTAAACCAATGAAACATGCAACTTGATTCAACTTACCTGATGCCCGTCTGGTGAATCGGTTTATTGCTGGAGCTGAAATAAAACATGACATTGCAATTAGATTATTTTTGTAACAGTCTAACACACTTTACACAAAGCAATGTTACACTTCAAAGTCCGACAGCTACAAAAATCTGTTAACCATTATTTTTTATCTTTAAAGCAACCCATGTTAACTTCATATACACTTCAACTTTTAAGCAGCTTTGCAAGACTTAGTAACCAGTAAGCTTTCAAGACCATTTTCAGTTACTGTTACTTATTGCTGTCCATAACTGGCTGTGAAACATTTAGATCTGCATTTCCATTACTTATTGAGAGCACAGAAATAGGCATCTTGTAAACAATGATGCAAACATAGATTAAATTTTTTAAAAGCTCTAAAAATTTTAATTTTACTTTTGCAAAATACACCTATTTAGAGATCTGGCATAAAAGATACTCTCAGAGGAAAAAAGACTAATTTTCAATCCCATCTGAAAGATCAACTTTTGTTTTGACTAACCTTTAAAACTCCTTGGATAAGTGAACAACAATGCAAACCCCTGCCCAGACCCCAGTTTTGCAGTGAAAATCACTGTTTTATAGTGCCATCTGGGCACATCTCCAACTGCACACTGCAAACATTTGCAAACAGACTCCTGTCTTGTTTCCAACTGGGAGAGATCACAAAATACATCTTAAAGCACACAGTTGTGCCTCTATTTCATTTCTAGGTTTAACAGCTTCTTCAAGAGCTAATAGAGATAAAATAATGAAATAAAGTTTTATGCCTTCCAAATACAACCTTCAGTCTGCTTCTAATTAGTATAAAACACTGGTCTTGAACTCTACTTTCATGTGACACATTTACTGCTGGAATAAACAGTAAGAAGAAAATCTGAATGACCTAATTTCAAATGTGGGCAGCAGCTACATTAAAAATGTATGGCTTTCCAGTGCTTATTAATATTCAGCCCTTAAAATTGCTCTTAATGTTTACATGGAATTGAAAAATATTGAACTTTTTAAATTTATCCCATTTAATTTGAAGTAGGACTTAAGCATCATTTCATGAACACCTAAGCCAAGATAAAGAGAAAAAAAAATTCTGAGACAACAGGAGAGACAGTAATAGCTTGAGACACAAACTGACTTTTTATTCCTTTGGGGAGGAAAAACCAGAGCAAAGCTACAATTTCTGAACCACGGTCCCAGATGGTTTATGCAAGCACATAGAGCAGTGACAGCTCCAAGTGGCAAGAAATACACTGGGAAACCCAACTACAGCGGTTC
>NW_009954300.1:63914-78789 GCF_000747805.2 Chaetura pelagica
GTGCTAGGTATGAGCAGGGAAACTTCTGGTGAACAAGCTATCACAAACCCCAAACATATATATAACTATACAAGAGAGCAACATAACCAGCACAGTTTTTTTAAAATATGAATTCTAATTTCCCCAAGTTTTGGGTTTTTTTAAATAAAAAGTCAAGCAATTTAGACTCTTTTTTTTACTAGAGCAGACACCATATTTCATGCAACTACTATTTTGTAACCCAGGGGGGTGTTTCATTCCTCAAAACTGTTCATTTTCTGGCTAGGGCTATGGGCCAAACTGATTTCAAGACACTAGTCATGACTGTCACCATCAGATGGTTGACCTGGTACCTCCAGTGTGTAAATCTGCAGCAGTTCTCAGCAGATGTGCTCATATGTAAAAAAAAAATTGGTATCCAACATATTTATAATAAGACGGCATAAAATAGTATTCTGGCTCCATTCAAAAAAGTTTCCCTAAGTCAGGGAGGGTATTTGACTATGTGGCTATGGGTGTCAGTTCTGCTCATCATTTGTAGATATCAAGATGTAACTCCTCTAGACAGCTACCTCAGCACATTTCACCAACACAAAAAATAATACAACATTAAAAAAAAAAAAAAAAGAAATAAAAAAAAGAACATCTAACACAAAACTAACATAATTTGGATGCTACTTCTCTTTGGAACAAGTTACTGAGATTGTCAAAGAGACAGGTCCTTTTCCAGCTACTTGCAGCTACATACTTCTAAATTAATTATAAAAAAACAAAATAAAATAAAAAAAAAAAAAAAAGAAATAAAAAAAAGAACATCTAACACAAAACTAACATAATTTGGATGCTACTTCTCTTTGGAACAAGTTACTGAGATTGTCAAAGAGACAGGTCCTTTTCCAGCTACTTGCAGCTACATACTTCTAAATTAATTATTTTATTTGGCTGCAGGGAGCTTAATTTATTTTACAATAAATTTTACAAATTATTTGCTGCTAGAGAAAAAAACAACCAAGAATGTTAGAACCTTTATAAGCAACTATTTTTAAGCTCATGTGAATAATCAGTGTCAGAGCAGCAGTCAGGCAAGCCTTCTTCCCCAGATTGGGATTTCATGAAGGTCATCCAAATGTGTTACTGGGAGATTTAGAAGCAGCACCCACAGTTCTTTGCTATAGAGCAAGCTGAACTAATTTCTATTTCTCTTATAGCAAATGGCAATACAGTTTTGTTGCCTGGAAATGTGGAAGCATTAGCTTACAAGAAGGTCTCAGAGAATCACCAGCCCTACATAATTTCAGCTGGCATATACACAAAGTAGATGCATGGTCAGCTGGGTTGCTATGATGGCTGATAGGATAAGTATAGTAGGGTAGGGAAAACAAAGTCTAAGAAGCCTTTTGCTGGAGCTATTAAAAAAAAAAAAAAAGTCTTTCAAGCATGAGGGGGTGAAAGTCTTGAGTCAGAAACAAATGGACACATTGGCTGCAGAAATATTCAATGAGGGATGTTAAACATGTCCTCTGAAGCCACAGAGTATCAGGAGCAGCAGAGAGATTTCCAGGGAAGAAGCACTACTTGCTCTGCCTGTGCTTGCCATCTTCTCTGGGTATTTTTATTTCAGCCGCTGTCCTTACCGAGTTCTGGGCTGGGCTGACTCTTCAGTTTGGACTGAGATGACTCTCCTGATATGACTGCCCTAATTCACAAGGCTCAAGTGAGAGTGGCACCCAAGAGACAGTCTTGGCATTCAGGTTTAACTACAAAGGCAGCTTTGAAATCCCACTCACAGGCCACAGGGACACTGCACATACATCTGTGGGTTCAAGAGCTGGAGCTTAGGTGTGGTGCTTCCCACACGGCTGCTGCTGATCCCCAACACCCCTGCTCACCACCCTTCTCCCAGCTGTGTCCACAAGCAGCTGCTCAGGACTTGGGGTGTCTGCCTATGGGCACAGCCGATACGTGCTGGCTGCTGGGCTCTACAGGCTGCCTATGATGCTCCCTCCCATAAGAAACCCAGGCAGCCTTGTCAGAGGGCTACCCCATCCCTGACAACACCCTGGTGCAGCACTGCTGACACACACCAGTTTAAAGCACCACAATATTCCAGTGAGGATAAACTTGGGAATGTGCTTGAGGCAGTACCTATGTGGCTACTGAAGTTAACTTTACAGAAAAAAACCAAACTTTATCTTAAAGGTTATAGTAACATTGTGCTGCAAGTTGGCTACTCAGAATGATTCAATGAACAACTTGCTAGAAAAAAAAAAATGCTTGAAGTAACTTACAGCTATAAACTCTCCCTCAGGGACTTGTGAAAAAATGTAAAAGGAACAAAAACCACTGATTGCAAAACCTCAGCATTGTACAAACCAGGGATTTTTCCCAGTAAAGGGTAAATTGGCACACAGATAAATTCAGAACATGTCCAATGACATTTGATTTATTTATTTTTTACAGCAAGAGCTTCACCACAACTGAGTAACTGTACTGCTGCGCACAGGGCATCTTGTTTAAGTGCCTAGTGTCACTCTAATATTAAACATGAGTCTTCATGTTCTAGTTTGTCTCAACCAAAACACATTATAAACTTACACAGGGAAAAATTTTTTTAAAAGGGGAGGAAAAAAAAGAGAAGTAACAGAGGTCTGTATCCTGATGAAGTTTTGATTCAATTATCATTTGAAACTGTGCAAGTTATTCATCCTTATGTGAAATATTACAGTTGTTTTGATGTTAGCGCTGCATAAGAGAGAATTCCACCATCTAAGATGTTACCTGCTGGTAACTACAATTAATGTTTGAAAATCCTTGCTCAGATGACTGTAGAAAAGTACAGTTTTTAAAATATTTTGGTGATACAGATCAAGTGAATAAATAGAAATAATTGATAAATGAACAAAAGAGGCTGAAGTGTTTTAAAATGTCTTGCCAAGAATATTTGATGTAAAAATATCAAACTGCATGAAGAATGCACTAAAAATTTTTCCATCGCTCAACAACTGTCTAACCATTGCTCTTTTCTCCACTGTACTTTATCCCTGACACTGTTCTTTATGACCATTAAGCAGTCATCACAGCAGCTCTGTGAAACAGACCATAAAAGCAGCATAAGTTTGTGAGCCAAGGAGGAAAGGGGGTCTATAGGGTTGTTTGTAGGGCACCAAGAATAAGAAGGCAATCCTTTGAAAGGATGCCTAGCTGGGCATCCTTTACGTAGTTAACTTGGTCTGAGAGCTTGAGCTGTCCCTTTTTGCAGACTCCCAGTGTAAGTGTCCAAAGTCAAGTTTGCTTCAGAAACTGTCGGAGATTCCTGTGCCATTAATGCCACCCGGAATAAGAAGCTAACCCCATCACAGTCATTAGACATGCAGCCTTCCTAAGATGTCAGGGACTGTCAGCCTGGGATTTAACATGAGATTCTGCTTAAGAGGGGATGCTAAGGACGTGCTCTGACAATCAGACCTGTAAACTGGTGCCTTCTGCAGGCCTGCAAACCAGACAAATACACAACTCTGGGCCGTTCTGCAAAGCACATGGGGACCCTGTGTGTGGCCAGGCCAGGTGAGCACACCCAGCTCCCTACAGCTCTGGTAGATGGAGGCCATTAGGAGACTGCTCAGGCCACATCTACAGCAACTCAAGGCAATGCTCTTTCAGAGCAAAATGCACAAAGCTAAAATGCCTGCTCTGAGCAATAAGGGCTGACAGGAGATTAGTGATTAATCTTCAGTATTAGTAAAAATTAGAACATTTTCCACAAGCTCCGCTTTCAATTAGCCACTGCAATCTCCTCGTAGGGCGAAGGGCAAAGCCCCCTTTAAAAACAACCAAACAAAAAATTAAATTCAGCCATTACAGGTAAAAAGCCCTCAAATTTGGCAGTCAATAGTTCAAATAAACCAGCTTTGTTTAGAGAGCAGGAATATTGCTAACATATCTTAAAGGGTAGATACAAACAGAAATAGCTGCATCATAGTGTATCACACTTGGGTGGAAGACTCAAATGCTCCAGGTGAGGCTATGAAACAAAAGCCAGAGCCAAATCATACTTTTTTTTTTTTTTTATCTTATTGAGGGCAAACAGTGTTAAAACCCTTAAGGACTTCACTGAGGTCAGTGTGTTAAACGTAACTCAAATTTCAACAAGAAACAGAGAACCTGCTCTAAACGCACCACGTGAATTTATAATAGTCCAACTGTAGTGATTTCAAGAGTCACTCCTGGCTTAAGTGTGGTTATGTATCTCAAAATGCCACCAAGTTTCAACCAATGAGCATCACAGGCACTAGAGGTTGCTCCACCTTTTCAGTTCCAAGCTCACCTATTTCTCAGAGGTCCAGCAACTTTCAGAATACTTAGAATTATGCCTATTGTAATCACACTCCTGTATGATGCAAATTAACATTAGCTCGACTTCTTTCAGAAGCAGATTATTAATTAGAATGAACTAATCAGAACAAGAGAAAAATCAAATCAAAATGAATGCCTTTCTAAAATACATGCTTTAGTCGATCCTATGTTTTTATATACCAAATGGATAAAATACAGTTAACTCCCCATTACCCAGGACAATAATAGCCTGGGACACCATGGATGATGATGATAATATAATAACAATGTGGAGCCCCTTTAATTTCCCTCTATCATAGGAAAATTTCACTTTAGTTTCAGGGTTATTCCAGGCAGAATTATTATTTCAGAGCACTCCCAGGTGCCACACACTTAAGATAATATAATTACGTTAATGTACCTCCACACTAACAAGACCTCACAAAACCTCAGTGAAGGCAGGACAAACACCACCACTTCCCACCACCTTGTGTGTTCCCAGCCATAGGAGTCACCCATAGCCAGTCCCAGTAGGGTCATGCCTGCCCCCTCCAGTGCTGCTGTAGGTTCAGCATGGCTGGTGCTCAGCCTAGGCTAACAACATGGCCTTCCCCAAAACTACCTCCAGCCGGACGCCTCTGAGTTCCGAATCCTGCAGAGACAGCATGGGAGCACCTGAGATGCCCCCACACAGGGTCAGCTATGAGGCAGCACTGGAGCTGGCTCTAAAAGCAGTTCATCTGTGCATGTGCAGCACTACCAGCATGGGCAGCGATGGCACAGGTAATCCACAACCACAACAGCACAGACTATCCACAACAGATAATTTACCAGTGGAGAATTAAGAGCTGAGAGGTCAAGGTACACGGTCATTTCTTGCTGCTTAGAATCTCTAATATTAAATAGTACTATGATACAGATTTAAGAAGATTATAAAATTAAGATGTTAAAGTTAAATGAAATTACAAACATTATATAATAAAACTGTACAATATAGATCTCTGTATTTCTTAAGAAATTTGTTACAGTTAGAATAACTTCAAAAATGGTTCACTTTACTCCAAAGAGCTATTCTTCCTTCTAGTTATCAGACTCCGCCTGGTACATTCCCTGACAGTTTGAAGAAATTATTCTAACAAAGGAGGGAGTTGCCAGGTCTATGGAGAATGGTTCTTGTCTTTTCTCTGAGAAAGGGCATGACAACTGAGAGGAATGAGGAGAGGGGATGAGCCCAGGGAATACACAACTATTTGGAAGATAAACAAACAGCCTTTGCAGCACAGTGAGTGACAGAGCACAGCCTTCCAAAATAAGTGTATGTGAATTGCTGGAAATTTAACAGCAAGGGTATTATTTTAATAATGAAATATGTAAAACATATTTTACTTATTTGGTGAGGGAAATAATAAATCTCAAATTTGTGGTTTTTTTTAATGAAAAGCAAAATTCAAGAACAGCCCATAGGCTGGGCCTTTACAGAAGGAGAAAGGGTAAATCGTGGCCACATAGATGCATGTTGTAAGTAATGCTCACCCCAAGAACCTCAAAGGTTAGGCAACAACACTGCTGCCAAATTTTGCGATAAGCAAACCTTAACATCTCAGAAATATCTCAAGTCCACTGTGAAACACCAATTTTCCCTGGGGAGGGAAACCCACAGTTCCTTGAAGGTTAGGATCTGCATGAGGGGGATCTGGCTCCATCCGAAGAAGGGTGCCTTGCCAGAAGGCACTGCAAGTAGTTAGAAGCTCTTAGGAAGAGAGTGTTCCCTAAGGAGTCATGGCTGCTTTGTGTCCAAGGAGTCAGAATGCACACATACAGAGAAGCAGAATGCAGGCAGTGAGACATGAAGTAAATGCATGCTTTCAGGGGGTGCCATAGACAGTGATGGAGAAGGTCAAGATGAGGAAGAAATGATGCTGCAGTGGTAGTATTTATGTGCTTTTGGGAGAAAAAGTGAGAGAATAATTTGGTTGTTGCAAGAAAAGTAGACGTTGGTGAGTAAAAATAGCTACATCAGATGGGATTGCCCAAGATAATTTTTTTTAAAATTAAAAATTACATCTACATATTTTAAAACCATCTGTACTACAATATTTATATATATAATTATTACTGTCATTCAAGACATCAACACATCTGTAAAAGAAAAAAATATATCCAGAAATCAGAATATCCTGTTACCCCCATTTTCATAATATGCAAGAAGATAAGCTAAATTTACAAGCAGATGTAGTCCTAAAATACAGTTAGTCAAAATGGAATGCTGAGATTTTTATTGGCTCTACAGATTACTTGTTTTCACTTTTCAGTCTGGAAAATTAGTCCCATTTCACTGTAGAACGTAGAACTCCCCACTTAAAGAAGGACAAGGAAGTGCTGGAGAGAGTCCAGTATGGGCTCACTAAAATGATCAAGGCACTGGAGCATCTGCCCCATATGGAAAGGCTGAGGGAGCTGGGTCTGCTTGGCTTGGAGAAAAGGAGGCTGAGGGGGGATCTCATCAATGCTTATAAATATTTAAAGGATGGGTGTCAGGAGGATGGGGCCAGACTCTTCTCAGTGGTACCCAGTGACAGAACAAGGGGCAATGGTCACAAACTGGTACATCAGAGGTCTAACCTAAATATAAGAAAATCCTTCTTTACTCTGAGAGTAACAGAGCACTGGAACAAGCTGCCCAGGGAGGCTGAGGAGTCTCCATCCCTGAAGACATTAAAAACCTATGTAATCTGCTCTAGGGGATCCTGCTCTGGCAGGAGGGGTTTGACTAGATAATCTTCAGAGGTCCTTTCCAACTCCTACCATTCAGTGATTCTGTGACTCTCAAGAAAGCTGCAAAAGCCTTATAGTTACAATAGTTTGAAAATCATACTGGATTATTGGCTCCTTGCAATTTAGCTCTGGAGTCTGTATTTCCAGGATTATGTGCTAGTACACTAGGACTGCCCCTTCCCAACCCAACACCACACACTACCAAGGGCTGCACAGGATTCTGCGACCTCCTAGGATAACCTTCAAAGGAAGCTGAAATGAAGAATCCCAGTAACTTATTTTATTCTTACAAATATATAAACTATCTTTAAAACAAGGCTGTCAATAATAGCACAGAGGAAAACTGTTCTTTATTTCATTCCCCATATTAACATGTATCTCAACACGAGTTGCTACTTCAAACCAAAACCAAACAGTAAACTCTTCTTCCTCACCTCACCTCTCTCTGAGGACAAGTCACAAACTATTTCTTCAAAACATTAAAAGCTTGACTTGATAATTCACACCAAAAAAGCTCAGTAAAATTTTTTGCAAATTAATTATTTGATGATTGAGATGCCACCACACAAGAACATGGATTAAATATGTGGATAGATACCTTGGATTTTGCTTTGCTGAAGATGAAAACTGTACCCATCTAAACGCATCACTATGGTACCAGGAAAACAGCATTGCTACAAATGGAGTCCCTGAAAACATGTAATAAACTGAGAACCCAATGTATTATTTCAGGATTTTCCTATTATTTCCAGGTTATAGTTGGTGTTGATAGTAAAAATATTTGTTTTAAAAATTCTGCTATGGAGCAGCACACTTTCATGGTCATGTTTTGACAGGTACAAACAGCCAGGCATCAAGCTGCAAGGTGGCTGGTTATTTGTCATAACACAAACCTTGAAAAAGAGGCAAAGGAATCTTTCCCACTTTATCAGTTAAGAGATTTCAGCTCCTAAGAATAACTGATGCTGTACATAATTACTAACACTGAAAATAAAAAGACAAAATGCCTGTCTAATGTGTTAGACCAATAAGCCAAGTCAGTGCAACAGGCTGTCACAGCCCATTAAAGGGAATGAAATGCTGCTCCTGGAGAGTGTTTTTAGTTTTCCTACCCAAGCAGATCATTTGAGATTTGGGCTTTTAAAAATATTTTTAAATCTATCACTTTTTTCAGATTAATGTCCCTTCTTAGAATGTAAAAGTATGAAAGAAAGACAGTGCTGTATGGAGTTTTTCTATATTAAATGTGCATTCTGTTACACAGTGCCACATGCCATCCATAGCACATTTCCCCTTAAAAATTCATCCCTATTATTGCTTGTGACCAGTACATTTAGTCATTATCTCATTAAAAGTAATCAGTCATCTAGATAAGAGGGTGAGGAAAAAAAATAATTCATAGCAATATTTCTAATTCTCAGTTATGGCACAGGCTGTAACAAGTTAGTTTGTGCTAGGATTTGCCTAGGCACCAGCTGAAGAGACACACCTGAGTGGAAGTCCTGCCTCAACCCCAGGTTACTCAGTACAAACGAAAAATAATAGTCTGTCTATTAGAAGATTTTTACCCACCAGAATCACAGAATTACCAAGGCTGGAAAGACTTTTAAGATCAAGTCCAGCCTATGGCAAACACCACTGCTTTGGCACAGAATCACAGAATTACCAAAGACAATGTATCTTGAAAGCAAAAAGGGAATGTGAAATTGAGCCTAAAAATGCCAATAGAATAAACATATGAGGGAGATCAGCATACCTGGGATGTACTGTGGGCTTTGAAGACTCAAGCCCTCCCCACAGAGCCAAAACCCAAGACCTGGAGTGCTGCTTCAGCTCAGCCACCACCTACAGATCCCGTTTTTCTTTCACCTTGTGTTTTGTACAGTTCACCAAATTGCCTTTTTCTGCCTCGCAGAGTGGGCTGGGTTTTTTTAGTTCATTTTTTTAACATGATCACTATACCCCACCACCACCTGCAGCAACATCGCTCTTTGCTAAGCAATTCGTTACCATCTCCAAGGAATATTCTACCATAACTATAGCATAGTTTACAATTGCTACTAAACCCCATCTGATACAAAATGTCAGTAATGCTTTTATCTTCTTGCCATCTGTAAATGGCTTATTTCCACTTGAAATTTCAGAGGCTATTTTAAGAATATTATGGTTATTTGCTTTCTAACACTGCAGCGTAGGCGTTTAGATCCAATTTCATGTTCTTTTCTGCTGTCTAATTTTGCTGCCTGAAGCATATTTACTAATGTATGCATGTTCCCTGTCAGAACAGGAGAAAAACTGGTCATTCTGCCAAAACTCTACCAGTAATGCTGAAATCAGTTGGGTGGTGTTGCTGATCTGTAGAACTAAGAAATTGACACTTTATATGACATCAGGCTTCAGGATCACCATCTCTGTACCTGTCCTTGAATAAATATTTCTGTTGAACTGCAAACTAGACCACCCAAGGTTTTGCACAAGTGACCTCCTCGATTCCTGCTGGCCAACAGCTTCCCTTAACCACTACACAGCAGTGCTTTCTGGCTCTTTTCCTGCAAAATTTGGCCTACGTCCTTTGTCTTTTGACAGTACCTGTGAGATGCAATTATTAAAAAGGAATGATGTTGCAATCTCGCTGATGGCAGTGGGTTGGAGAAGATGTCATGGCTGTCAGTATTCTTCTCTGAGGGAGTACACCTTTGTGTGAAGTTTATAATTATCTCACCTATTTTACATGGTTTAACAACTGTGAACATAACTGCCTTCTCCCATACATATTCCTATTAGCAGTGTTTAAACCAAAGCCTCAAACCTTTTAAGACTCAGGCTTCCCTACTATTAATCATTTTTTGTTGCTTTGCCATTAGGTTACTACAACAAATCCTACATGGGCAAACATCATCAAAACTTTCTGAAGTTAAGATTTTATACAAAGTCTCTGCCTGCTTCCTAGAACTACCTTGCCAGAAACACATGCTACAAAGCACCCTGATGAAGAAATACATGAACACGTTTAAACTGCAATCTGCACTGCCTGCTTATTCACTTTCTGGTGGAACTTAAGATTTTGGACTTTATGTGTATTTTAAAGTTCACATATTTTACAAACATTATGTACTTAAAGGGAGTTTCTCTTGCATTCATGATAATTCATTCTCAGCTAGTCAGGACTAAAATAGACAATTTTGTTAGCTTTCAGATCATGAGGCAAACACATTTTCCTATTAGGAGGAAAAAAAAAAAAAAAAAGAAGCAGCCCAAACCCCAAGTGTTATTGCTTGAATATAATGAGAAGAATGACACTGAGACTGCTTCAGGAAAAAAAACAAACCAAAACAAAACCACAAACAAAAAAACCCCAAGCCCAAAACAAACAAACAAACAAACAAAGAAGAGAAGAACTTGAGTCTTATTATGTCCTCACTTCTACCACATAAAAGAAGCTTGCTGATGGCAGGATGGTGCTTCCTGACCCCAGCCTGCTGACCGAGGAAACATCTAACAGTTCACAGGCACAGCATGTCACCCATTTCCTGGTCAGATGTCTCACTGGTCTAACAGCCTACAAATAACATACTTCCCACAACTAGATAAACTGTCCCTTGTCTGGCAGCCATCAAGCCAGCTAGTTGAAACAACAACAAAATGAAAAAGTTCCAATGTCCTCCCACCAGCTAAGAACTCACCCACTAGAAGCACTTATCTTAGTGGCTGACACCTTCCCCAAACTCAGGTCAGAGTGTAGTTTCTGAGAATGGGCTGGGGATATTTTTGGGTCTTGTTTTTCTGTTTCTAGTGAACCCTTGTACTCTTGGGCTGCAGGTCTGGATAACATTTGGGTAACATCAACATCAGCAACATAAAGGCCTGGGCTACCAAAACCTACAGTGTTCAGATTTGAGAGGCTGAATCAAAGCTAAAAGAAGAGAGAAAGAGAGAAAAGAACAAGACTTTACTGGTCATTTCCCATATACATGCAATACTAAATTACTGCAAGCAGCTGTCAGAGATTATGGTGAAGCTGTTAGCCCCAAAGCATCCTGATTCAGCCTTTCCAGTTCTGAGAGGCAAGTGAATGAAGCACAACCCACATCCACAAGACTACTGATGATGCACTTAACTATAGAGACCTCAGGCATGATGCAGGTTGACCTTTGCGAATGGCTTTATCACAGAACCACAGAATGGTTCAGATTGGAAGGGACTTTAAGGATGATCTAGATCCAACTCCTTGCATAGGTAGGGACACCACCCAGTAGATCAGGTTGCTCAAAGCCCCAACCAAACTGGCCTTGAACACTTTCAGGGATGCGGCATCCACAGCTTCCCTGGGCAACCTGTTCCAGGGTTTCACAACCCTCACACTGAAGAATTTCTTCCTAATATCTAATCTAAATCTACTCTCTTTCAGCTTCAAACTGTTCCCCCTTGTCCTATCACTGTATGCCCTTGTGAAAAGTCCCTCCCCAACTTTCTTGTAGGCCCCCTTCAGGTATTGAAAGGCCACTATGAAGTCTCTTCAGAGCCTTCTCTTCTCCAGGCTGAACAATCTCAGCTCTCTCAGCTTGTCTTCCTACGACAGCCCTCTGATCATCTTCATGACCCTCCTCTGGACTCTCTCCAGGAGCTCCATGTCTTTCTGATGTTGGGGACTCCAGAACTGGACACAGTATGCCCAGTGGAGTCTCATGAGAGCAGAACAGAGGGGGAGAATCACCTCTCTCGACCTAATGGTCACACTTCATTTGATGCTTCTTTTGATTGGTTTTCTGGGCTGCAAGTGCACATTGCCAGCTCATGTTGAGCTTTTCATCAACCAACATCCCCAAGTCCCTCTCCTCATGGCTGTTCTCAATCCATTCTCCACCCAACCTGTATTTGTGCTTGGCATTGCCCTGACCTATGGGCAGGACTTTACACTTAGCTTTGTTGAACTTCATGCAGTTTGCACAAGCCCACTTCTCAAGTTCCTTTGGATGGCCTCCCTTCCCTGCAGCATGTCAACCACACCACACAGCTTGGTATTGTCAGCAGACTTGCTGAGAGTGCACTCAATCCCACTGTCCATGTTGTCAACCAAGATGTTGAACAGCACCAGTCCTAGTACTGACCCTTGGGGAATGCCACTGGTCACTGATCTCCACTTAGACATCACACTGTTGACCACAACTTTTTGAGTGTGATCACCCAATCCGTTCCTTATCCACCAAGTGATCCATCCGTGAAGTCCATCTTCAATTCAGAGACAAAGACGTTTTGGAAGAGGATAGAGAAGGCTACCAAAGAATTCCTGGTGACAGTGATACCTAAGTGACTCCACAAATCTACACAGGCTTGAGTTAGTTGCACGCTGGCCTGTCGACATGGCAGCAGCAATGCAGGTGCTGCTGAAGATGTGGTAAAGTATGCCAGACCAACTGAAGGACTGGAGATAACAGCAAAAATCCATCAACAGTGAGCCACCATGACTTGCAATAATCCAAATTATTGTTCTATTGATAAAGAACAACACAAAGGAGCACCACATAGACATACCATCCTGTCAATGATGTCAAAAGAGCTGCAGAAACTTATGTAGGCAAAGTCCATTTCCTAATGTTTCTGTTACCCAGAAGGATATCAACTGAGGATCTTTAAAATGGCACATCCCAAGTTGCACAGCTGGCTGTCATTTTTCCCGAAGCTGGGGTGGTAAAGAATGGTGGCAATTATGGATGACTACTTTCCAAATGACCAGGCAGCACTAGTCTCGTGATGGCTAGCTACTGAGCAAAGGGCAAACAGAACGCGGACCTTATCTCCATGATCCTGAAATTCTCCTTCGAATAGCTAACGTGACATCCCATTGTCAGCTACCCCTCTTCTCACAAACGTAGGTTTGCAGAACGTGTTGCACCTCACAGTATAATCTGTAGCACAGCACAGTTTTTGTCTTATTTTCAGTCTTGATACAACTGTGCTAGCATTGGTATAACCATGATCAAACAGGGACCCATGCTGCTGCACGCTGCTGTCCCAGTGCCAAGACACAAATCACAGCAAGTAATATAGCATATATATGGTATAATGCTTTTGTTTAGGTTCCTTTTCCAGGCCTGCACTCAACTCAAAACTGTTTTTCTCTTCCACGGTAACAACTCAGGACTCCCTTAGAACATACCAGGATTATAGCCCAGACTACACAGAATACATACAGCGAATGAATGCAGAGCTCAGTTGCCTAACTTGGTGTGGAGATTTTAGTACCCCAAAGGGAAAATTTGTGCATAACAAAATTAAATGCTTCCACTTGAGCCCCTTTATAAATCTAATCTCTATTCTCAAACTGACTCTTACTGAGTCAGTACCTCTGCCTCGATTATGGAGACTCTGAGACCAAGTAAGTCATTTCTCAAGAGAACAGAGAGGTCAAAGAGATCCCGCAGTGTGAACAGACATTATGGACAGGTTAATAAGGTATGTATTTTCTGTTCTGAACCAATCAACCTGTGCAAGAAATAAGGAGTGGCAAAGGAAGCTGCAGATACTATATTACTTCACTACCTTCTGTTGTGTTAGTGTGAAAAAAAGGTTACTAGTAGTACCTGAACTATGCCCTCAAGACAAGGGGTGATCAAAGTACAAAGATCTATCTTCTGTCATTTGTTTTCTTCTTCCACTGTAGTAGCTTTAAAAGCATTCTATGAGATGATGTAAAACTACATCCCATTACATCTTAACGGCTCCACCACTTGTGGTTCACACTCAGAAATATCTATGAATGGTAAGCAGTGGATTTTTCAGTGCTACTCCATTTTGCTCAATAGTTTGGGCAGCATTTGAAAAGTTGCATCTGTTGTAAGTAAACTTCAGCATCACAGTCACTTTCACTCACATTTACTTCTGCTCCTGGCTAGCAAAGCTTGAGGACATTGTCCTGACCTCCTTCAATAACTATCTGTGAGATTCCTGCCAGGGGCCAACATTCCATGACTCTTGATAACAAAACTCTCCAATGGGCTGATTAGTCATCAAGCAGTGAAATATGTCTTGGCTTAAAGTCATGGTCTTCCATGAGAGGACTTTTAAAAAAATAACTACTGTGCTCCTTTGGATTCCTTTGCAAAAATACATTTGATTATGACACCATTACCTGAAAGAAAGCTAAAACCAGTCATAACAAAAATATATAGTCATGACCAAATGATCCCTTTCTTCTAGATTCACCCAAGATGTCCAACACACGCATTGCCATGTTGTCAATTTCCAGTTACCTACATGGGCAGTTAATTTGAGAATTGGGTACTGAACAGGGAAGAATGCAGAGAGAGAATAAAGGCAGACCAGACTAAGAGATGCAGATGAAGATCTGGAGTCTTGCTCCAACTCTCTGCTTTGGGTACATGGCAGAAACTCTTTACTCTGTCTGATGAAGTGCTGCTTGTCCTGTCTAGTGTCCTTCCCCAAAACTCCACATTGTTTCAAGAAATTCTACTTATTTTAGAGCAGGTAAACAGAAAAGGTCAAGACTGCATTGAAAAGAGAGAAACAAAAACTAAGGGATGAGGCTGCTTGACCAGTTACTGTCAGCCTAGCAACTGGCACCTCTGAAAAAAAAAATGTCCTGTTTCTCAGGTCATGACATATTCCAAAGACAAGCACTGAAAGCTCTTGAAGTCAAGTCATTGTGCAAGAAAGCATGCTAAAAAGCAGCTTAAGACGTCTGACTGACTTAGTGGTCTGGATATGCAAGTGTCCACAAAGACAGGCTAAATTTTCTTTTCCAGCTTTCTGGAATGTGCATGCTTTAAAT
>NW_009954300.1:78824-89355 GCF_000747805.2 Chaetura pelagica
TCTTGCAAATCTGTAACATTTATTCCTTGCTTTCTCAAAACAATAATAATTTAAAATATGTAGAAGGTTTCAGAAAGTCTCTGAAATTACAGGATACTCATAAATTCAGGATGAACATTTAACTTGTATTCTGAGCATCGACATCAGGTTACTGGAGTGAAGATGAGGAGTACTCCTGCTGATTTCTCTTAAAATAATTATTTTGGACAAGAAAAATAATTGAAATCTACTTTTTGTTGTACCAGTCAATTAAAAAAAAAAAATCACCTGTAAACAAGGACAACATTCTGTTTTTAAAAATTAAAGAAGACAAAAATTTGTTCACCCTATGTAATCCCAGACTGTAAATTATATGACCTTCATGCTAAGTGTGATGAGAAAAGCACATGGTTTAATGTAGGATTCTGTAATGGTTGTATGGCAGGAGTCCATATTAATAACCATAAACTGTGTTTTGTATAAACAATTTGGTAAATGACAATATGACTTAGGAATATCTAGCAATGCAATCTCTTCAGTATGCAGACAAGACCTTTCTGTATTTTTTTCATATGAGGTTGTGCTTGTTGTGGTCTTCTCCAGTTGAGAAGGACTGGTTGCTGGGGATGCAGCTACCCAAGGCCATCTCCAGCATGTTCCACTCCCTACAATGGCCGATTCCTTTAGGGGCAGCTGCTGGCCTAGCAAACATCTCCCTCCAACTAACTCAGGCTCATATAGAATTTCCACTCCCACTCTGCTCTGTGGCACTGTCCCCACAACCCCCCAGATGAGTTCACGCCCATTTGGGAATATGCTGTTCTTTGCCACAGAGTACAATATTATAGTTATCAACAACCTTAGGCATATTCCTATGATAAAATATGGAAGAAGGTAAGCTGGCCCATGTATAATCTATGTAGGACAACAGCAAAATTCACTAAAGCTTTCTCAGTTTTGGTATTCCTTTCTTAGGCAACCTTTGTAGCCTAAGCAAGCCATGTAGGTTTCCTCTGTTTACAAGAGCTTTGCTGATTATTCAGATACCCCTGCATATGTCAGTGAAAGCTAAATCTTATGTATTTTATGTATGGTGCATCAGACAAAAGATGCATGAGGCAAAAATTTCTTACATTCCAGCATCAGTTGGGCCCTGGACTCCAGATACCAGAGTTATTTTAAAGTATTGCTGGCAAACAATGCTACATAAGACCCTCACAATCCTTCACGCACATATAGCTACAAGGCCCCTGAAAGATGGAGATGGCAAATATTCAATTTTAACAAGTTACAGCATGTGCTCTGGCACACAGTGCATACTACTTAAAGGTACACTGTAAGTCTGTGACACACATGGAGATTTAGCCCAATTTGCCTTAACAGTTAGAGCTCTACTTTTAGTTGCTGGACCATTCCTATTCCTTAAAGGATGATTATCAAGTAATGAGATTAGAAAAGACCTAACCTTAGCGTTCAGCCCACATTCCTTTGTCTGGTGGGTTTCATCCAGACCCACCGAGTATTTAGATAATTTTTTGCACAATTTTGAAGTACCTCTTATGACTGCTAGGATATGGGAAAAGTTGCCCTTAGTTATTTACTACACCATATACACTCATTTAAAAATGTGTTTATGACTAACTTGACAGACCAGAAGAGTTTCATCAGGCCAGCCTATAAAAACAGATGTGTATGTATTTTATAAAGCATACAGCTTTGTAGGCCCTGTAGGTATTCCTATACCATGGCCTTAACACTTCTAAAAGTATTACAGATGAACACTATCTAGTTTTACAGACATGCCAATAATTCTGATTAACATGCCTCTTTCATTTGTTTCACTGTTTCAGAGTAAAATTCTCCTTAGTGGTATTAAAACAAGAAGTTACTTAGAAATCAAACCACTTGCATTAAAGAATGTAGGATTTGACCAGTAGAAAACTGCAAACAATAATAATAATAATACATATTATCTTAGAAAACAAAACTACTGGTCACCAAAAACATTTCTTTTAAACTGAGAACTACAATTAAACTCCCTTTTGATACAAACAGAAAAAAAGGTGATAATTTTATATCCAATGGCAAGTTTTATCTCACAGTCTGACTAGAATTTGCGTAACTTCCTGATTACAGGCTACAGAATTTCCCTCCCTAAAGTGCAGTTATATGCATTCGATTCCTCACTTTATTAAAACAGAAACCAATGTCAAGCACAAACAGCACTACGAGAAGTTATCTATAGGAAACACCGCAACTGTTGAATCTTGAATACATAATTTGTGCAAGAGAAAAGATGCTGCTGATTTTATAGTAAAAACAAACTTTGCTACCCAAAATGTACTTCATAAAAAAACCTCTAACATTGAGATGAAAGCTAAATTAATCCCTTCACCTAATTTAAAAAAATAAAAAAAATAGAGAAGGGTACTTCTACATCTCTATAAACTGTTTTGTCCTGGAACACAGAACACAAGTTAAACAATGTCAGTTCCTAACCAGAAGTAAATATAAAGTAGAGTTTCCGGAATGAATGCGTAAATCTTCTTGGCTCTGCCTTTACATTTTTAAAACAGCGCATGTGTTTATATTCTGACCTTTGTACATTTTCCAAATGAAAACAAAACAAAAAAAAAACCCCACAAATAAATACTTTTTGGCAATTGCCAGACTCCTGTTACTTTCCCAGTGTCGGTTACAGTAACGTAACTGCCCTAAGTGTACAGAAATTGTATTTCTACTCTTGACATTTAGGAAGAGTCTGCTTCCAGAGAACCTGACCTGTCAATTTTAGCTTAGTTTCAGCACAAACAGTTCAAAGACTGGAAACAAACAAGAGTAATTTCATTTTGCAAGTGATAAACCAATTCCTTAAAAAAAATAATCAATCAGTATGGGCTATTGCATGCTCTGTTGCTATTAGTTGTTGTCAGTAATAACTACCTAATTTCAAGGAAACTGCTTTATGCTTGATTTCTTTTGTCTTGGTTCACAGAAAGGTTTATACCAATACATTATCCATCTACTACTTCTTAACAGCTTCTGAATTTGCTGAAGAATTTCAATTTAATTTCACAATGAAGAAAGCCTCAAAGGAAGGAAGCTCCAACTATTTTGTGAAAATTAGCAGCTGATACCAAATTAGCATTTAACATGAAGGAAAGATGACATAAATTCAGTATTAGTCTGCCTTGTTTGGCCTGCCAGCCAGTCCATCAGTACTAGACAGGGCTGAACATCAGAACCAGATACATCTGAACCAGTCACTCAGGTGCTGCTTCTATCTGTACACTGAGATGTACCTTCAGAAATGTGCTTCCTGAATAACACCAAATGTCACAAGGTTATGACACTCTATGTCATCAACTGACTCTTTCAGACTATAAAAAATGCTTTGTTTTGACTTTATACCAACTAAACTGAACATATACCAACCAATCAGAGTGCTGGAACAACTTTGCATTATGATTCAAAGAAACAATCGAGGCACATGCCAGTTTGTGTGTTCAATGCTGTGTAGTCAGTCTTGTAATTCTTCACAAACAACTGTGTAACAGCTTCAGCAAATAAAACATCAAAACTTTAAAAAGTCCTCCAAAAAGGAACTTGAAATAAGTGTTGAAGGTAAGACATCAGATTGCAATGCTTCTACCACAACCATGAATAACAACTGCTTCCTCAGAAATAAAACACATCTGAGAAAGTACAGAAAACTCCAGGCACATGAGAAGAACAAAAATAATTTTGCTTAGTGGTTGAATTCCCCGATCCCAGTGACACATCACCCTGCTGTGCCCAGCCTGCTGGTGGGGCCTCAAGTGCTGCCCACAGGAACAGCTCCTGCCCAAAGGTTGGGACCACAGATCAACTGTCCAAAAAGGGACCCTGGGTTTGTCACTTCCAAGCCAGAAGAGGTAACAAATAGCCTGCTTTACCAGGTAGAAGTGCTAAGAGGCTCCTTAACCTGTAGAATTCAAGAACATTGGAAGTTTATTTGCATGTTTTGTTTTGATTTTGTCAAGGATTCAGAAGCTATAGTGGCAGAATTCTTCCAGATTTAGACATGAAAACATTTTTCTGAAATAAAAAATTGTTCCAATAAGCACCCAATGAGGTACAGGCTGATACCAAGATCACTACTAAGATCTGGATAAAAAAACCCAAACTTGTCTCTTTTTCTGAAAGGCCCATACGTGCATCTTACTTCAACCCACTTCCAGATTGTCTTCCATTATATGGTGTTACAGCTATAAAGACAGTGAGTGTCATGCACAGAAATGTAAATATCAACCTGCCTCCTTTCAACTAAGAACAGTGTTCGTACACATTTCTGTGGTTTATCCTCCATTACCATCAAGCAGAACTGCAAATAAGCCTCTATCTCAAAACAAGGGAAATAGATGTTAGTCACTGATGGCTTGACCTGCTTATTTATACAGAAGCTCAATCTTCTTAATTTTGCATATTGTAAAAAGCAAAAGAAGAAAAAGAAATTATTTGATACACTCTTAACAGCAACTAAGGTGAAAACCAGAACTGTTGTTACTGTCTTTACTGTCTCTTACTACCCTTTGTGTTTTGTTTTGTTTTAATTTTGGTTTGTTTGTTGTTTTTTTTAAATCCGATGCATGAGTAAGATCCTTCAGCATAAAAGGACAGCTGAGATGGAAGAAGGAGGTTGCAACTCATCACTTTACTTTTATGCTCCATACTTTGCTGAAAGTAGATCAATGGCATCCAATTTTGGCAGTAGCATGAAAATCAGGTCTTTTCTAGCAGTATTAAGAGAAGTTCACATTAGGCTAGAGGCTGTGCCACACTTTCAAAAGTCAAAAACAAAGAGGACAAACACCTACATATTTGTATGGAAAGTGTACCTTTCACTCATAAGCTCAAACTGTTCTCCAATTGAGACTTTCAAAGATCCCAAGAGTTTCTATCTCCTCACACATCCTAAAGCCCACATCTGTGCTGAATGTAATTATTTGAAGGTTGATAAAGCATTAAATTGTTTCTCTTCTCCATTTTCTGAGGCCATAACCTGAAATAATAACAGGTGGGCCAGTTTGTCTTCATATAGGCAGCAAACTAGGACCTACTTAAAAGAGTGACTCAATTTTATTAGTGTTCCGAAGAAAGCAAAACCACAAGAACAGACTCACGGAATCACGTAGGCTGGAAAAGACCTTTAAGATCATTGAATTCAACCATTAACCCTACACTACCAAGTCCAGCACTGAGCCATATCCCCAAGTGCCACATCTAGATAACTTCTAAACACATCCAGGGATGGTGGCTCAACCACCTCCCAGGGCAGCACGTTCCAATGTCTGACAACCCTTTCAGTGAAAAAGTTTTTTCCTAATGTCTAGTCTAAACCTCCCCTGGTGCAGCTTGAGGCCATTTCCTCTTGTTCTATCACCAGTTACTTGTGAGAAGAGACCAGCATCCACCTCTCTGCAACCTCCTTTGAGGTAGTTGTAGAGGGCAATGAGGTCTCCCCTCAGCCTCCATTTCTTCAAACTAAACAGCCCCAGTTCCCTCAGCTGCTCCTCATGAGATTTGTTCTCTAGGTCCTTCACCAACTTTGCTGCCCTTCTTTGGACACAGTCCAGCACCTCAATGTCTTTCTTGTATTGAGGTGCCCAAAACTGGACACAGTACTCGAGGTGTGGCTTCACCAGTGCTGAGTACAGAGGGAAGGTCACCTCCCTGGTCCTGCTGGCCACGCTATTTCTAATACAGGCCAGGATGCTGTTGGCCTTCTTGGCCACCTGGGCACACTGCTGGCTCATATTCGGCCACCTATCAATCAGGTGCCCCCAGGTTCCTTTCTGCCAGACAGCTTTCCAGCCACTCTCCCCTAAGTCTGTAGCATTGCATGGAGTTGTTGTGGCCCAAGTACAGGTCCCAACACTTGGCCTTGCTGAAGCTCATACAATTGACCTTGGCTCATCAATCTAGTCTGTCCAAGTCTCTCTGTAGATTCTCCCTACCCTGCAGCAAATCCACACTCCCTCCCAAATTGGTGTAATCTGCAAACTTACTGAGGGTGACTTCTTTTTGCAAGGTGGATAATGGAAATGAATCTATGTGTACTCCCACCTCAACTGCTAGCAGCAGCTACATTTCAACAGACAGATTAGCAAGGCAGACATGCAGATAAGTACTGCAGATATTTTTTTACCAAGAATGTAAATTAGTAGTATGTAGGAAAAAATAACAATCTATCTTCCTTCCATTAGCCATTAAGTAATATTTCCTGTAGGTTGAGACAACAAGAAAGAAGGCAGGCTGTTATCTTTATTTTTAAATTACCTCAAAAACACTTAAATAATGTAGTGGTGAAGGCTAGATCAGAGTTTTTCATGTTTTCAGTACCTATTAAAAACCAAAAGAGACGGATAAATTCTTAGTTAAAAGATGGCTTTTAGAGAAAGATACCTGAATATTACTCAAAGCTATTGAACGAAATGGCTGGAAAGAGAAAATCCTATGCATTAAAAACAGGGAACAAAACTAAAATAGAGCTAAATATAAAATGATGACCGGGTGAAGTTCTAAAGAGACTAATGAAAAAGCAAATGTGAAAAGGTACCAGATCCTAACTTCTCAATTTCAACAGAAACTAGGCATAACTGGGATGGGTGGCAGGAATTAAAACATCTGTCCCTCTAATGTTTAATAGTGTCTATTACTGAAAAACTATGTTTTTCAAAACTCATTCATAATGAAAAAATGATTTATTAGAATGGTAGAAAACATTATGTTCAAAGCCTTAAGAAAATTTCAACACGTCTATAGAACACATCTTAGTTCTTTCTGACTGTTAAGTGATGAGTATCACCAACACTGTTTTGGAAGAGAAGAAGAAATCTCAGGACAATCCCAGCTATCCATTATACAAAGTTTTTCTCATTAAAGCTCTTAACCATTGTTAATCCAGGAAGTGATTACACAAACTTACTAGCTTGTAGACAATTAATCTGCAAAACATTTATAAGCAAAACTTTATTTTCTTTATCAACAACACCCATTTCAGGGACTTGTGACTTCAGACATTTGTGAGTCTGCATTTTTACAAAAGCAAATTACTGGCCAAACGATGGAGTTCTTTAAGCAACAACAAGAAGAAGTGTTACAGCTTCAGAGAGAGGATCTAAAAGGGAACAAATCCCGTGGTGAAACTTGTGGGAAACAAATTACAAGGACCAGATCAATGCAGTGACAATATATATTCATTTGCTGGGTCACCCAAAAAACAACCACAACAATGCTGTCATGTGCAGCTCGAATTCAAGTCAATCTATACCCACCAACAGTTACAACTGCCTTGTAACTCATGGCAAGGGATTTTTTCACACTGGTATTATAAATCAATCATTACATTCAGAATGGAAAAACACACCAAACCTTTCAGCCTGTGCTCTCAGGCTAGCAAGTCTGAATGTTTATATTTGGTTCCAGATTGTATCCATCCCAACACTGAGGATTCTGTACATCTTGTATTTATAGTCTATACTGAAGCTTTGCAAGGAATGTTTTCTTTCCAATGTTGGGCAAGGATTTATTTTCTTCCTGTCTGGTATGTTTTACAATAGACATATCCGCTAAAAAGTTATACTATAAAGAGACAATCACTATTTATAAAAACACATATTACATCTGCATTGGAGAAATTCAGAAGGGGTTGATGCTGTTATTGTCTTTATACAAGCAGGTGGTATCCGGAACAACTCTGAGCAGGAAAGATCACATTATTTCTCCTTTCAAAATATATTTTACACAGCAATTTTCTAGTCCCTCCATTAAGGAAGCCTTCATAATATTTACTAATTGTCTCTTTTAGCCCAGCTTTACAAAAACCACTTTAGTCAACTGGAAAAGTCTGTCTAAGAAAGCTGTTCTCATTATCAGCATTTACCTGCTCAAGCTCTCAGCTTCAAATTCCTGCTCTGATGATATTTTCTTAATATTATTAAGCAGAGCAATTTAAGAGGTAAACATATAAATGAAAAACACTTCCAGTTCTTACGACACGTTACAACTCTACCTTCCATTATCCAGTGTCATAGTACAACAAGGCAAGGCTCACTAAATTAAAATTTGGATTTTTGCATTGTTTCATTCCTTATAATTTCCTTATTTTATCTGTGTTCCATAAATCACTTCTCTGAGCAGTAATGCTAAAAGGATGCCTTTTATGGGAAGGATGGAAAACTGCCATATGGCTGTTGTTCAGTTCACTCTGTGGATACCTTGTACTGACAACCTGCATTTTATTCCCATGCACCTCAGGCACACTTGCCTGTCTACCTCCCTCTTCACTACAGACCTCACTTTTTTTGTGAGACATGGTATAATTTAAAATGCTGAATGATGCATTGGACACTTGATTGATATCATCTTCTTGATGTAGCCCCAAAACTGTATGTCTTCCAGGTTACTTGCTGTACTCACTTAAATCTAGACTAATGTATTACACGGTTTAGAGACTGCAAACAGAAATTATGTGTCAGTACTTCTGCTATTTGCATCACCAAATGCACAAATAACTTGCAATAGAGCTCTCGAATTTTAAAATTAAAAACAGAATTGACAAACATGAAGCCTTCCCTCATGGAAAAATGTAGTAACACCAATTAGAAAAGTAAAATATGAAGAGGAAACAAAGGACACTCAAAGCTAATCTGCATCCTCTTCAACAACATCTTATCGACTGAAAACTGATCTAGAGAACAAAAACATATTTTATAAGGAAAAAGATTAAATAAATTAATTTAAAAGCTTGTAATTGCCTGTCATGATGAAAATTCACAATAAGAAGATCCTGCTCAGTTCCATCAAGTAAACAGTTTATTGTTCCTACCTAGCAAGTGAAAGGGTTAGGGCTGCCTGAAAGGATAAGGGTCTTCAGTATAAAACCTCTACATGAAGCAATCTAGAGTTATCTGTGGCATCATCCAATGTCCCAGAGAAAAGGACAAAAATAAAAGTATATGTTTCCTTTAGAATTCTCCTAAGACTGCTTTCAAATGATACCATAATTTATAGATGTTTATGGTAATAATATCTACTTATAGATGTGCATATTCCTTTTAACAGATTTACCTAGCATGCAGCAACTCATGCATACACGGACTTCATCTTTTAGGCACCCACATCCATATAACAACCTACAATATAAAAAAGACTGTGATAAATGTATCAACCCTAGCAAGATCACCTCTCTTTCTTCTAATTCATGTATGTCAAGACCTATTCCAGCATCAGAGAATACTACACAATCTCAAGTGGCTCTCTTTCTCAAAGCCTTCTCCCTTATTCATTCACTTTTTAAAAATCACCTTTTTAAAGCACAGAACTTCTCTATAATTACACTCACTTGAAGCTCATAAGAAGAGCTCAAGTTGGAGTTGGAATAGCTTTTCTATAGCTTGACGTTAAGGCATTCCCATTAAAATAATAGTTGGTGAAATAATCGCTCTGATTTCTATGAAGCATTAAAGAAAGGGATCATCCACAAAGTGTTTGTTATGTACTATTCACCATCTAATTTTTCCTTCATCACCAAAACCATCTCAACTCTTTATGAAGATTGCAGCTGTACCCACATGCCTAGTGACTTTCTTGACAATAACAACTACTGTTACTCTTTTAAAAAGAAAATGGTGGAGAACAATCTGGATTCTTCATGAAAAACTCAAGTTGATACTTTCATTAGAAAATTCATTTCACAGTCATTAGACTGTGTTATGAGTCTCCAGACATGGTAACATGACAGATGACCATGTAAAAGCATTTAAAAGATTTCTCTGTATCAGATGACCAAGTTCACATTCATATAATGCATGAATCACTAATTTCAGTTTAATTTTGCATTTACGCTCTTACGAAATACATCTATAAGCCAAAGAGAATTCCAATAGAAAATTCAGGACATAAATTTATGATGAATACAAGGGGAGAGTAGGGCTGTATCTAGAGGAAATAAGAGCAGAGAATTTAATGGTCTCACATGTGCTCTCTATTCCTTTGTCTTCCCCCCTCACTTCAGTTCTGTCTCTCCTCCTTCCTCTTGCTTTTACCTTTGCATTTACCTTACCACACACTGACTCCTTTTCGTCCTCTGTGCCTTCCACCTTGCCTTCTTGTTTCTTTTATCACTATCCTGACAAATTAAATTTCCCAATCTAGAGGTCATCTTTGATATTGGAAAACCAGAAGCAGGGCAATAGCCCGTACCTTGATTAATCTGTACCTTGTGACCTAAATGTGCGATTTCCAAACCATATGTTCCAGATTTACAGGAGCAGCTAAGGCAAATAGGTCTGCAATGATTTGACTTTTTAAGGTAGATTTCCCTCAGACTGAGGATTCTCACTGGTTAGAACTAGAAAACAGAACGAAATACTTTTGCATCACAGATTGGGGATAAGCCCTGAGACAGATATGTAATAAGCCAAGCTTAACATACTGACAGAGGCATAAAGCACCTCTGTGTAAGTTACTAACACTAGGCCATGATGTTGTTTTTTAAACCTTCAGCAGG
>NW_009954300.1:89374-94941 GCF_000747805.2 Chaetura pelagica
GATACATCTTTATTTCCTTCAATTAGAAAAAAAAAAAAAAGGGGGTTTTTTTCATTAATGTAAATACATACACAGGAGTAAAGACAGGGAACTAAAGATGCAAGGTTACTTTGGGAAACTGAACCAAAGTCAGCCAATGACACAAGACTCCTCCAGCATTCTTGAGGAAGGCAGTTTTCCTTTAAAACAGACATGATACGTGCAAGAAACAGAGTGGTGGTGTGCAAATAAATGCTAGTACTGACTCTGTTTGCACCTTATCATTCATAATGCAATCCTTAGGAACTTGTGCCAATAAATATTATGTATTCCTATACTTACTGAATTACTGACGTTCAATTTTTCAGAGCTGAAAAGCCAGCCAAAATCAGTTTCAAGTTGTTTATTTAGAGAAAAAGAAGTTGGAGATAAATTCAAATGCTTTTGGTATAGTTCTAGTACTTTTCTGTCCTTAGATCTTTGGAATTTTCTCCTGCTTCTCTTAAATGCATGGACAGTAACTGTAACAAAATAATAGCCAGCAGAGTGTCAGGAGGATGGAGCCAGGTTCTTCTTAGTGATGTCCAGTGATAGGACAAGGGGCAATGGATGCAAACTGGAGCACAGGAGGTTCCATATAAATGTGAAGAAAAACTTCTTTACTGTAAAAGTGACAGAGCACTGGAACAGGCTGCCCAGAGAGGTTGTGGAGTCTCCTTCTCTGGAGACATTCAAAACTCACCTGAACAAGTTCCTGTGTGACGTACTCTAGGTGTCCCTGCTCTGGCAGGGGGGTTGGACTGGATGATCTTTCCATGCAACCCCTAGGATTCTGTGATTCCCTCACACATGCCTTTGTTCTGAGCAGGGACACATGTATACCTTTGAGTGGAGGCTGATATAATTTCAACAAAATTATTAATTTATATATTTTTTAAGTGGTCATTAAAAAAGTATGCTTTTCATCTACAGTCACAAATATATGCAGGTCTGAGAGGGAATGATACTCCTTACTACACAGACTACAAAATGCCACCCATTACAAGTTCACATTTCTAGTTGCTTATAATTATGTTCAACTAAGTTTCTGGACTGCAACTCTCCTGACCTGAATAAAACACCTGGGGCAGATTAAAGAATTTAAAACAAAAACAAAACAAAACAAAAAGGCTAAACTGCCAACTTGCTCAGTTTTGCTTACTAAAATAACTGTTAGCAGAAAGAATATCAGAAACCATTATTTTAAAAAGCTCTATTATTCTGAAGATTTACAGCAAGGATTGAAAGCTTTGTGGTTTTTTGACTGTGTGCACTGCTAGACCAGAGCAGCCTGTAGCCATCTCCTGACCAAGGCCCACTGAACCAGCAAGGCACCCATCCACATGGGTGGATTATTTTCCCTCCTAGAAGTTCTCACCTTCCCAAACACCCCTCCTGAATAGTCTCTTACACACACGTGCTCTGAACCATAGCAGAGACAGTCTGGAGACGTGCAAGAAGATACAGCCCAAAGCCTTGCCAAGGAGCACACCAACACCAGGCCCACATGCTCTCAGGGGACTCACGTGTAACCAGAAACCTCTCTTTGCTAAATTGCATCCATAGTAAGGTTGCAATTCCTGACATTGACTAAGCAAACATTAGACAGTAATGCTTTCAGCCATCTCCCATTGTAACCCAGGTTTAATTTGAATATATGCATGAATATATACATATATACATAAGAAATTAACTTGTTTTTTCTACATGGGACCCGATTTAATGATGCCCTACTACAACCTATACATATTTTTATATTGCCCTTCTCCTCTCATTGACCTCATCCACTGCTCAAATATACCCATTATCATTGTACAACAGACCTGCAAGATAGTTAAAAACTGTTCAGTGCTTTCTGGCTTTGTTTAATTTCAGGAAGAAAACTGTATGTAACGTAAATGGAACCAATGAAGTACCATTTAGCACCACAAAGCTGCCATGGATGTGGTTGTGTGCAAAGTTTGTTCTGATGTTCTGGTTTCTAAAATTTACCTATTATTTCAAAATCTGTACAAACAGTATGTATGTAAAGCAATTCAGACTGAATAAAGGAACTAAAATAAAGACATGCCTTTAGCATTGCTATCGTAAGCTAGAATACGTGTGTTCTACCTGAACAGTCATCTCCTATTGTTTGAGCATGATCAGTGGGTAAAGCTGAGATGTACACTTGGATTTTCTAGCTCAGGTTTTCAAGAAAGGAACTCAAAGCAACCAACACACCAACACAATCACAGGGGGGGAGGAGAGGGACAGCTGTGGTGTTTTCCTGTTAAAATGTATCACTATCTGAGAAAAACCACCAAAACAAACCCAAATAAAACAAAAGAACGAAATAAATAGAGGCTAAGTGGTAAATACAGCACTGCAATTTTTTAGTTTAAAGAACAGCAGTGGTACCTCTAAAAACATCTCTACTAATTCATATTAAGGCTAGATGAAATATGAATTTTCAGCTATGGCAAATTTTTTTAAAGGGCTGTTAAAAATGACAAGTAAGTGACAATGTAAGGAGAAGACTATAGTCATTTGCAAAAGAACAAATAGCTTACTGAGCATTTTCAGATTTTGCAGACAAAGTATAATAAATTTTCATATGTACTTCAAACCTGCGAAAAGGTAAAAGATCTTTTTAAAAGGGGGCTCATTTTTACATGTATGTCCTACTCAAGTTAGTCATTGCTCGTAGCATTAGTAGGAGTTAGTTGTGGTCACTGATTAACACTAATACGCTCGTGTAGGACAACTTAATATATATATTAAAAAAACAAAACAAAAAACCAACTAGAGGACCTAAAAATCATTCCCACATTAAGCAGTGTGTTCAGAAGGGGACAATCTAAATTATCTGAACCTAAAGAATGTAATTTCAGAGATGACCTTAACTCCAGTTGCCAATTCAGAACTACAACACCAACATGACACAGTTCTCCCTCCAGACTAGGTAACTGCATTTACCTTTATTTGATTTCTGCAACTGATGTAATGAAAGCAGCAGAGAATTTAATTCACAGTTCACATATGATTCTTAATCCTGAGTATAAGGGTTTTTTTCTTTTTTTTTTTTTTCTTGTAAACACAGCTTATACCTCAGCTCATCATTTCTGAAACAGGATAATGCTGATGTACTTTCCAAAATTTATTTCAAGGACAAAACTAATACTGACAAAGAGTTCAACTGCAGTGCTTGTAGGTATTTAGAAACATGTACTAAAGGAAGAAAAAAAAAAAAAAGGTTGGAAACAATAGCATTTACAAGGAGCTCTCAACAAAAAATGTCCTGTTTGAATTAATGAAGGAAGACTGTCAGGTGGATGTTCCAAGCGCACTGCTTTAACAAAGAAAAGATACCACTACCAGGTCAGGGCTCCTTCCCAGAGGCCTTTATTTTACATTTGCTTAAAAACTTTGCCAATTTGTTTTCCTCTCCTGTAGGAAAGCAGTATAAAAACAGGACGAATTGACTATACAGCAGCAATTTGATTATTCATAAAGGCAAAAGAAAAAAAAATGAAAATAAAAAGCATTTTCCCCCAACTTAAGTTCAATAATTGCTACTTACAGAAAGCAAAAGCATAAAAGAGATTCACTTTTAAACTGGTATTTAAACCCATTAAACCATTATTTGAATACAAGCCTTTGTGCCTACAGTTATTAACAAAAGGCTGAGTGGATGCATTGTTA
Source organism: Chaetura pelagica (assembly GCF_000747805.2). NCBI lineage: Eukaryota > Metazoa > Chordata > Aves > Apodiformes > Apodidae > Chaetura > Chaetura pelagica. Next base: position 93,077 of record NW_009954300.1, read on the forward strand.
CATTACCTTAAGAGAATACATATTCAGGGCAGACATAAAATTTGAATTTAAAATGTAGACTCCTGCACAATGTACACATACACAAGCACATCATTAGTAATAATTTACTATAACTTACTTATTCACCTTCCACACAGTTTCACAAATATTTCCATTTTTGTTACCCTTAATTATTAATTATTCCAACTGACAGAAATCACAAGCTGTCATACAATTAAACTTTGAAATACATTAGGTTTAGAAGTCTGATATATGAAAGGGTTTTTGTCAAATGCAAAATCAATTAGTTAAACTAAGTCATTATAGCATGTCCTTACTGAGAATATTGACAATAAAGGCTCTTCCTTCTTCGTGATCACAGCAAAAAGAGTATCAAGAGAATCTTGATTGCAGGAACTAATTTGAAAAGCTTTTTAAAACACCCTGTGAAGTTTTACATACATTACACATACGTGCTAATAAATCAAACCACATTTCCACACTTCCTCCATACAACATTCTAGTTCTCCATTCACCAATGAGGCTGTTTAGTGTTACAGTAATTCATGCTCAAAATCCCTATCTAGTGATAGTGAGATAAGATGGTAATTTTGTTCTTCCACACTGAAAATGGAAATGGTGATAAAGACAGCACACTTCCAGATTTCTACTGATCTCACATCATCAGCATTAGAGTTCAAAATGACCATAGCAATCTGAGGGACAGATTTGAATTCTCCTTACAGACACGTGGTACAGCTGCCAAGAACAGATGAAAAGAATGGCGACTGTCTTACAGGGTAACATAAAGCATTTAGAAAACTTACCCGGTTCTTAAACATCTGAATTTTTTTCCCGCTAAAGCGCACATAAGACATTTTTAAAGCTGGACTGATACTTGTGTAGCAAACATCTGGCTCCTGCACTCTGCTAAGTACATCTACCTGCAGCATGACCTGAAGGGATGAATGCTTCAACGACCTGATGTGATACACTTCAATTTCAAGCTGTTCTCAAAAAAATAAGCTAATGATAAAGGTGCTTGGATGCTTTCCCTTCTCCATCTAACCTTACTGACTGGCCTCTCAGCATCTGACTGTACTGCCTGACCCTTTGGTTAGCCTGCTCACAAGACAAAGATGAAGCACTGCACACCCTTCAGAGACAGCTACTACTTGTCCCATCAATCAGTCCAGCTGATGGATTGACATGGGATCTAAACAGAGCCTGCCAGTCACACAAATATAAGGTATCATTAGCTGCATGCAGATAGGTGTGACCCTCAAACACAAAGATACCACATACATTTTTGCTGTCTTCACAGCAATTGCTTGCTCCAATAGGCCCTTCTACCATGCAGAAAATTTCACCCTGGCTTTCAAGAAGAAATTATGCTTTAAATTGTGCCCTGCTTTTTGGAACACATATAAGTACATCTACGTAAAAGATTTAACTTAATGTGTAAACACAGTAAAACGTCCATGAGAGGTATTTTCTAAGGCAGACATACTATTGGACTAATTGCAAAACGTAGATTTACTCTCTCGTGCTCTTGTAAAAAGGAAATCTGTAGATCTTGTTGGAATCACAGAATCCTAGGGATTTGAAGGGGTCTGGAAAGATCATCCAGAACAGCCCCCCTGCCAGGGCAGGGTCACCCAGAGCACATCACACAGGAACGTCTCCAGAGAAGGAGACTCCCTCGGAAACCAGAGGCCTCTGTGCTACAAGCAGCACATCTGCAGACCACAGGGATACCTGTGCGCCCAACACCCAGCACTGCTGAACAAAAGGGAGAAGCCCGGCGGGTTGAAGTTTGCAGCGGGAGGCGGGAAAACCTCCCCCGGGCTCCCTTGGGCACCACGAGAGGCCGCGGGGCCGGCGCT
>NW_009954300.1:96030-103494 GCF_000747805.2 Chaetura pelagica
TGTTTCCCGTCACGGCCTCGGGTGCCTTTCCCCTCGGGTGGGTCCGGGAATTGGCGCTGGGGGCCGGCGGGGGTTCCGAAGGAGCAGGCACGTCCCCGGGCAGCGAAGGAGCTCGGTGGATGCAGCATCGCTAATCGCTGCTGCGCTTCTCCACAGCTCCGTGCCACATTAAAGGCGTTCCCCGCATCTCACATACCCATGGATTTATATCGGTTTACACTCGTCTATATTACTTAGGATGAGAGGTGATGTGGTGCTGGGAAGTGTGTCCTGTTCATCGGCTGCTTGTCCAAGGTCCATGAAAAACTCAGATTCAGAAAGAAACCTTTTTTTTTTTTTTTTCTTATTTCAATGAGAATAAAAAGTCCAATTTAAACACTGCCGAGCGCCAGCAGACGCTGCTCCAAGTCGCTCCGCAGAGACCACTTAGCAGGGCGGTAAGTAGGAGCTGCTTGTCATCACCAGGAAGCTGAAACGCTGTTAGTAAGTAGCAGCTTTGGGTGCCGTATTTTTCATAAGGCTTCACTAAATGCTTCTGGGAAGCAAGATCCTTGGAATGCATGAAAACTGCATCCCTGATTCATAATCACCTCTGAACATCGGGCCAACGTTTTGGGGTTCCAGAAGTATCTGTTAAGAGTCTTACATTTATGCATCCAGCAGATTAACTGCTGAAATGGGACTAGTTGGGAGTACTTGGAGTTTGGTAATTGATTTCTGTAAACATTCAGGATTACTCAAACTGCCTTGAAATATGCTTCACACGGGCTTAGGGTAAGATAAGCAGTCAAAATTCAAGTTTGTAGTATCAAGATATTAAAATACATCACTTCTAGAAAGTAATGTGACAACAAAATAGAACAATCCCCTATGAGGCTTTTCACTCAGATCTGGATCTCAAAGCCATTTTTAATTGAATTAGTTTCCCAGTGGAACCCAGTGCTCTCTGTATATGCATTTCCAGATGGAGCTTCGTTCACAAGTTGGATCTCCAGTGTTACAGACCAGGCAAATTGGTGAAGTGAATGATCCATGCATGCCTGGGTGACACTGCCACCCTGTAGCAAGCAAGGGGAACATCTGCCAATGGAGCTGTGGAATGCCTTTGAGCTACATCTTGTGGCTTCATTTCTATCTACAGGAAAGCCTACACCTAGCTGTTATTATTTCCTTGAAGTGAAATTCACTGATGATGTTTAGGACTGTCCAGCCTGAGGAACATCTCCAAGGTTAGGGTAAGTCCTCTGGGGGCAGAACATGGGTGCTGTCTGGGCTGCAGAAGATTGCTCCACCAGCAGGCTCTAAGAATTGCTGGGGGGGCTGACAGCCTTGCCAGCACACCCACACTTCATGCTATGCCCCAGTGCTGGCATGTCCCGACCACAGCTGCCTTCACAAAGCACTGCTGCTGCAGCATGTGCCCACATGGAGTGGCCAAGAATCCAGTGCAGCAGAAGGCATCTGTACATTAGGGACAGGTGCAAACCTGGGACATTCTAGAGGCTGGCATATCAAGAAATGCCAGATTGGCTCATTTACAGGTTTAGGAGCTTAGAAGCCCTCTCACATCATTGAGAAGGCTGATCTGTTTGTGACCACGTTGAGAGATATCTACGCTCTGAGAAAACCTCCAGGAAGGGAAGTGGTAATTGGTGCCTTCCAGGTACTAGGTGTTCTGAGCATACAATATTCCATTTACTTGAGTCTTCTAGGACTAAAATTATTGTCAACCATGAGGTTTTCTTTTAGCCAGACAAGGCACTTTATTTTAGGAATTTACTAACAGCATAGCCACTTTTGCAATCTAACCAAGAACTTCCCTAGCTTGCCAGAGTTTCCCATCCTCCCAGATGTGAAAGAGGATTGCTTTTCTGAGGACATCCTCAAGAGTCAGTCTTTGATGTTTGTGTGCAAAACTGGGACAATTTGAGTAGGAGATTCCTAAGTGATGGCACTCTAAAGAATGTTTCTTTCTAAAAAATTTCAGAACAGCCCAAAACATTTGTGTGACTTATCACCAAAAAAATGCTGAGTTTTGCTGTATCTCAAAGGATGGCAGTGAAATTTGTAGTTGAAGTTGGTGTCACCTGTTTTCCTTAGATACTTCCTGTTCCAAGGAGCTTGCATTGACATTTACATTGCTTTTAAATCCTTATAAGGAGGACAGCTGTCCCAAAATGTGTTATGTCTAGCAGAGTGAACAGCTAGGTAATGAGAGTATAATTTCACACCTCTGATGAGTTCTATTAGTTGCTACTAATTTTGTGTGTCATTCTAGCTCAGCTGTGAACATAATCTTGAAATAAAATAGAAAATAAAACCTTAAAAAAAATCCTTCTGTATGGTAAGGGATTGTGTAGAACATTCCACTCACAATTACCAAGAAAATGAGACTTGTGCTGTCTCCTTCCTTCCTAGCCAACACTTGCACTCTTCATAACACACTGCTTACTAGCTTTGCATGTCAATCTGTCCCTTCACCTGGTTTGAGGCTGTGAAAAACTAGGAGACTACAGGTGGTAGCTGAGAAATAGCAAGCACTCTGTCTCCCATGTGACAGTTCCAGACAATACCCTTCAGGCAGTGCTTGGGACCGCTTCTGTCAGAGACTGAAGAATGAAATCTTTTCTGATTGTGTAGAGGACAATGAACAGAGTGCAGAAGGGAGGAGTGACAGACTTTCAAGCCTTTGTCTTTACCTGGGTAAATAAATGCAAATGTAGTGAATTTAGGAAACTTGAGCTGGCAAAGTCCATCCAACAGCCATCCATACAAGCCGTTTATCTGCCAGCTTTCAACTTTTTACCTGTTAGGAACATCCTTCTCCAGTCCTTCCAAAGACATTCTTTAAGACAACCATCTTCCGATTAACCCCAGCTAAGCTCTGAAATCCCATACATGCCATACAGAGGGGCAGATGTCTGCACTTAATGTTGAGGGCATAAGACTGGGTAAAATCTTTTCTCTCGAGTGGAGAGTAAGTGTAGCAAGCACATTAGTGGAGCACAGGCTTTTAAACGCCGTCTTAGTTACCTTCTTGGAGGCAGGAGGGACTATTAATGTTGTCTGCTTGGACTAACTGTACAGTTAGCCCAGAAAGCAGAGGCCCTGATCTCTTAATGTGTAGTAATGTCTCTCCTAAACTGGCAATTTAGCAACTCCAAACAGTGGCTCTCTATGGAAATAGAGTTCAGATTATACTGGAGAAAAGGCAGGACAAAACCTGGCTCTACATCTATTGTAGTGCAGCAGGAACAGACTGATGTCTGGGTGTGAGAGATGTTACTCTGTATTTCCCATGTTTTTAAGATTTCTGGTTTGTGTTATCTTAAATCTTTTGTCCTCGCTTTTGAAATTTTAAATGCAGACACACTTTGCATACTGCATGATTAAAAACTGTTGCTGACAAGCAACCTGCAAATCCCTTAATGCTTTATATTTACTTCAAAATCTCCCTAGCTATATGGCAATGTATTTCCTTGCTGGCCCTTGATCAAGCAATAGCTGCTTTGCAAGTTTTGAACAACCACAGTTTGTAGCAATGATCCCTTACCAATTTCTGATCTTCCAAAATACCTTTCAATTGTCACATATATTGACTTTTTTTCTCTTCTCAGCTCATGTTGGTTTACGAGGCAAATCTCGCTCATGGAATTTTTCTTACTAACAGTTTGTAAATGCAATCATTCAGCCACAGATTTTTTTCAGCAATAGCAAAACTTGCAGATGTGCAGATCCATAGTTCCCTGCTTTTCTGTTCTTCTAATTAGAATCATATGTCACTGTTATTATTTTACCAAATCCATTACCAAACCCAAATCTATTTATCAGAAAAATGTTCAGTGCTATCAACAATATAAGAAACTAGTGCCTATAATTTTTGAACATGTTCTTTGTGACCCTTTCTTTACTTGAGTCTCCTGTTCTCCACCTGTGAAGGAACATCCCTCAGGACCTATACTTGCTGGAATTGGTGTAGAAACCCCATTGTAACCCCTAAACAAATTTCATTTGCATCCCAAAAGGCCTGCCTGGGAGGATGGAGACTGGGTGTGCTTATGAGGGTGTGCTTATGGCCTGAAGCTGCATGTACAGCGACTGAGATAAAGATGGAGGGGTGGAGGGGGCTGAGGTCCAGTTCAGCTGCTCAGGTTTATGACTCAAACATGCTTGCACATCCTTGCAAAGCAAGGTAGCTAAGCCTATAAAATGGGGCTGCAATGGTGGACTTGGGGAGCGTCACTGACACCAATTCGTCCCTGTTGGCTGGCCCAGCACTGGATCCAGGATTGGTGACTTTATTATCTATCTCTCTAAACTTTTCTTCTCCTACTCTCTCTCTCTCTTCCTTCCTATCATCATTAAGTAATGCAAGGCCTAACTGATTTTTTTTCTCGGGCTGTGCAGCTTAAACATCTATGCATTGTACTCTTGTGGTCTGATTGTCAGCCTTTATGATTGTGCAGCCTGAGATAATAATTGAAGTATCCGTATTCCTTCTATAGTTTTAAGTAAACCTAATATTCAAATAGAGACCTTGAGTGTTGTTTCACCTTAATCTGATCAAGGGGTATTGGATGGTTGAGCATTCCTTGGACCCTGACATTTTCCCTGGAAGGGCCAGGTCTGAGATGGAGGTTGGATCCGGCTGTGCCTGGGCTCCTCTCTGAGACGGACTTTGGAGGGCAAGGGGGTCCGATCTGGGTCTCCCTGGGTTGCTCTACTTAGGTCTTGACACCATCTCATACCCTTTGCTCTGCCTTATTGATTGGTCTGGGGATTAAAAATATTCAGCTCTTCCCCCGCCTAGTGTAAATCTAGAATGGCAAGAACCAACTAGCCATTTACATACTCAGGGAAAATTCATATTTATGCCAATGAGGCTTTTCCCTGAGCAGGCAGAAGGGCCAAGTTCAAAACTTGGGATGGAAGAAATCTACCTCAGGATACAAAATAGTGGCAAAGCATTGTAAATTACATAGTCCCTGCCATGTTCAGCACCATGTTCAGTTTAACCTGATAGAAGATTTGAGGAGTTTCCTCCCACTGAAATGGCAACCTGCTAACCCTTGAAAAAGTGTTTCTTTCTCCTTTGTATCACCTTTTTAGTACTTGGCTTACATGATATCTGACCTTCATTGGTCATGAAACCAAGTCTTCAACAACCTCATCTACTGAGATACTATAGTCAGAAATACTGCAGAGTATCACATCTTTTGACTTCAGGTCCCTCACCTTTCCACTCACCCCAATCCTTCTTAACCTCAAGCTGAACTTCCCAGGAAATATGAACTTTGTGACTTACTGCACACTCTAAATACATCTGTTATTATTCAGTGAGTGAACAGCTGTCTATTTCTGTTGAAATCTATTGTTTGTGGCCCTTGAAATTCAGAAGCTACTGGATACTCTCTCTTAGAAAATCAGTCCTCTTTATGTGCCTCAATTTGGGCACTCACAATCATCTGTAATTTCAAAAAAAAAAAAAAAGTTGACTAGAATTTTTAAAGTCAATATAATGGTAGTGCTGAATTTGCCAGGAAAAAGAAACCTTCTCATTTTCAAAGTAATGAGATAAAATGACAGTGAGAATGTAGTAGACTTGGCTATTTTGAGGATCTTGTTTCATGATATGTCCTACTCTGTTTATAAAAATGGCATTGTAGGCTGTCAACACAACCTGCTAAGTGGCTAACAGAAATACCTCTCCAAGTAGGTGGCAACAGAAAACCACCATCAGATGAAGTTCCCTAGGTTTTTGTTTGTTTGGCTTTTATTTGTCTGTTTGTTTTTTTGTTTGGGTTTGGTTTATTTGTTTTGTTGTTTTGGGGGTTCTTTTGTTTGGTTTGGGTTTTTTTTCCCCCTCCTGATAGATTTAACTGTTACTCCTTATTTTCTTTAAGAAACTATTTATTCTTGGCAGCAGACGTGTCTCTCAGTTTGGGTATCTCTGCACAACTACATGCAGCTTGGGTTGGGTAGGTAGACGTGCATAAGAGCATTTTGTGTATTAAAAGCATCAGACAAGAGAGGTTCAGGTGTTGCCCAGACTGTGAGGTAAGATGTGTGCCTGTTGTTGGAGCAGCTACGTTTGAGAGAGGAACCTTAATTCAAACCAGCAGACCTTAAAGGACAAAAGTGGATGCTTCAGAGCTGTTCTCTGGAGTGCCAAGTCTCCAGTTTGTCTCAGGATGGTTTGTTTATAAGAACTTCTAAATGTGCATTTGATTAAAAAATAATCTAAATGTAATGACCTTTACAGATTCGAGAAAATAAAGGCTTTGTTTCTATCTCTCTCTCATATATGTGTGTTAATGTATAAATAAATACACACATACACATACATGTCTGTGTGAGACATTACTGTTTCTATTTCAGCAAAACCTAAAGATCCCATCATATTAATTACTCTACAAATACAATATATGTATCTTAACTTAGTTGACTTACAGTGAGTTAAGAAAGGCTTAATGTAGACTTATGGATCAACAAAGAAACTATGTAATTATTTTTAAAACTTTCATAATCACAGAATCACAGAATCCTAGGGGTTGGAAGGGACCTCGAAAGATCATCTAGTCCAACAAAGAATAATAAATAATAAGAATATTAAGAAATGATGAGAATAATAATAAGAATGTCCAATAAGAAACAGAAATATTTACATTTTTAAAGTTAAATTCATAATTGCACCACCCTTTCAATATTCCTTCTTTAGCCCCAGGAGTGGAATATAAACTGTGCCAGACATGCATTCCCATGAGTTTTTTGTCGTCGTTTTCGGCACAATCTATTTTTATTCAATTCTATGGGAAATGCACACACGTTGTGCAGTTGCCAGAATGTGATTTCCCAATGCCCCCTATTTATTTCCAAGTCTGTTTTTTTCATATTCAAGTACTTTTGCAACAGCACGTTTCCATATTTGATTGTGTAAGTAATCCTTGCTTCATTTGCTGAAGACAACAGTTCTATGTGTGGAGCTGGAAGTGTGGCCATATAAGTGAGCAAAAGTCTCCCACACTGGTGGTAACAGTTGGTTCTTCCTTTTTCAGAGTCTGCTGTTATTCATGCTCACTCCATCTGAAGTCCATGTGCCCTTAGCTGTGACCTGAGCCAACGGGGCTCTTGTGGTTCCTTGTCTCTATCCTGCCTGGCTCGCCAATCATGTGGTGGTTTGGGCCCAACACGACAACAAAGGAACAGCCCCATGGCTGCTCTCTCAACTCCCCCCCCCACACACACACACTGGGATGAGGAGGATAAAGCTCCTGGGTCAAGACAAAGCACAAGGAGGGATCTTCACCGATTAAGGTCCCAGGCAAAACAGATTCAACTTGGGGAAAAATAGTAATTTAATTTCACACCAATCAAACACACACAGGACACAGACAACACACAGAGCAGGGCTTGCATATGTTACCCCACCCCTCCCTTCTTCCTGGGCCCAAATCACTTTGTTCC
>NW_009954300.1:103788-123559 GCF_000747805.2 Chaetura pelagica
CATCTCGCCATGGGTTGCAGGGAAACTTCTGCTTGGGCACCTTCTGCCCCTTTTTCCTCACCAACCACCAGCACAGCTCTGCTCCTCCAGCACAGCTCTTCTCTCCCAGCACAGCTCTTCTCCCCCTCCTTCTCTGCCCAGGTGTTACATCGGTTATTTTGTGTGTTAATCGCTGAGGAGCATCTATTGTCCCTCTAATGGCTTCTTGGCTGGGTTTTGGCCAGGGGGGTCTTCTCAGCTTCTTACCAGAGCCACCTCTGGGGCCCTTCCCCCACTACCAAAAAACCCCACCAAACTAGAACAGAGGCAGAATGTTTGCTTTGTTCAGATTCTGCTGAATGTAACAGAATCCAGCGGTTGGTGGGGAGATGGTGATGTTCTGCTGAAATCCCTCTCTCTGGGCCCATGTTGCAGGACAATTTGGAGGCTACCCAGATTCATAGCAAATTAATTTGTAGGAACCAGCCATGAGCGGGGGCTAGCCAGAGCACATCAGGCTTCAGACTGATTTACAACATAATAGTTGCATAAGGAGCTATGGAGAGGTTCAAGCTGATAGTACATCTGTTGTACAAAATAACAGATTCAGCTGTGGAACCTGCCCCAAAGGGGCAATGCACCTAGATAAGGACATGGTTTTTAGTCAACATATCCATTCAAATGTGTATGGTGCTTTCTAGGTCAGCATCATTTTCTGCCCTAAAATCACTTTCATTTGATGGGTTTTTTCTCTCGTTTACTTTAAAGGCTTATTTGTGAGTTAAAAGCAATCTGACAATGTTCTTACATCTGTAAAAACCATCCTCATTATATCATTACTATAAGGCCTAGTCAAGGTCTCTTGTGTTCAGACACAGTTGCAGTTCCAGCAGGGTCCTTTACAAAGAGCCCTAGAGATGCCCAGTCTGCATATAAATGGAGGATCTCCACTGGAGAGGATCTCTCCCAAAATCCCTTGCAGAGTGCTGTGTAAAAGACATCTTAATGCTTGCCCTAAACCCAATTCACCTACAGAACATGCACCACAGAACCTGCACCATGACGTCCTGCAGAATAATGCCCTACCCCTATCTCACAGCATTATCCAGCAAAGCTTTCAAACAAATAGAGAAAGGAAGAAAAGTGGTCTTGAGGGCAGATATTTAGGCCAGTAGTCCTTCCTACTTCTTCTACCTGCCTTGTTTTATACTTGGTAGCTCAAACATGAGCTTGTTCCTGGAGGTTGGCCTGAATGCCTGCAGAGAAGGCCATACCCTTCTCCTCGTAACACATACAGCAAGGATCCAGGGGTAGGATACTCTCCTTTATCTGTGGGTTTGCCCATCATCCTTCTGCCATCTGGATGATGGCACAGACTCCTTGTCCCATAGGGACTTGGATCAGAAGCAGATGTGTTTGGTAGCAGCTGGCAAGGCACATGGGCTACAAAGATGTGGGAAGAGGTGGTTATCCTTGGGTCTGAGTTAAATACTACATCTCAAAACTGCGATCTACTGCTGTGGCAATGATTGAGGAAGCAAGACTCTAAGGTTGCAAGTGATACACACATTTTCCTTAGCAAGTCCAGAGTCTAGGACTTCTAACTCACAGAGGCACCAGGCAAAAAGTGGCCCTCTCAAGGTCTGACGACCCCATAGTTTTCCAAAATCATATAAATCATGCAGGAAAAGTGCTAACCTCGTTTTATGGTCCTCCGCTTGGAATTAATTTTGCATGGATTAAGGTAGATGGAGAAGCCCAGTAATGACTGCAGCTGGGGTGGGAGGGAAGGAACATGGGCTGGGATTGCATTGGTCTCCTCACCTGCCCTGGGAAGGCACATCTGCAAGTCTGGGGAGTGCTCCTAGAAGTGAGACAGCTCTCTGTGAGTCTCCATTTCTTTCCCTTCTTTCTTACCCCTTCAACATGGATGCAGAGAGAAGGGAGTACCATAACAGATCAGCAGGAAGGACTGACTCCTTGCAGACCTTTTCTCCATCTGCACCTCAGTGTGTTGTTGTATATCTGGTCTGGGCAGCACTGTTCCCTGCTTGACAGTGGCAGCTGGATGGCAAGAGAGGAGGAAGGAATAGGGAGGGAGGGCAGACCAGGGCAGGCAGACAGTAGTGTACTGACTAAAAGGTACTGTATTCTGGCAGGGACCATCCTGGAGAATGGCAACTAATCGTGTCCTGGGCCCTAATGTGCCCAGTTGCCAAATAAATTTGGTTCTCTTAGCAACTGAGAGTCTCAGTTTTTGATTCCCAAAGCAAGAGCAGTGAACTTTAGGTAGTGGAGATGCTCTCGGTGAAAGCCACCAAGAAAGGGGCCTTCTTGCTGGCTTCTGCCTCCCAGGCAGCCCTCACTTTGTCAGGGCAAGTTTTGGAACACAGCTGGACACACCCCTTTCTGCCATGGAAATGGCACAACACCCCTAAATGATGAAAGGCAGTGCAGACCCAGTATTGATTCTATTGTAGTAGAACTGTTTTGCATTCACAAACACCTGCAGGCTTTGATCATGGGTACATTTTACAAGCAGTGAAAAACTTCCATATTTCAGTGCATCATGTGCAGAACTGATAGAGAGCTCACTGAGGTTGCTTGAAAGATGCTGCCTGCTATAGAAGTTGGGGTCAGGTCCTACTGGCTTCATATTATTTTCTCCTGTGAAATGGTAACTTAATTAGGGGTGAAAAAGACATAAGAGCAATGTCTCATAGCCTTTGAAGTAGAGAGAAAAATCACAGAGCAGCTGAGGCTGACAGAGACCTCTGGAAATTGTGTAGATTGTCTATTTCAAGTCCTGCCTTTTGCCTCTTGCCCTGTCACTGGGCACCCCTGAACAGTCTGGCACCATCTCCAGGCTGAGCAGCCCCAGCTCACTCAGCCAGATTCCACCAGCCCTTAACCAATGGCCCTTGGGTATGGAATCTCCGTGTCTCTCTCATACTGGAGAGCCCCTGTACTTGGGAGCCTCCATCCTGGCAAGGTCTCACCAAATGGCAGCACAGCCATCTGGTGTATCAACCACTTCTCCCAGTTTTGAACCTTCTGCAAACCTGCTGAGGGTGCACTCTGTCTCAACAGCCAGGACATTAACACAGATGCACTGTAGTACAGGGTGGCCTTCATATTTTTGTTATGGATAAGTAGAGATTAATATCTATCCGAGTTGTTTTAAGGAGTAGGTAAGAATTTTGTGCCTGGAAACTTTAGTTTCTGCTTGTAAATATATGGAAATGTAAGAAAAATTCTTCTAAATTCTTATGGAAGAATATATTTTATTGGAGACAGACTAGTAAGGACTAGAATTTATTTTGAACTATCTACTGCTAAAATATCTACTTAAAAATATATATATATGACTTAGTAAAGAATTAAACATTATTTCATTGTAAACATGTGCAACATTTAAGATTTTAACCTTTAAAACATGTAGGTATTTTCAATTACTCAGTCATGTAAACAGATCCTTGCTTAAAAGTCCAATGTCTTGAACAAATTCAAGATAATTTAATTGATGCCTTTTATTTTCTTTTTGTGTCTCAGCCATTGGCATTCTTCAGTTTAGATGTCAACATTTCTATGCCTGGAAGCTGGAGAATAAAAATAGTTACACTCTAAAAAGGGGCAGTGCTGAGGGTGAAAGGTCCTGATCTTGCAAGTTCTTGCTCAAATGGAAACACAATGGGACTGTTTGGGTGAGGAGCTTTTACTCACCCAGCAGAAATGACAAAATGAGGCTGAGCTTCTCTGCTAAAATGGTAGTAACTCAAACATGGAAAAAATTATTCACTCTGTGTTGAAACAGGACAAGCAGGAGTGCACAAATCTGTGACTTTTAAAGAAGTAAGCACAGCTGAAACCCACTCAAATTCTGTTTTCAAAACAGATGAGAACCTCCTGGTAAGAGATTGGACTGCAGTGATGTCTTAACAATGGGGGGAGGAGGAGGGGGTAGAGTTTTTGTATTTAATATGATTGAGCTGGAGTAACTGCTGGCCTGTTTGGAAGTCAAGTATGTATTCATGTCAATATTAACAATGCCTTGGGCTAGACAGAGACCTCGAAAACTGTGTTTTAACATAAATTAAATTCAGTACATTTTTGGAATTACTTCATTCTCTGGCCTTAAAAAGAGGATTCTTGGCACAGTAAGATGACCTTATCCTTGGAAAAAAAAAATAAAAAAAGAAAAAAAATTATTATATGGTAAAAATATCTTTATTTCCTGACACAGTAGGACAGAAAGCCACTTTTATTCCAAGCAACCCAGCGTGTACATATGAAATCTAAAGAGACTGGACATACCACAGTACTGATTGTCTGACTTAAGATAAGGGTGAGTGCCTAAGAGCTGTTTTTCAGGCAATGAGCACTCAGCTAAGAACCAGGGTACATGTCAAGGAGGTTTTAAAGGGGAACATCACTCATAGCTCAGCAGTGACTAACGAATATTGAAATAGGCCACAGAACATAACTTTTATTTTGCTACTCCAAGTGAAGAGGGAAGAAAATCCTCCAAACCCATGGATCTTCTCTTCTCTGGCCCTTTTCTACCTGAAGCACCAACTTCTCTGGTTCTGAGCCTCTCAATGCCAGTCTTCAACTGAAGTTTGCTGGAAGAGGCAGCACCACTCTTCCGGGATTCAAGAACGGCCCAGCTGATGTGACCAGACCCTGCATAAGGACTCTCCCACACCTGAACAGTTTCAAAGCCATTTGTAGCAAAAACCATTTACCACAGAGGAAGGTCCATAATTCTAGATCCTTCAGAACATCAGAGCTAATGTAATTGCAACTCATAATTCTCAGCTCACAAAGGGGCATCTAACTCCTTGAATTGCCTTTTGCTCCTTTTCTGACATTTCTGATTTTCCCTGTGGAAGATTATGATCCCCTGAATAATGAAGCAACTTCCTAACTTTCTTCCTATGTTATTTGTGCCAGATACTCCCTGGCTGTAGGCTGGAAATGAAAAAAATTCTCAAGTGCAAAGCTCTTTGCTTAGCACATCTTGGTGGTTCCTTCATGGAGAAGTTAATGGGCAATAGAAAAATCCTTTCTATTGTTCCAGAACACTTTATTCTCCTTCCCCTCTACCTTTTCAACTGGAAAAAGCAGTTCTTTGAACTTAGCTAGTATAGTTCCTTACATGGGAAACTCCATAGTGTCTTCCCTTTATGTATGTATAGACCTAATTACTGCCAATGCTGATTTCCTTTCTTACTTCTGGTTATTTCTGAACGTATTTGCTGTATTTGAAATAATACAGCAATTACCTCGTCCAGATCTCAGTGGCTTCCTTTGTTGTTCTAAGTCATGATCTTGTAAGTAGGTGTGTGCCTATGGATCTTTGTGCCCGACCACCTTTCACTATTGAATGAAAAGTTTAACATGTTATTCCTCATAACTATTTTTGTTAAGTAATCCATTTCCAGTGCAAGACTACAACTGATGAATTTCCTTGGAGGAAAGATCAGGGGTCTTGGAAAATGGAAACGTCATGTTCTTCTGTTAGTTTAAAGTCTGTTCTTGAACCTTTTTGATGACTAAGTTGCTAAAAACTGAACCAGTCCATCTGAGTTTATGAGACTATAATCCATCAGATGAGACACACAAAGAAGTTGTTTGTTTTGGTTTTTGTTTTATTTGTTGTTGTTGTTGTTTTCCCCAGGATTAGCTCACTTCTGAGCAAAGTAAACCCATATATTACATAAAATAGGTCTTCCACAGACAATTGTTTATTTGCAGGCCTGTTCTTTACCAGATAAGCAGATTCTCTCTGAACTGCAGCTCATTTCTCTGTGACCCACTCTGACAGCTGTGACAATCTGTTTGTCACAGACCTTAGGACATATGCATTTACATATTAAAAGTACCTGGAAGTGGATCAATCTCATTTATGGGCTTAGGACATTAAAACATAGTGTGAAGATTCACCAGATTGCTTCCTGTTTTTTAAACGATGACAATACTCTAACATTGCATTCAGTGAGTTACCTCACAAGAGTGACTCCTACCTGGAAAAAAAGAACACTGCTCTGAAATGTCCCAGTTGTCCTTCATGTTCCAGGCATGAGAGGATGGCAGTGTGGGAACACATCAGGCTGAGGCTGGCAGTGGGCTGTTTGCTATTCTGGGGCAAATGGCTTCTGGCTTGGTACCATGTGCCTGATGGTGGCATGTGTCTTCTCAGGAAGGACAAATTGCTCTCCTTCATGCTTGGCAAGCTCCTGCTGGCATGCCAAAGAGGCCTATATTTAGCACTGGTGCTGTTTAGCCAACAAGCTGGGAGAATTGTCATGATGATGTGACTAGAGATTTAGTGAGGCTGTTTTCCAAGAGATGAAGAAGAGATGGTTGTAGTGGCCTTTGAATTTCCAGCTCTGAATCTTGTTCCTGTTTTCTCTGGGTACAGTACATCCTGCTCCCAAGCCCAGGCCTGCAGTGTTGCAGCTTGAACTAGAGCTCATTCACTGTGATTTGGCATTGGTGAGATTCCTGCAAAGCTGGCTATTTTGATGTGCATCTTGGTACCCAAAATTTTTCTTTCCTTGTTCTGTTGAGCCCTGGCTGCAGCTCCTTCCTTTCCCACTATCCTGGTGACACGTGCTGTCCTGGCTACCCAAAGCACGGATGCTCCTAGATGTGCTGAGAGCAGATATCCAGAAAGCAGCAGTAATTGTTCTCATCAGAGCCCTCTTTGGCACTCATCTGCAAAGGGCACGTGGCCTATGTACAACTCCAAAAGCTCCTGGGATCGAAGGCAATGTGAGCCCTTATGCTCACTGTGGGAATTCCACCTCCTCTGTTCTTTACCCCTGTGAACCAGCAACACCAGGAATCTCCCAAAGATAACCATGGGGTTATCCTATTTCTTATTTATCTTACTTCCACCCCAAATTTGGCGCTGTTCAACAAGAGCATCCGAGGTTCCTTCTCCCAGAAGGCCATGCCTATGGAAATGCTGGACTTGGTTATCTATGCTTTGTATTTAAGTTACATTGTCAACTGGAAGTTTACTCTACAGCAGTGTTAGCAAGGGTGTTAAAGAAATTATATTTTGAGGAAAGAAAGGGCACATACCCCAATGTAAACACGATTTTACTGCCTTTGTTTAGACTGTGTGAAGGAATAGAGATCCACATGGGATAAGCTAAACTAATCAGGCTTTTTATTAACAAAACTTTTCAAACACACACTCTGCTCAGAACTCAGCTCAAGGCACATGAAAAAAGATTAAGGAGGACTCTGATTTCCTCTTCCTTGCTTAAAAAGTCCATGACTCTTTGCTTGTGTCTTGCCACGTAGTCTTATAAGCAAGGAATTCTGGAGGTATTTTTTAAAACAGTATCAATAAGTACCATAATCCTTTCCTTGGACATTTAAAGATTTTATTTCCATCTGAAGCAAGTGCTGCTTTTGGTTCTTGAAGCTGTAGCCAAAACATGAAAAATCAGCTGTGCTTGGATTGCTTCAATCAGAGTTTTCTCTTCTACATGTTAAACAGGACATTCCCAGAGCTTGCTAATATTGCATACATTTTCTTCTCATTTGCTGTGTGAGTCTTGCTGGCAGCATATTTTGCAACTAAGAGCAAAAAGTTTCCTTTTTTCCTGTATGTCCCTTCTGTGTGCATAAAAATTAGGTTGTTCTGGTGATTCAGTTACTGCAAGGACAGATCATATTAGGCTTCTTGTCACAATACTGACATTTCTTGTGGAAGTTTTAAGCAAATTGACACTTTTATCATAGTACAATTTCTAGCTCTTCTTTCAGTGAATAAATGTTGGTTTGATGATGCCAGACTCTTGGCATTTGAAACAACTCACAGCTTTTGCTTATTTTCAGTAGTTCCGTAAATTGAGGAAAGGTCTTGACAACCTTAATTTGCTTTGATTAGTAGCTGATTGACTATTTTTGTATCTTTCTCAGCTTTCTGCCCATTGGGCCAAGAATAATATGGAGAGTGGGTTGTGCATGTCTGCAACATTCCTCCTGTGCAGATTTGTTAAATCCCTCAGATGTTTGTTGTAGACTGTTGACTAAATTCACTGCAGATCCCTTACCTAGCAAACACTGCCACTTGGTAACTCATGGGTATGAACATTTCCCAAGTCATATCAGATCTCTAATCCACTTACCTGCCAGGAAGGTGTTTCCTTGCATCTTCCAATGGAGCCCTTTTTCCATGAACAAACTAGCATTAAGAAAAATGCAAGCCAGAAATGTTGGAGGATAGGCAATCAAGAGTAAGCTAAGGCACACTCCTGCTTTTACAGGAACAGTTTTGATGTTGTCCTTACAGATGTGGTCAGCATTAAGGAAAAGATGCTTTTATTTGGACATAAAAGTTAAGAAACTCTATTATAGCAAGGGGCTTCTAGACCAGCTCTCAGCTTTCAGGGCCTTGCTGTCATTTGCACTGCAAGTAGACTCTAGCAAGAACTTGTCCTACTGCCTACTGTCCTACTGCCAGCTCTCCCTTCTTTACCAGGCTTTGTAATCAAGAAAACCATTGAGCACAGATGAATTCCTGAACTAGATCCTGCTGCAAAATTCCGAGACTAGTGGCAGCTAGCACCTTCCTTTTATTTCTTGCACTTACTTATACTCAGTTCAACAAGTCAATGTGTGTTAATGTGAGGTGTTGGCAAAAGTGCCAGAAAAACGTCTTGCAGGTCAGTTTCTCAGTGAGGCATCCAGGGCTCAAGTGACACCAATACAGCTCATGTGCAGGGGCTGGATCCTTCTGCTGGGCTTGGTACCAACATGAGGCTTCCTACACTCACCTGTTCTATGCCAGATGTTGGCTGTAGCTCGGTATAATGTTTTGTAAACCACAGATTTTAGGATAAATTACACAGTAAATTATCCAGAAATGTCTTGCTCCTGTAGAGACTAACTGGGATGTATAGACATGAAAATGTATTGAAGATTGAAGTTTATTGCATCGTACACCTCTCCCCTCACAGCCCAGCAGTTTTACAGGGCTCTGTCACAGCCTGATTGGCTGAATTGTTAGTTCCCATGTTGTTTGATTGAGTTTGAAAAATTACCATAGTAATCAACTATCAGCAGGTCCTGGTTTCCTCTGAGTTAAGACAGAGCAGCCACCACCTCCTGCTGCGCTCGGCGGGTGCGTCGTGTGTTGCCCCCAGACTCCTTGTGTTCTGGTTCTGGTGTTTTGAATAAAGGAAAGACATTTTTGATCATTCTTGCTGAGGAGGTACACAGCCCATCTTTCCCTGTCTGTATCATTCCCAGAGGTCTCCTAAGTATCTTTTTCAGACCCATTGAGGTTGTTTGCTTTTTTTTTGGTAATTACTAGGTATTCTGTTTTTGCAGTCCATACTCTGGAGTTAACTTTGTTTCTTCGTTCCTAAAGACTTTAGCAGCCAAGAACACTTTATCATTCTGCAAGTTAACCAGATTTCCTAAATTCTCCTAAAGGACTGATTGTCCCAAAAGATTAATTGTCTTGTTGGTCTCATTTTATCTTCATTTCTAGTCAGCACTGGGCAGTTTGGGGGAATTATCTGTTTGTGTTTCTCCAAACGTTGGGGTTTTTTTCAGCCTTCTGTCATGGTGTGCTTTCTTATGGACTTCTACATGTTTTGATGCCATACATCTATGGCTTTTAAATCATACTCTGTCAGGATTTTTGAAATTTCTGACACCTACAAATATTTCCTTTCCTTTCCCTTTTTGAGCACAAACATTTATGGATGTATGTGCCCTTGTCTGCACCCATGTAGCTTCTCTCCCTGTAACGGTGCTGCTCTCACTGGTGCCAGAAAGTTGTCTATTTCTAGTGGTGTTAAAACCATATTTCAAGGGTCGTGGTATCCTCTGAGTTTTTGGGAGGTCTTGCTGTCAGCGAGGTGAGATCTGCTGTATATAAACAAATCCTGACAGGTTGTTACATCTATACTGTGGTTTCCACATCTTTTTGACATAATGATGCTTTTAAATGCTTTCCTGTGATTCAGTTTCAGATTATATTCTCATGATTTTGTAAATAACACTAATAGTTATTTCTTGTGCTTTGTCTTTGGTGATGTTGTAAATTCGGATATTACAATTATGCTAAAGACTCTTCCATGTATCCTTTTTACTGACTGATCTCTGTGAAGGTGATACACTGAAGGGCTCTCTGGAGCATTGCTGTAGGAGTACTGGAAATAGCCAACCTCTTAGCTGCTAAAGCTAGATTGGTCACGGGTTTGGATAGGACACACCCATGAGAGCAGCTGGGATAAAGAGACTGGTGGGCCCACATCGTTGCTTTTTCTGAGTCTTTGTCATCCTGGAGAAGGGCTGTATTTCTGTTACTACTGCACTAATGGCATTAAGATTTCTCCACTTCTCCAGTCAAATGTGAATTCGCTATAAAGTTCCTTCAGCCCAGGGATAATAGTAGTCAGGAGGGGATACAGAGCATTAAACTTTGCAAAGCTTGGTCATCCAGTGCTTTGCACCTTGAAGCATATATGCACAGCTTTTCCTGGTATCTTTTGCTGTTAGATTCCTTTTCTAAAGGGATTCACAGTCAGGAGAATTTTTAGCAAGTTTCTCCCACTGCAGGTGTTGGCAGCATCTCTAGTTACCTATATTTCTGACACTGTTTTTTTGCTAACATCAAGCCATGCATTTCCTGGCTGTAAGAACTGAACAGTCTATTCTGCTTTTAGTCCAAGTTACAGCAATAAGAGAATAGAATTGAAGAATTGGAGCAAAGGTCCTCAGCAGCAGCAGGGAATAATCATTCACATAATGGCTTTAATTACTGTGAGGATAAATTTTGCATTAATTAAGACCACTCTCCACAGGTTAGGGTTTTGTTGTTTGGGTTTTTGTTTGGTTGTTTTTTCCTGAAGGTGGCTGATGTCATAAAAAGATTCGTCCACATACAGATCTCTACAGTTTATGTAAATCTTTATTGGGAAACACGAAGTAGAAGAAAAACACTTTCTCTTTCTTGGATGTTCATTGTTCTTTTTCCAAATGTACTTTGTAGGACTGGTATAGAAAAGGAATATGGGGCCCTGTGGGAAAGCCAGAGAACTGGGAGAGCAGGGAACAAATTGGCTTCTCGGGGGTTTAAAAGATACACCCTTGGAGCAGCCATGGAGAAGCACGTATTTATGTGTGCATCCCCAGCTGGCTTTTCAGGATAAGATGGTTGTGTGTACACACAGGGGCAGAGGAAGAGAAGGGAATGAAAAAAATTTCAGTGCTCTAAAAATATACTTGGAGAGGTAGGGTTTTTGTTATTTCCAATTTGGGGTGAGGGTCTTGTGTTTCAGCCCTCTTCAGGACAGTTGGTTCCTTTCTTTTGGTGCTAACAACACTGTTAAAAAAGTCCTCTTGCTCCTTTTTTAAATCTTAAAGCTATACATTGTTGTGTGTGCTTACATGGCTTGTGGAAATATGGAACTGCAGAGGACAAGGTAAACTAAACAAGCTTTTATATAAGGATAAATAAGGATTTTTAAACACACTAATCTCTGCAGAGTTCATGTTAGCATTTACAGGAGAAAGCAGGGGGATAGTAAGGAGAACAGTGGGAATAAATGAGACTTTCAGAAAAAGTCTTCTGAGAGGTGCATTCCTCAAATCCTTGAGACACACACTTAACTAGCACTGACTGAACAATCTACAGCACACACAGCAGCTGCATGAATCCCACAAAAGGGTCCTTTTGGAGCGGTACCTGATCTGCTGAGGTCTAAACTCTGCTGGTGGTGCTGGCTGTGAGCTCAGAGCCCTTGAGAGGGGTGAGTGGTGTAATTTCCTCCTCAGAGGGTCAGGGGTCTGCCCTTCTTTTTTCAGACAAGTTGAGTCATGGCAGCAGAATCTGTAATCAAATGGCTTTTGGTCTGGTCTTCAGTGCAACTGAATACTTGCCCTTGACTTGAAGCTCCAGAGCACACGGCTCATCCTGGCACTTAAACCTAGACCTTTACACCCATTTTTGCCAGGGCTACTGCCACTGGGTTCCTGTTGCCCTGGGAAAGACACAGTCGCACCAATGGCCACCTAGCCCCCACAAAGCTGGTGTCAGTTTCCACAGGACCTTCTAGTCCCTGTTTTTGTTAGGAGCCACCCTCTGCCCTCACTTTGGTGAGCTATTACAGTGACTTGTTTCCACAGATAGTCCACTGAAAAATTAACAAGTTCAGCTAATTAGTATCTCCCTAGAATGCAAGGTTTGTGGCGGCATGAAGAATAACTCCCTGCTTTTGCATGAGGCATCACCTTGAATTGAAAGGTCACTGCCTACAGTGTTTTAGTTTCAGGCAGCTCTAAAGTTATGGAGATCTCTGGGTATTTATCTCTCCAGACAGGCAGAATTACTGCTTTATAACGTTTGGCAAATACATCATATTCTGTGGGAAAGAAGCAGGTTTGTAAAACAGAGGTGCTGTCATGAACTTCATCAAAATGAAGGATAACTTTGGCTGGAGAGAGAGCATTTCCTGAGTAGACCTGTTTATCTCACCGAGATTCCTTTGTGCAGAGACATTTGACAGCAGAGCAGAAGAGCTGCCATCCTGCATCAGAACCAGAGTCTGTCCAGGCCAGTATCCTGTCCCTGACAGGACTCAGCTCCAGACGTTTCAGTGAAAAATACCTTTCCATCATGCTGGGAAATAACTTCACCATGTGATGAGTTTAATGCCAATCCCAGAGACTTTCTGGTTGATTTGGGGAAGAAGCACAAGACTAATTGTTTATTTAATTTATTTATTTTTTTCTTCATCTCAGGTAATTTAATGGTAAATATTCTGAGCAAAATTCAGCTCTGGCCATACCTTGAGTTGTCAATGAATTCTTTATCATGGAACTGCATTGTGGCAGCAGAGTTCTTGAGTTATCCAACTCAGTTATCCAGCCATAGCCCTTGCAGCATAATTGGTCTCAATAAAGGAAGATATATTCAAAGACAAAGAAGCATCTGGTACAAAGTCTGAGCTGTAGTTCTAAAGCTGTTTTTTTATTATGGGCCACTAACATTTCTGTTTTCATTCTCCTTTCAGGGATCTTCCCTGGTTATTCTTCATTACATTAGATATTACCTTAGTTTATCTACTCAATGTTTATCTTTTCAATAAATGATGCAATCTACAGATTATTATTTTCCATTTATTTCTTCATGCACTTAACAAATTGATCAGTGGTATACTCTGATCATAGACATTACAGCTTTGAGAGCACGACCAGCACTTGCAAACTGTGACTCCCCATGCTGAACACCAGAGAGGTTGCACTGAAGTGTGGGATGTGCTCATACATCCTAGATACAGCATTTCTGCCATACACAGGTCTCTTTTGTTAGCTAAAATTAACTGGCATGCTTTCCTGGCACCCAGCTGCTGCTGTTTCTAAAGTGACAGCCTCTTCTTTTGCATCCCCAGGAGATCACCTGAGGAATGGTACATCTTCTTCTAAACTCTGACTACTTGCCTTCAACAGCCTGTGGAGGGCTCTTGCTATGTCAAGTACTGCCATGCACCCTCTGACAGGACAAAACCCCATCCCCAGGACCACAAAGGAAAGAGCTTTTCCTGTCAAGTGCCCACTTGCTCATTATCAACAAGCAGGACGGAAGCCCCTCTCTTGCAGACGCGCTGATGCTCAAAAACCAGGCAAAGCCACGTCCTTCTGACTGTCTCCCTGTATTTACTAGAATCAGTCACCAAGGCCTCTTTTCTGTAATGAGATGATGACATCCAAACCTTATATGGTCATAGCCATGTATCATTTGTTGTGTTTTTTTTAGCCCTTATTTTTAACAGTGTATCTGCAGACAAACTGCTGTCTCTTCTCCAGCAGGAAAAGGCCTCTTTTCTGTAATGAGATGATGACATCCAAACCTTGTATGGTCATAGCCATGTATCCACATGTAGCCACAACCATGTTGTGGTTTTTTTAGCCCTTATTTTTAACAGTGTATCTGCAGACAAACTGCTGTCTCTTCTCCGGCAGGAATCTTATTTTCTGTTAAGATGCCACAAAGTTTAAAAATATATTAGTACTTTTTCTGGCCAATTCTGCTGCCAAAATGCAGAGTGGAGTGAGCATGGCAGGAACCTCTTCCTGCAGATTTCTGTCCAGGGGTGCTCTTTCCAACATATATTCTGTAAATTGCAATTAGAAGATTCATGAAAGCACGTGAGTGTTTCTCAAGTACGTCAAGTGTTACTGGGATACTCAAAGGGCCCACCAGAACCTGCAGATAGTTTGGTATCTCAGACTTTAATTTTACTAATTTCTTGTTTTCAAGGCTACTTTACACAAACTGTGTTAGGAAGTTATCAGCTCAGAGTTTGTAATCTACATAATCCTTGTGACTACTCATGTGGATTTGCAGAATGCTGCTAGTAGGCAGTAAAAAAAGGTTTATAGTGAAAAAATACTTTAAAGAGTTACGATTTCCATTTACATTTTTCTTAAGTCAGTAGCTTATGTGTGTGTTTCTGTATCATTGATCACATTTTAGAAGAAATTCTGGTAAATATGTTTTAATTAAAGCTAAATATTCTGCTAATTATAGATTAAATACCACTAACAAGTGCAAACAGGGTATTCAATGGAGATCCAGATATAATCATACCTTTAGCTCCCTTTCAACTTCTCTTCCTGTTGGGGAATATAATCAGGCTGCTTTGGAGACACACTCATTGCTAACCTACATCTCAAGGATCTTGCTGGAGCTGACGAGTATGTCAAGTCACAACCAAGTCTGAGGCACTGACTGTAAGAACAGATGAAAATGTCCACTGTTGGGAGCATCAGTAATGTGAATTTAGGTTATCAAGAAAATATAATACTTATTAAAGAAAAGTAGCCCTTAAAAATAATTTCCAAAAATTACTCCAAAGGCTAACAGGAGACAAGGATGATAAGAGACCTATCCAGAAGATTTTCTCTCTCTGCATGCTGTATTAGAGCCTGTAAGAAATGTGGTTAGTGATTAATTTATGTTTCCTGTTTCATAGCCCCTTCTAAAACAGTTATTCTGAAGGGCTGGTCTGTTTACACACTGGGAGGCATTAGGTCCAAACTCAGGAAATGGTGGTTCATCTTCCTGCTCCAGGGGTGGCTGTGCTAGAGTTCCAGCTTTCAAGGCCTTGTCTATGGATCTGCCACTGCAGCCAGTGATGGTGAGCTCTGCACTGGGATGGGCAGGTATGTGCTGGTGTCTGCCTCTCACCTGAAAAGCAATTCCACTCCACCTTGAAGCTGGATTGCCTCAAACCACACCTCTGTGCTGTTCCTTGTGGCAGGGCTGGCCAGAAAACAGGCAGTTGTGGGTGGAGGTTTCCAAAGCAGGCCAACACCCAGCCTGATGAACACACAGCTATTTACAAATAAAGTGCCAGTAAAGTGCCTAATAGCTTGTTCTGTAGGTAGAAAGGAAATTTGGCAGCTACTTTTAATCTTCCAGAAGTCAGGCTGGCAAATACCCAATGCCTGATGCAGAGGGGATGTTCAAAAGAAGACACAAGGCAGTGCTACAGCCCCAGCAGCCCAACAGTAGAGTTCTCAGGTCAGGAAAGCAATGAGAAAGTCTGCTAATTAGCTCAGCACAGAGGTGTTCCGGATGTCTGTAACAAACATGGTACACAATTCAATACAGCACATTGTAAACTGCTGATAAAAATAATGTGCTTAAGTTTAGTGCAAGACCCTTTGGGTTCAGATCTCTCGTGGACCTTTTTCTGCAAATGGAGGCTGCTTCAAGAATGCATTTCCCTTGAAGTTTGATTAGCATTTATTTCCCCATGCTGGAGTTACATTTAGCAGTAGATTTACTTACTTTAAAACTAGTAACCTACTACAACCTTCATATTTTTCTTTATAGAAAAAGCCAAGAATCAATAAAGTGGTCTTAGAAAGTGGTAATACTCACATTCACATTTTACAATTATAATAATTGCAATTCTAATACTACAGACTATTAAAATTTAAGATACCTAACATTGTAAGAAGTCATTAATATGGAACTAAATAAACTCCTCTGAGTGGGACTTTGAATACGGTTTCTCACTGAGATTACACAGTCTTCAAGTAAGCAGATAAAGAACATTTCTGAGTATTTTGGGCGAGGCTGCTCATTAATGAATGACAATCAAATGAATAGAACATGTAAATTTATTTCAGATCTATAAAATACAAATCTAAAAATACCATTTTCCAAACAATATTTACCATTTAGTTTGTATTTTAGTACGGTCTTAAGCCTATCTTGCACAGAATAATAATGTAACAGAACAACAAATACTCTAAATTTTAACTTTTTAGATTTCCTTAACTGGAGTCTACCATATACATCAAAAATAGCTGTGCACAGTAACCAATGAAACATCCACATTTCAAGAACAGATTGGTTATATCTCATAAACTGAGACACTGATTACAGTACTTTTATTAAAAATCCTTCAAGAACACACTCAGTAGTAACAGTAGTAGCAGTGGTTAAAATCTTAACAGTTCTGTGAAATGATCAAAGCAAATGACAACAGAATTTAAAAATTCAGTTAATCATTTATATGAAATGTAAAACCTATGTAACACTACAATGAAAGAGGAAATTACACAGGCACAAGTGCAAAAAAGCAATATTATAAGCCATCTTCTCTCTTTGGTAAAAATCAATTAGCAGGAAGTATACCATAATAATTCAAGTCAAACACTAATTCATGCTATATATTTTTTTCCTTTCCAACCACAGGTGGACTTGATGATTTGCAGGCATCCTACAGTAAGAAGTTAAAATTCTACCTAACTTTGCCCATTTTCTTCCTGTTTTAAGTTTTAAATATTGAAATTAAAGATAAGGATTTTTTTCTTTCATAAATAGCATCTCAGTAGTACAG
This sequence comes from Chaetura pelagica, assembly GCF_000747805.2. Lineage (NCBI taxonomy): Eukaryota > Metazoa > Chordata > Aves > Apodiformes > Apodidae > Chaetura > Chaetura pelagica. The sequence goes on from NW_009954300.1 coordinate 120,660, forward strand.
TCTCTTAAGGAATTAAAAAATAAATAACAAAATATACAAAATTTCAAAGATTACACTTAATTCCTTCTAGTTATATCCTGAAAATATATCACCAAAGAATAAATAACTTTGGGTTTCTCAAATATTTGGCAAAATGTCAATTACTCTTACACAAGGAGTTTTCTCTGAGGAATAAGGAAGTACCATTGCTTTTTCCACAAAGCTTTTACTATACAGGTGGAATCTTAGTTACTTTACAGTAAGAATATAATCTACAGTATAATATGGACATTTGCCATGAAAAAGTACAGTAAAAAACCCTTTCAAAATTTAAACGTCACAATTTCAAACCTGAGGAACTTCCATGTAACTACGAAGTTCTCCTGGCAGGACAGTCAAGCTTAGTTGTCTCTGTCAGGAGGCCACAATAATAGTAAGGTAATTTTCTCTAGTGGTGGAGCTAAAGCTGTTTTCTACTGATAACATATTAAAAATTCAAAAGGACAAAGTGTAAAGGAAGGGGAAAAAAAGAGAAGGATGTGGGTGAAGAACACTTGAGTGTAAGACATTCTGAGAAGAAGTAAATTACCTACAGGGATTTCAATGATTTTAAGTAGATTCTTCTGCTTTTGAAGGTCTTGGCCCTCATGAAGAATTAAGGTGAAGTCATACAAGATTTCTATTTGAATTTGCAGGTTATCATCTTACTCAAGCTCCTCATTCACATTTATCTGAAATTATTACTAAAGAAAATAAGAGAAAAACAGGCCACATCAGCAATACAGCTAGTTAAAGGATCCAGCAGCTTAAAGTGTCATTAGGCATTTAAAATAAACAACAAAAATACCCTAATAGCAGGAAGATCTTCTAGAGGGGCAGAGCAGAAGTCCTTGCCTTTTTAGAAGATCCATTTAAGCTGCAAGCAAAGTAAAGGTAATTCTGACTGCTCATTTATTCAGAATTCATAAATAACATGTAGAGTCACTAACCTCCTATACACACCCACCATTCATTTACATAAAATATTAAGCAGAATGCTTTTCTACTCCTTGTTTGATCCCAAGCACAAGATGTAAAAACCAGTTGAATTGCACCGTCCAGCCCTTATCTCTGCAAACCTCTATCTGATCTAGAAAATGCTTTTTGGCATCTTCTTCACTTTTCCCTACTGTCAGTGCATCCCGGATATATTCAATATCCTCTTTGCTGGTTAATTGGGGCATTCCAGTCATTAGCATCATGGAGAACAGGATGATCAGCAGGTTTGTGTGATGTCGAAGAGCTAAATAAGCCTTTACACATATGTCCTACAAGAGAGAAGAATTTTTTGTGAATTGATATGGGGAACTGAGAGGGATGGTGTAGGAATTTCACAGGACTCTCATTAACCAACATTATTCAATCACTCGAGGACATCAGAGAGGAGACCCAAGCTGAGCAGAAACCTGCAGTACCTTCTGCATCTGTCACCTGGTATCATCATTCACCACTACACCTTGGGGCAACAAGTACTGTTTTGGTGTACAAACTAGAGGTGTTTTAATAATAATATTATATTATATTAATTACTACAGCATAAAACCTTAGCTTCACCAAAATTTCAAATTCATTTCCTGTCATAAAATCTATTTTCTGTGGCTGTTAAACAGCAATAATTCATTGTCTCCCTTTCCAATTTATATGTTCCCATTTAAAGACCATGCCTGGCAAGTGATACTGAATAAAGCAGCACCTCAGGGGCCTTTTCATTTTATATAGGTCTATCAACTTATCAGAGGTGATGGCTTATTTAATGGAGATTTTTCAGGCTTGGTGTGTTGAGACATTTTTCCAGCTGACAGGTCTAGTTTTCAGGCACATTGCCTTGCTGTAAGCCTTCTATGTTTATGTACTGTCATACTGGATTCCATAGGGGGTTTTTTATAGCTTTTTCACTTCCATATATAACTAATTTGTGCTTAACAACATAACCTTTAGAAGAATGAAATTTCTGCAGCTTGGAGAAACACACAATGCTTTTTAAAGAACATTTAGTACTAAGCAACTAATATATAAACTGAAATGATTATTTCTTATATTAAATTCATTACACATTTACTTTTAGAAAAAACAACTTAAGGAAAACAATGCAATGAAGAAATCAGTCATATATTAGAAAGTTAAATTGGGCCTGCAATGCAGTAAAGAGATGAAAAGTATTTCCAAGGTTGTTGCTATTAAATTCAAAGCTGAATCAATGCTAAGTTTCACCCAATTAAATATTCATTTAAAACTTTCAAAAAATGTATATGGATTTATTAAAGAATTCTTAATAAATCAAAATATTTTCATGTGAAGTTCCACCAGCCCATCAGCCCTCTAGAACACCATTTGTTTTTGACAAGATGTATGGGTTTTTTTGTCTTCCTTAGGAACAGTAAGCAGAGCACAAATAATCTTAACATCTCTCACTGTTCACATCAGCAACACCAGGACATTCAACCAGACAGGTTAGAAAGATACTAAGGAAGGAAGATGATGTATCTGTAGGGTTTCTTTTTTCCTGTTGCCTGGGCCCTTAAATCTTTCACTCTTTCGTTGCTATTAAATTCAAAGCTGAATCAATGCTAAGTTTCACCCAATTAAATATTCATTTAAAACTTTCAAAAAATGTATATGGATTTATTAAAGAATTCTTAATAAATCAAAATATTTTCATGTGAAGTTCCACCAGCCCATCAGCCCTCTAGAACACCATTTGTTTTTGATAAGATGTATGGGTTTTTTTGTCTTCCTTAGGAACAGTAAGCAGAGCACAAATAATCTTAACATCTCTCACTGTTCACATCAGCAACACCAGGACATTCAACCAGACAGGTTAGAAAGATACTAAGGAAGGAAGATGATGTATCTGTAGGGTTTCTTTTTTCCTGTTGCCTGAG
>NW_009954300.1:123590-127251 GCF_000747805.2 Chaetura pelagica
TGTCTAATGTTAGTGTAGCCCTAGAAAAGCAGAAGATAAATTGCAATGGTCAAAGCACAGTTTACAACAGAAAACACCATCATCTTATCACAGGGATTAGTTCCTCTCCATGACACCAGGGGAAAAAATAAAAAAATAAATTCTACTTATGTGTTATCAACTTCAAGCAAGGAAATCTTGTCACAAGAGTTAGTGTGTGTTTTGTTCCCCTTGAAGGAGATGAAAGCTTTTTATAGTTGTATCAAAGAAGGTTTTACATTTCTCTATGGATGATGCATCTCGCTACTGCGGGTGCCTGAGACAGAAAAAACAATTATGCAGTCAAGAACCTGGCATCACTGCATCTCAAAGGCAGCCCTTCCAGAAATTCAAAAGATGTAAAAAGTCTGTATCTGCCTGTTAGTTATTTATTCAGAAAGGAATTGAATGGAGTTTTGAATTAACATCCTCCAGGAAAACTGATTTTTACACTTCCAAGAGAGGCAAAGAGAACCAAAAATAACACATACATATGTGTCAAAGATGTGTAGATGTTTACCATGGGATTAAGAAGAAAGCTGCTAATTGAGCTGAAGCCATAGCAAAATGAGAGGAGCTGAAAAAAAAATCCTGTTGTCAAACAGACATGAATCATTATTTTGAGAGCTTGAAACTGTCCTAAGTATTAGTATCCTAAAGGTCAGGCATTTTTGTAATATAAAGTGTCCAATTTTGGTTATATAGGCCATCCCTTCCCTGTGCAACATACTACAAGTAAGTATTTTTCAATGATGAGTGGTACACCTCTCTGCTTTGTCACCTTTATACTACAATCAAATACATTACATTTTGTACACAAATGGCATAGAAGAATTTGATTAGTACTGAAAATAGAGATCTCTGTATTATCAGGTCAGCAGAGTAATGACAAGATAATTAATTAAATAAACTAAATATTATAAAAAAATACATTACAAGTTTAATGCAAAAACCACCAAAGACCATTTCAGGCAAACTAATAACAGGTAGGTGGACAAAGCTCAGAAGACTGTGAAGATCTTAGATGAGGCACTCCAGGGTTTCCACAAGTAAGTGAAAAAGGTGCAGGTACGTAGGAGTAAGAGAGTTGCAGGGGTTTCAGCCAAAGGCTGGAAAGGAAATGTCACCATGTTTGACACTTACAGCAAGAAAAATCTAGATGGTTCTAAGGTAGCTGAAAAATTTGTAAATGGAACAGAAAAATACTTGTCTTCTCAGATCAAGTCATACTTAAATAGATTCTTGCTATTAGGACAAAAGACCATCAAATGCTGTTTCCTCCTATGCATTTCTGAGATGTAATGAATAACTTCTGGCCTCTATTTTTCATTAAAATGTGTAATGAACACAAACAAAAAGAGAAGCAAAATTTAGCCTAAGGACCAATAGGAATGAGCTTTACTGCTAATTCCAGAAAAGTTGCCAGGCCACTGACAGCTTTAAAAGTTCACTAATAACAAACTACACTCTGTTGCAGTGAACTTTAATCAAAATAATTGTTGTAATTAATTTTCTATTTTTTTTAAAAAGTAGAAATTTCAAAATATTAGAAACACCAGTGCCTGTACAAAACAAAGGATTACTCTAAAGTACAACATGTTTTAATGTAGTTGAAGTACAAATTAATGAGAGAGGCTCTTAAAAATTAATGAAGGATAAATGCTGAGACTTTTCCATTAATACGTGAATGAGTCAGCAGGCACACTGAATGAATCCCTCAATATTAGGAAACATGATGAAACCAACCAGTTGAAAAGTAAAGCTGTAATTTGGTTTATTTTTGTACTGTAGCCATATAATTAAAACTTACACTTTCTAGAGCAAAATTTGTGATACAGATCTTGCTCTGTGTTACTATTTTACTTGTATGGAAGTATTTTAACTTTTCTGATCTTGGAAACAGAAAAGCCGCTTAATATACTATTGAAATAGCAGCTTATAAACAGTATCTAATGCAGCAGAACTGTACATGAACTTCTTTTTTTGGTTTGTGCTATTGTTGGCTGTGCCTAAATCATCCCACTTAAAATGACCAAGTCATGTATCGTGGTCACAGTTCACAAAGGTAAAGCACATTAATCACCTTTCATCTGGTTAGTGACACTAGCAGAAATGACACTGGCACTATCATGGCACTTCTAAACCATCTGCATTAGTGGGATGGCAGCAGTATTTAGAAATTCATAGGAGAGTACAAATATGTACTCAGCCAAACACAGGACTGCATAATGAAGAGACACTATGAAGAGACACTATGACCAAAATCATCTCCTGTTGTTTATGGTATTTGGGCTGCTGAAGTCAAGGTCAGATGTTCTCTAAAAAGCTGAATAATCCACACTTACAGTATTACTTCACTGCAGACACAAATGGGTTGCTAGTCTTCCCATTTTCCATCAGCACACTTTCAAATTTTCAACTGTTTTCAGCTTCCTTTCTCCGAAAGGACATGCCTTGGAGTGGTGTTTCAGCCCCACACTTGCAGGTAGTTTACAGCTGTGGCAACAGCATCTTTCCTGTACAGCTCACAGCCTCCTCTGAGAGCATGGGCTCAGCATTTCCCTCTCCTAAAAAAACACCCTGCTCTTAAATCTTTTGAGCTAAAAGCCCCTTCAAAACACTTGGGCTGAGATAAAGCTAGTCCTTGGGAAAAACAAAGAAATCACACCAGGTTCTTCAGTTATTTTCAGAAGTCTGGGCTCAAGGATGACAACTGTTTTGTTATTTGCTGTACGAATCTTAATTAGGTACTCGGGTTAGAAAACCAGACTCAGGAGAGAGAGACTGGTTTATCCACAGAGAATCCAGAACATCTAAGTTAGGCTTTTATTTGACTCACATGCTGGAGGAGAAATTTTCTTTTGATATTATAGGGAATCTGCTTTCTAAATCAGGCACTTATTTAAAGTCCCTTAAGATGATCACAGGAATAACACCACTGATATCCATTTACTTCTGCTCAGCCATGCACAAAATAAACAGCATTTTGCTTGGCTCCCTCCTTGCCCAGGTCCTACATAAGCTTGAATCCATCAATGTGCCCTTGTCACCAAGAAGGCCATGGAATCCTGGGTTACATAAGGAAGAGTGTGGCCATAAGTAAAGAGAAATCATTCCCCCCTTTTACTCTGCCCTAGTGAGGCCGTATCTGGAACACTGTGTCCAGTTCTGGGCTCCCCAGTTCACAAGAGACAATGAACTACTAGAGAGAGTCCAGTGGAGGGCAACAAAGATGATTGGGGAATTGGAGATTCTCCCTTATGAGAAAAGGCTGAGAGAGCTGAGACTCTTTAGCCTGGAGAAGAGAAGGCTGAGGAGAGACCTTATTAATGCCTGTAAGTATCTAAAGGATGGGTGCAAGAAGGATGGAGCCAGACTCTTTTCAGTAGTTCCCAGTGACAGGATGTGGGGAACAGTCCATCTTCTTTCCCCCCACATAAGACTAAACAAAATATGCCTTTCAAGCCAGCAAAGCAAGAGTGACACCTTTTCACTGATTCACTCAAGGACAGAATGAGCAGGCCTCTTGCCCTACCAGATAAGTGCATAGCAAAGAAGCAGCACAAGGGTTATGACAACTGGCAGAAAAATAAACAATAGATTAAAAACTGCCTCTAACAGAAGATGTACCTAGCCAATGATG
>NW_009954300.1:127676-145317 GCF_000747805.2 Chaetura pelagica
ACACACACACACTTTAACTTTCTTACTGGGCTCAACTCCTACCCTTTCACCCCATTGATTTACACCTCTCCTTCGGAGTGTGCCTTCATAAACCTTAGTGCCTTTGAATCCCTTTTCCAATATATATACCTAGCTAACCTCTCCTGAACCTTGATCCCTTAGTTTGTATTGCCCCTTAATAAACTGATTAATTTGCAAATTAAACATTGGTCTCAGTAACAATTTCTGAGCGTGGTGGGAGGGAACTTTAATCTACCCTCTAAGAAACGGTCCCGAAACGGCCGTTCCTTGCTAAGAGGCGAACGCCACGTGTGAACGCTCGGGCTTATGAACAAACCTCTCCACATTGGGGTGGGAAGTTGTGGAAACATCCTGACAGCCGGTAGCCCCCCGGTACTGGCCCGCAACACAGGACCAGGGGCAACGGGGACAAACTAGAAGAGAGGGAGTTCCATTTCAATATGAGGAAAAACTTCTTTACTATGACGGTGACAGAGCACTGGAAAAGGCTGCCCAGGGAGGTTGAGGAGTCCCCTTCTCTGGAGATAATGAAGACCTGCCTGGATGCAGACCTGAGTAATGTGCTCTGGGCAGTCCTGCTTTATCAGGGTAGCTGGACTAGATGATCACTAGAGGTCCCTTCCAACTCTGACAATTCTGTGATTGTGTGAATAATCACAACTGTTTCAGAGGGGCTCAATTTCAAATAGAAGCTGCAACAGAATAGATTTTTAACACCATTCTTTTCTAGCAGAGCATTAAGTCCACCCACTTCACAAAAACAAAGTCTTACACAGCTTAGGGTCATGCAGATATCTATTCAGATGCAGCAGTTTGAGCTCCAGAACATGAGGGCAGTGCTGGCAGAGGCAGCTGAGGAATGCCTCACACCTGCCTGTACTACACAGAAGGCTCTGCTTAGAGCTATGAGACTCCACTAACTGCACAAACACTGAAGCCCTCTACAAAGTATTTTCAACCAAGACAAGAAACAGGGAAAGAACTGCCTATCTGGTCTGCTGCTAACTGAAGCTTTCTGATGTGGCCTTCTGGATGTTTGAATTCTAATTCCCATAATCCTATAGACAATTTTTGCTCGTAATTGGGCCTAAAATATCCTACAATCGTATTACGATTCAGTAAATTGTATTAACATAATACCCAGGAGCACAGACCTTTGAAAACTAAAGCATTAATGTTCATTTCAGAGGGTAAAAAACATTACTAAATTGATTTGCAGCTAGATATTCACTCTTTACCTGAAATTTATGGAAATGCAGACTTGTCTTCTTTCCTGAAGTCCCCATGACAAACAGAAAATCTGGAGTCAGCACAAAAGGAACTCTTTCCTTATTAATTCCAAGGAAGCTTTTATAATTTCCAAGAATATGACCAAAATCAATATGGAAAAGGTTACCTTCATAAAGAGAAGAAGTTGTCATAGTTAGGCTTAAATACAATGAACCGCCAAGAACACTTACTTCTATTTGTAATCACTCTTTAGTTCAAAAGAAAAGACTATTTTATCTATTTTATATATATATTTTTTAATAGTAATTCTGTCCTCCTGGCAAAGTTACTTTTTTATTTATGTTTGGCAGTTGTTAATCAACCAAGGGAAGCTTATGCCTCAGAGCCCTAACCATAAGCTCCCTGCACATCACTGCATGGAAAACGCTTTGTGGATTGTTTCAAATACCTGTGGGATTCTGGTGCTATCCAGCTCCTTGGCTAATGGCATTTACTAGAACATTCTTCTTCCTCACAGACTTGAATTACCTTTTTCTAAACCACCCTTACTTTGCAGAGTAAGTCTGCACTGTCACCCTTTGGTTAACAATAGGATTATAAGAGAGAGCAGTTCCCAGGAAAGGGATGAAACACTCTCCTTTTAAGGATTGTTACACCTGTAGGACTGGAGTGTGCTGCTGCTCTTCAGATTACTGTATTACTTTCACTGGCAGACAAGATGTAAGGATAAAGGAGTATGGTTACTTAAAAACATAGATTTATAATAGTCCTACATGTAGATAAAACATCAAATGATGTAAGATGATACTTAACAGTGATCTGCAGGTGGAACATGCTTAGATGTTCCGGCATTTTCAGCCAGTTTCCGAGTCCTCCCAACCCACTGAACGTGACACTCTGCAGGTCTCTCAGACTGACATCCTTCTGGCTTCTGATGCTCAAGACAGCTCCCATGAAAGATTTCAAGGCAAACCTGCTCTTGACCACAACAGAATAACCTTTCTTTCTCCATCTCCTTTTCTACTGATCTATCCCTCATTTTCTGCCAATGGGCACTAACATTGCTTCATATTACATGTAATGTTGAAATTAAAGCATTTCTTTGCCTTCTTTTCCTCAAGGACTTCTGGTGAACTCTTTCACTGTAGTCTGCAATTAGCTCATTTCTGCCTTCAGGGTACTACTTCTCTCCAGCCTTCAACTGGTAAAATTTTAACTATAATATGATTAATATTAAATATACAGCCTTCTAAGTAAGCCCAAAAGTATTTTCTCTTAGCATTATGTAAAGACTAATTATGAAGCAACAGGATCATAAAACTGGAAGCTGATTTCTTAGACCAAATAAAACTCTTCAATATGTACCACTCGTTCTGGGGTTCCTTCTGGATCATCCATAGGTAAGTAAAATCAGGGCTGAACCAATGTGCAGATACAGAAATAATTATTCAAGTTTGCATTACGAAAAACCTGTGGTTCTTTCAGGATGTTTGCAATGATCCCACACGTTTCAGTTGCAAAAAGCAATACACTCCATGTACTTTATTTTCTAGGATTTTCTACAAAGGTGTATAAAGCAATTATGCTCCTTGGAACTGAAAACAGGCCAGTAAGATGTGAATTCTGACACAGATACAGTTCCACTGAACACTGTCAGAATCACATCCACACCTTAGACAGGTGAAGAACTGTCTGCTTTTTAAAGTTTTTTGGCTTTTAGATCTTAGATCTAGACAATAAAAAATAAATAAATCAGTTTTACTTTCCTCATGACTTAGTTTGTAACAAAGTCATCCTTGAAAAAGAATGGTATTATTAATGATAAATATCTAGAGCCTATATGAAGGCCAAAAGGGGTGACAGTGCATTTCCATGTCACAGGAAGGTCTGAACTTGTAAGCAATGCTGACAGAACTGGATTGTGTCTCTTGATTTATTGCTAAATGCATTATTTATTAAAATAAAAGATAATCTAATGAAGTACAGATAGTCCCCCTTCTACTAAATTCTCAAAAAATAACTCACCTGTTTCTGTAATCATAATGTTGTCGTTGTGCCTGTCTCCTATTCCAAGTACAAAGGTCGCCACACAGTATCCAGCACAAGAATAAACAAATCTTTCCACAGCTGCCTGAAACTAAAAATAAATCTTAGAGATGTTAAAAGCTCCCATGCTAGAAACTAAATTCAGTAATTCTGAAAGTCACATGCCTTTCTATCAACAGGTATCTATCAACAGTTAGACAATCTATTTTAGAAGTTTCTATGATTCTAAAAAATAAAATACACTGGTGCAGGGATTAAGATCACAGCCCTGCATTGCACTTGTTGTACTTGCTGCATTGTGCTCTATCCCTCAGCACAAATAAAATAAGCATGTAGTTGTCCACAATTTCTGAGAAAAAAAAAGCTGGCAGAAAGCTCTAGTAGATCAGCAGATGAACCTAAGCCAAGGAGCTGTGAATACCCAACCTGTCTTTAAATCCTCTAATACCACATCGCTTTTCAGTGCTCTAAGAGGTCCTTTCTATCTGCTCATCATGTATCACTTCTAAACACCATTGACAAAGAAGTTATTTCTAAAGCATCTTGTTTCACAGGAGCTCAGCTGCCAGCTGGGTGGTAAAGGCACTTTCAGACACCAGCAGCTGAGTACAGGGAAGTTTAATGGATATTTTAAGCTCATGTAAGTAACATGTACACAAACCTATGGGCTCTGTGCTCCTAAGTTAGTAGGGTGCTTTTGAAAATCCTACTTAAAAATTCAAATAACTCACCTTTTCTTCAATCATGCATCTTTCCTTGAGCCACTGGTTTAGTATTTCATCCTTAAATGCACCAGTGTTGCCAACTGTACTCTGTTGAATTTTGGCAATTGTTGTAGCATCTTTCACAATTTCAATCATTCCTAGAGAAAACAAGGAAGAAGTCAGAAGTTATTAAGTTTATACCAAAGCATATTAAAATTACGCAAAATTAATTTTAAAACTGTGTTTTTTAAATAAACTGCAGAATTTCATAGGTTGTGAGCAGAAATTTCTTTTACAAGCAACAGGGGTTTATGTTCATTCCCAGCTGAAGCCAGCCAATTTCTTAACTAGCCTGGCATTGTAAACTCCTCCATGAGAATGTCAAACCTTTTTAAACTCGAAGAATTATGAGTGATGACCCTCTATATAAGGCTTTTCTGAAGGAGAGAAACTATCTCCTGTTCTGGTCCCCTGCAGGAGCCCAGGTGCCATTCACATTACCACCAGCTTCCCTCCAACTTCTCACATTCAAGGCACTGAAGAGAAGCTGCAGCGCTGCAGCACCAGGGGATACAAGTGTTGTCAGAGCTGTGGCAGAGGAACAGAGCTGGCATTCCTCCTTCAGTAAATGCTCCTCTACTCTGCCCTGGTGAGGCCACATCTGGAATACTGCATCCAGTTCTGGGCTCCCCAGTTCAAGAGAGAAAAGGAACTACTAGAGAGAGTCCAGTGGAGGGCAACAAAGATGGTTGGGGGATTGGAGATTCTCCCTTATGAGAAAAGGCTGAGAGAGCTGGGACTCTTTAGCCTGGAGAAGAGAAGGCTGAGGAGAGACCTTATTAATGCCTGTAAGTATCTAAAAGGTGGGTGCAAGGACGATAGAGCCAGACTCAGTAGTTCCCAGTGACAGGACCAGGGGCAATGGGGACAAGCTAGAACTGAGGGAGTTCCATTTCAATATGAGGAAAAACTTCCTTAGTATGTGGGTGACAGAGCACTGGAACAGGCTGCCCAGGGAGGTTGTGGAATCTTCTTCTCTAGAGATATTCAAGACCTGCCTGGATGCAGACCTGAGTAATGTGGTCCAGAGGATCTTGCTTTAGCAGGGCAGTTGGACTAGATGATCTCTAGAGGTGCCTTCCAAATCTGACAATTCCGTGACTCTGTGATTCCATCTTAACCTCTGTGAATCCAACTTAACCTTCAGTATGCATATGCACAGAAAGGTTCAGCAATAGCAAGACGCAGCGAGGTACAGCCGTGGGACAGCTAGTGGAAACCTCTGACTGTGGGGGCCCAGAGGTCAGTTCCTAAACTGAAAAGACCTTTGCAAAGGCAAACCAGCACATCATGGCAACGTTGTGCAGAAATAGTGCTGGTGCTGCTCGTACTAACATGGCATGGGATGAAGGGGAAGCTAGAGAGAGAAACAAAACCAGAGGCTGCAGCACAACTCTGCACTGCAGCCAAGACTAGCAAATGCAGTCTGCCCTCATACTGGGCATGCCCGTATGGGGAAAGGTCAGATTTTAATTGAAATTATTTGGTAACTGGAAAGGTCATATTTTGTTGGTCTGCTTCAAGTTCATCAGTGTCTTTTCAGCTCCAGCTCAAAGATAAGCAAACAAAAATTAACACTTTCTGCCCAAAGTCATTCAAAGCAATTTCTGATTTGGTCTCAGCTTCTCTCTGAAACAGATGGTTTTCTGTTTTATTCACAGTTCTACCCTTTGTCAATTACTGAAATATGTGCAGATTTCAGCAAGAGAGTAAAAACGCAGCAATTTCTTCCTGCCCCTGCCTTCCACATATGGCTGAATTCACTGCTGAGTACCCCCTAGAGGTAGTTCTTCTGTCTTGACAGTGGCCTGGATTTGTTTGTAATGAAACTATTGTGGAAATATAACCTCCAAAATCCACGGCCAACACTACCAAATTAAAAAGCTCTGCATTTTGGTCTGTGCTTGTGAAGCTGTTGTTTTCCTCCTAGGAGCGAGCTCCAGATCACATTCCAGCTGTTGAAAAGGCTTCCCCTGCTTGTGCTCAGAAATCTCCCTCTACTGGCCAACAGCTCCTTGATTCCAGGGGAGTGGAGCTGTTGCAGGAGGCCTCTTCCTCTCCCCCTTGAATTTAAAACTTCTTCCAGCATAACTATGCTGATTAGCTGTGTGAAAAGTCCCCAGATTGTAAAGCAGCTGCTAATGAAAACCCTTAACTGATCCTTCTCCACTGCACTGCCAAATGAATGACATAAAACCCATGCAGCTTATCCTGCCCAAGTAACGACTTAAAAGGTATCATGGTAAAAAATAATTAACTGGAATAGTACAGCTCTACTGGAAAATCCTTCTGAAAACAGACATGCCTCTTGGTAGGTATGTTTAGTCCTAGAAAAGGCTTCAGGAACTGGGGTCGAGGACCTCAGCTGGGCTGTATTCTATTGGGAGGAGGTGCAGCAGTAAATGCACTGTGCTGTGTTTCTGGGGATCTGCAGTACTAAAGCAGGGTATTAAGTGCCAGCTTGAACTTCTTAAACTTGGCAGTGATGCAGCATAGTAAGTAGTGATAATTACCTGGCAGAGCCGGGAACATATGGCCATGTCAAAGGCAGAGAGAACAGGGTATGATCTCTTACCAGGGATACATAGAGGAGAAAGTTCCTCCTACAGAGGTCTGCTTGGCAGCAGCAATGGGGAGGACAGATGTTTCCAAAACTGCAAACTGCACTAATTGCAGGTGTCTTCAACAGACTGAGAAAGCTCTACACAGGAGGGGATGCCAGTCCCAGGTGTAAGACACCTGGGTGTTTGCCTGTGCTCTGTGTAGAGTGGGGTATTGTCCTTGTGAAAATATACAGAAACTGCCCCAAGTTCCATGGAAATATTAAGTTGGAAGAAGACCACATATGAATATCGTGAAAAAATATTTGCATGCCACTACTCTTTGGTTGTGTTCCAAACAAGCATAAGCTCTACATCAAAGTGTCCCACATCAGGTGTTGCTAATTTAGGCTGCAGGAATCCTCAGCAAACTGAACAAAAGTCTTTATGTGATTCACCATGCTCCTACTGTGGTGCTGAAAGGAGGCTAAATTCTTACATCTCCTGCCATGAATATAGGAAATCAAACCATTATTTCCTTGAGATAAAAGAATGTGGAGTCAATTAAGAATTCATAAAAGAATAATGAAGTCTGCAACTTCAATATGAGAATGCTAGGATGACTGGCAGAATTCCTGCATCTTCCTCCATTATTTCAATATGGTACATTGTCTTAAGATGATTTTAAACAAAATCAAATTAAATCCCAAACATGTCTCTAAAAATTAGATTTATTAGAATATACTTACAGGAGAGGGAAAATAAACAACTTTCCTTATATTTACAGTTAGTTCATATCTTGATATATCATTTTTCCTTTATAATTCTATTAATACAATATTTAATTTTTAAACACTTCTATTACGAGAAAGGAAACTCTTTTGTGTCACACTACCAAGAATTTTAGTGGTCATTTGAGTTTTCTGCATTGCTGAGATACCTTGAATTCAAAGAAAATTGTGATAAAAAATGTATGTGGCAATGGATTTCAGAGATGAAGTACATTACAGATATATATTAAAAAGAGTTCTTAATTTGACTGGGACTCAGCTCATTATTCTCTGATCCATAAAGCAAAATATATTCCTGAAAAAGAAAAGAACTAAAAAGCTAGAGATCATGGAAGACACGTAGCAGTATTTATATTATAATTATGACACACAACAGTACTTACATTATAATTATTTTTTCAATCCATGCAATTACTATCACACTGCCCACTATACCAATGACAGGGATTAACAAACTCGCTAATTTTTACACATGTTCAAGCTTTAAGTAAATGGCAGAGCTGCACTTGCTTATCTGTCTCACTGATGCATTGTTTATACCAGACAAAGCATTTTTTTTTCAGCACAATAGCTTCATTTGGGCGTGGCCAGTTTTTCTACACCAAGGGGCTTTCCAGCAGCCAATCGTTCAAGAATTGCTCAGCAAAATTCACTCTACAGTCAATTCTGTGATAGCTGGATAGCAGGAAACTGCAACTTGGATATCGTAGGGTACATAATATATGCAAATCCAACCCCAAAGAGTCAGTTTCCAGCCATCAGGATGTATAAATTATACATTAGTTTGGCATTTCTGGATGTAATTGTACTCCTCCAGATCTCATTAGGTTCCTCTACACACCATCACACAGCTCTCCAGAAGCTTTAGAAGAAACTACTTGATTTCTCCCACCATGAATTCTGGAAAATAGACCATCTGTGCTGCAGGAACTTTAGCCCACTGAGAAATATTGCCTGAACATCCCGATAAGTAATGCTGTTGCTTCTATGTAGTATATGGTATGAAAATTTAGGTCAAGAAGAAAACATAAATGTTTTGCTATTTTAACTCTCTTCTCTCTTTTATTCCTATCAACACATTAGAACTCATACTGAATAAATCACCCACTTTCACCTCTTTTTTATACCAAGTATTGTTATTAAAGAGAAACTTGCAGCAGGACCCAAATTGTTGCACAGCAATCACAGTCAGCTAACCTAGTGCCACAGCTGAGGTATTCCTCTGAAGGGCAGAAACCATTGATAAGACACATCTGAAGGTTGCTCACAGAAAGTGCAATACACTGTTATTTGTAATAAATAGCTATATTGTCCTGAGACCACAGTGCATACCAGAATAGTCCTCCAAAAGGCAACTTCTGTAAGTACAGTATTTTGAATTTCTAACCTCAGTAAATGTGATCACATACCTATTTTGTTCCCTGTAGAAATACAACCATATGGTAACAAACAGAGGTCCAAGGATTCTGCTT
Source organism: Chaetura pelagica (assembly GCF_000747805.2). Taxonomy (NCBI): domain Eukaryota; kingdom Metazoa; phylum Chordata; class Aves; order Apodiformes; family Apodidae; genus Chaetura; species Chaetura pelagica. Next base: position 136,541 of record NW_009954300.1, read on the forward strand.
CCCAAATGGATTCCATAATTCGAAGAATCTAGTAAAAACAAATATATATTCACTAAATTATTTCAAATTATTTCGACTTTACCTGTTACTCACATGAATAACACTACCCAGACAGTGTCAGAGACAGGGCTAAACTTACTTGTCTATTTCACAGATTAAGAGATAAATAAAGTGTGCAGAGTTTTCAGATTATACATTACAGGGTTTGTATTTCCTCATCTGCTGTGTGCCCACGCAATCTCTACTGTTTTCTGAAGTATTAATAAATATATTGTATGATTTCTACATGAGCTGAGATTGAATACATTAGCAAGTATGTCCACTTTTTCCAATAAACACCCCCAAAAGTGCTAAGAAACCAGTTTGTGGGAACAATCACTGAAATATTACTAGAGAAACACTACCTACTGGTTCCTTTTTCATTTGTAACTTCACCGACTGCATAAACAAACGATAAAAATGCTTCATCAGAAGAACAGGCCATTTTGCACTAAATGAGATTCCTTCTCTAGGACATAAAAATGTGAAGTATGTATGGCACATGGCAGGAGAAAACAGAGTAACAGTATGTACTGGTTCTGCCTGGAAGGAAGTTAATTTTCTTCAGAGCAGCTTGTATGGTGCTGTGGTTTAGGTTGGTGACCAAAGCAATGCAGGTACAACACTGATGTTCCAGTTATTGCTGAACAGTTTGCAGAGTGTCAAGGCTGCCTCTGCTTCTCACTCTGCCCTGCTGCGAACAGATTGAGGGTGCACATGTGCTTGGGAGGACACACAACCAGGCCGATGACCCAAACCAACCAAATAAATATTCCATGCTGAGTAATGTCATCCTCAGCAATGAAACAGAGAGGAAGTGGATTAGGTAGGTTAACCATCTTTTGCACAGGAACTGGCTGGGCGTCAGTCTACCCATGGGATGTGGTGAGTGCCTGCCTTTGCATCCTTGCTTTGTTTTCTTTCTCTCTTCTTTCACTTGTTTGCTTATTAAACAATTTTTATCTCAACCCACAAGTTCTCTTCCTTTCTGCTTTCCCCATCTCAACAAGGTTAACTCACAACACGGTCACATAAAACCTTTAGTACAAGAAAGAAGATCCAGTAGTCCTGTCAGCTCTTCCATACTCAGCTTATAAAAATAAAAGACAACCTCACCTTTCATATGGACAGTAAAGATAAAGATAAACTTCTGAAAAGTAAAACTATTTAAAGATATTTTAAAATATTCACATTATTAATTTTATATATTTTACCTATCATACCTGTAAAATAAGCATGTCCTGACGGAGGTCATCTCCATGTTTGAAGATTATGCCTATAGTTTCACTTGATAAAGCTGTTTGATCTGCACACTTAAACTCAAGCCAGAGGGGTTTCTTCTTAGATGCCATTACTTTACATTTTTCTATCTGTGAAAGACACAGTTGTTGCTAGTAGTTGTACTGCAACATCAACAAAAGTAACTTTTCTACACAGCAGCTACAGAGTAGTTTACCAACTTTCAATTATTTATACTACAAGAAACACACTGAAAGTACATGTAAGGAATAGTATTCAATTGTCATGTAAAGCCTCATTGAACCTGCACAACTTTTAACACTGTCCATGATGCAGGAGAAAGCACACCTTGACTCTGAAACTGGATTTAGCTTCCCTTGTTGCACATCAAGTGAATCCAAGGATCTTCACTGTGCTTCTTTACTCAAACCTCAGTTTGCATCATATATGAATGAGCCAGGTCCCTTTCACTACACATCTGTTGATTTATTCACCTTGTTTTTACCTCTGACTTGACATAAGCCACTGCAACCTCACTACAAAACTGGATGCAGCAATACATAAAATGCCCATTGTTTCTTAATATATTTCTAAAAATATATTAATGCATTTTCTAATAAAAGCCACAAAAGCAATACAGATCTATTAAAAAATCAGAAATAGCTAAGGTAGGTGTGGAGACATTTTTGTTAGTAAGATGAAGGTCTGCACCTAAACCTTACTGACAAGTATGAATCAGGGCAAGACAGAGACAGTAACTGGAGGAACAGAAACTGAATATCCCAAAGCCCCTGAAGTCAGATCAAATAGTTTTATGCAGACATTTAATGTAAAAAAAAAAAAAAGAAAAAAAAGAAAAAAAAAAAAAAAAAAAAAGAAAAAAAAAAAAAAAAAAAAAGAAAAAAAAAAAAAAAAAAAAAGAAAAAAAAAAAAAAAAAAAAAGAAAAAAAAAAAAAAAAAAAGTCAGTTACCTCGTTAAATCCTGGATGAAACTAATGGAAAAATCATAACTGCCAATAAATTATGAGGGTTTTATGGGTAGTTGCATTTTTTGTGTGGTGGCATGGTGGCATGTCATTACATTTAGAAAAATGCTAAAAGCTGTGGGAGCAAAAACTTCCTGAGTCCATGAAATGTCATACTATTCAGAGTGATGTAAGACCTTCATACATATTAGTAAAAATGCTTACTAAAAGACACATACTTGCAAATAGGAGATTTATTTTCAAAAAAGATTTGTAGAAACTCAGAATACTTACCACTAGGGCTCCTGCTCGTAGCCCAGGATCATACGGAACTCTAAAACTCCCTGGAAGTTTGCTGCTCTGCAGTTTTTCAAGCTTTTGTCTCAGCTGTACAATAACTGCAATTACAAGTAAGAAAACACAAGGAAATAAAAAGTTAGAAGGCAAAAAAGTTAGAGGTAATGAAACTTGTTAAGCATCAGGATTTAGCTAAACACCTCCTCCATTTACCTACTGTTGAAATTGCTCTCCTCAAGGATGTCCTGATTTGAGGAATGCAGAAAGACTCTTTAACTTGCACTACTAATGGTCATGGCCGTTTCAGAGACCTAAAGGTAAAGTCTCCAAGCACCTCACCAGTCATGTGTCCTCTACACAGTATTAGAAGCATTGCACAGTGCTGTAAGCAGGGACATCAACATCTTCAACTAGATTGGGTTGCTCAGACTTGAGCGACCCTGTCCAACTTGACCTTGAATGTTTCCAGGTATGAGGCATCTATAACCTCTCTTGGCAACCTGCTCCAGTGTTTCACCACCCTCACTGTAAAAAATTTCTTCCTTCTATCTAGTCTAAATAAACCCTCTTTTATTTTAAAACCATGAGCCCTTTTCTTATCACTACAGGCCTTACTTAAAAAGTCATCAAAGAACAACAGAATGGTTGGGGCTGGAAGGGACCTTAAGGATCATCTAGTCCCAACCCCCTGCATAGGCAGGGACACCTTCCCCTACACCAGGGTTCTCCAGCCTGGCCCTGAACACTTCCAGGGAGGGGACACCCAAACCTTCCCTGGGCAACCTCTTCCAGTGTCTTACTACCCTCCCAGCAAAGAATTTCTTCCTTGTACCTCATCTAAATCTACCCTCTTCCAGTTTGAAACTGTTCCCCCCTCATCCTATTGCTACATGACCTTGTAAAAAGCTCCTCCCCAGCTTTTTCCTGTTACCCCTTCAGGTACTGGAAGGCCACTATAAGGTCTCCCCAGAGCCTTCTCTTCTACAGGCTGAAAAACCCCAACTCTCTCAGCCTGTTTTCATCGGAGAGGTGCTCCAGCCCTCTGATAATTTTGGTGGCCCTTCTCTGGACTCTCTCCAGGAGCTCCATGTCCTTTTTATGTTCGGGGCCCTGGAGCTGGACACAACTCCAGGTGAGGTCTCGCAAGAGCAGACGGGGAGAATCACTACCCTCAACCTGCTGGTCACATTTCTTTTGATGCAGCCCAAGATATGGTTGGCTTTCTGGGCTGTGAGCGCATGTTGCTGGCTCATGTCCAAAAAAAGAGAAATTTCAAAAGCTGCTATCCAATTAAGAAAATGAAGCCAAAAGAATTACCTGAGAATTCACAGAACATAAATGTTACACTTACCCTGAAGGCTTTTAGAAAAAAACTACCCAACAGAGTAAGGTGACTAATGTGGTATCTCCTCTGGTAAAAAATAAGTAAATCTGACAGCAAGATACAGTAGCTTAATAAGGAGACTCTGTAAATAGACACCTTTCAAAAATAACAAACCAAAACAAACCCCTAGGCTACAGTAACTTAGGTCAAGAAAAAGCTTTCTAAAATGTAACTATTGATTTCCTAGACAAATCTAGCTTGATTTCAGTAAGTCTGCTCGTTGTAATGTAATGTGATTTGAAAGTTGTATGCAAACCAACTGAAACTAGTACAGATTAGGAATTAGCTGATTTTCAAACAAAAGTGAAGATGCTTGTTAAAACAATTTCAAATTGATCTGGCTTAAGATCAAAGTGCTACACATTTTAAGAGAAGAAACAGCTGCATAGACTAATTCCTGGGAGACAAATAATCTAAGACTAGTGATGAAAGCAGATAATCCTATGTAAGCTGCAATACTATGATCTTACTAATATATTTATTATTACTTACTTTGTTCAAATATACAAAAAGAAATTATATGAAAAGTGAAAGGAGCAGTTTGACAGCAAGATTGCTACTGGACTAGTATGGATCTAACAGGAAGGAAATTATTCTGTAAAAAAAATATTAAAAAATACTGGAAAAAGAAAAATACATACAAGAATTAGATGAGGCTGCATGACAGAATTAAATTAAGCAGTCCAAAAGATTCAGAAATTATGGGGGAAAAAAGAAGCAATAAACTAAAGAAGAAATCTTAGGATGTACTTTTTAAAAAATGTAAGGAGTAGAGGGTGCCTGTAGGAAAAATAATATCCTCAATTATCTGAGAGCAAATTGAATTAGGTATAGCATTAGTAGGACACTCCACAGTTTCAGGAAGCCTTATTCAGTGAAAATGTCAATTATATAAGTCATCTTTCAATGTTCTACTGTATGTTACATACAAGGATCCTTTAACTTCAAAACCTGGTGGGTGTTAATGTGATTGCATTTCTCTTGAAACTTTTCTTCCTTGCCTGCATATCCTTCAAAGATAATGTATTATGGAAACCACTGCTGTTACAGACATGTACATCTGCAAGGCTCTGCAAATGAAAAGACCATAGAATCCTAGGGGTTAGAAGGGACCTCGAAAGATCATCTAGTCCAACCCCCCTGCCAGAGCAGGCTGTAAAGTTTCTTTCCAAAACATGGGATTCTGACCCAATACATTTATATTATAGAGCATTGTAAGATAAATTTTACAAGGTTGTTTAGAAAGCATATTTTATATGGAAATTCAATAAGTCCCCTATCTCACATTGCATGGTAATGTGATATTACATTATATTTTGAAGAATTAAAATAAAAGTTTCCTTTTGAAACACCACCACAGCCACTTCCACATAACCAGAGTGGAATGTCTTTCTGAACCAAGGACTTCCTGGCCTGGAACATAACAGGCTGAACCAGCAAGAAGAGCTGGTGTCTCTACAGCTTTTAGAATTTGGATATTGCCATATGACTTCTCACACCTAGTCTCAACACTAAGCAACTAACAGGAATGATGACAATTAAGGTTTTAAGGAAGTCCTGTGAGAAAAAAAAAAAAAAGGCAGGCAAACCCCAGAGGTAAACAGGCATTGCAAAACCCTACTGTGGCTTCCAAAGCAGTGCTTACAGGAACTAGAAGTAACAATACCACATCTGTGTCTCACAGGACTCCTATTCAGCACTATGCAAAGCCCCAAAGATGTGCTCTGTATATTCACTGCTGATCCACCAGCTACTTTCATGGCCTAGCAGAGGCTGTACTGGACTCATCTCCTCCCCAGTCTTCTTGCCAAGAGCCTTTTAGTGACTGCTTAGGGTAAGACTGTGTTTCTTGGCAAATGCAACTATTTCTCTTTATTTCCAGTTAATATTTGTGTCCTGGGTTGTTTCTTTCTTCAGTGCTGGCATTCAGCTAAGGGTTATGTACAAGAAGGGGGCTGTTTCCCACTTGCATGGCATGAAGTTCAAGAAGATAAGCTAAATCACAGGAATGTAGTAGCTGTCTTTAACACATTCTTCCCCTTGTAGAGTAGAATGAGCAAACAAATGCATTATTGGTTCAAACACTATCAACTCACACTGGTATTTTAAAATAAGCAATAACGATACCTTTTGACAGCAATTTATCAGTGAATTTAAATAGTAAAAAGCACAATTTGCTGCCTAGATTTCCATACACAAAGAGAAAAAAAAATATTATTACAAAGAAAGAAATGCCTCTTAGGAAATACCTTGAGAAGTGACATCGTACTTTTCTGCAGAAACTGATTTTATCTCCATTGTGACTTTATGCAGCAATTCAATTACTTGAACCTGCTTCATGAAATCGTGCAGCATTGCTTTTCCACAGCCCCTAAGATAGGCTTCCAGGATGACTGCAAACCTCTGCTGGTAGTGCATGGACTGGGCAATCTCACTTCTTAAGAACCAAAACAAGAAGTGACCAATTCTTTTGTTCTAGAGGTGAAAAAAAAATACTAGAATCAGCATGGATTTCTTGACAAAGGGCTTTAATAATGCCAGTAACTTTAGCATAAATTGGCTGTATTTTTAAATACTTACTCTCAAACCCCGTTTTAGCAGAAATCTGGCTAATGCACTGTCATGATATGGCTCGAATTTCACAGCCTGAGGAATACAAACACAGAAGACATGTTACCAAAACATTGAAGACCCCATTGAACTTATACTTTACAGATGGTATCTGAGAGCACATGGCTGCAAGAGGAGAAAACTTACAGCTAAACAGGTTGAGGAAACAAAGGTGAAAAAACAAAGCGTGGCTTCTCTGTGTTTTGATTCAAGAAGAACTTCTTATTTGCAAGAGGTTTTCATCAGGTTATTTTGTTAATGTGACTGATAAAGCAATGCAGGGAGCAGCTGACCTGAGCTCGGGAAGGCATACGAACAAAGCAACATCATCCTCAGGCTGCTGCAAAAACCAGCAAGATCAGAAAACAGCCACGCAGTCTGACTGACACAGAGAAGGTTTGAAAAGATTATTGCCAAATGAAATGATGTATTTTTAATAATTCCTTAATTAAAATTTCAAATAATAAAGCACCGTTTGGTAACATCTGCCACTTTGGGACTGAGGCACTGCTTCACTGCTGGGTTCCCTAGCAAGCAGTGGATACAGGAGCAGCTTTTCAGAGTAACTTATCTCAGACATTTGGGCCTTCAGACCCTAAACAAACCACGAAGTAGAATAAAGGCTCTGATGCATATCCTATATTAATGGAGAACAATTGAGAGGAAGACTTCACCAGACTTTTTTTTAATGACTGTGAGCACAGACCTATGTTTTTCTCTTCTAACAAACACCCCCCTTCGCCCAAGCCCACAGATATTTCTAAGCTATTGCCAAAAAAGGACGGAGACAAAAAGTCAACAAGTTTTTTGAAGTATGGGGGTTGGATTATTTTTTTTTGGCTTTTATTCTCCTCCTCATCCCAATAACTAAGTGAATTGGTCTACCGGAAAACTATCACACTTCCAGGTACTGGGCTGTGCCACTTAAAGTGTTTTTTCCAGCAGCTTCTTCCCATTGCTTGAAGGACTCAAGTTTATAGGTTTGTTTTAAGACGAATGGGGAAAATAAGATATGCATGCTTATCCCACGGGAAGAAAAAAATATATAAGAGGCAAAGAGTCTCTGGAATAGAGTCACAAAATCCCTGTCGTGTACTGAGGAGGTTGGTGAATGGCTTCAGGTTCTGGAAATAGAGAGCCAGGAAGCGGCACATAGGGAGATTAGGGAAAACAAAAGGATGTGCAGAGAGCCGGGTGCAAGAAGTACACTCAGCTTTCAGAAGCAACAAAGTATGCAAACCTCTAGCAATAGTTATTCAACAGAATATAATGGCTCTTTCAAGATCACTGTGGTCTGCAGCTTGCAAAGAAGCAACTAAGCCATCAGCTTAAATTCATCAAACAAATCACAAGGTTTTATAAAATCTTAAAAGTACTGTGGCACACAGTTGTACTTTTTATTATAAAAATATCAACACTGTTTCTGAAACATAAATTGTCCTGTGCGTTTATTCAACAGGAAAAAAAAGAAGGAAAAAAAAAAAAGGAAAAAAAGAAGAGCTTTTTCAGCAAACCTTCTACAAATGAACCAGCTTATAAAAAACCTACGAAGACTTGTTCTTTCCAGCTGCCAGCTAAGAGACAAACAACAAAGCCAAGCACCAGAGTTGCCCTTCTATAGGATCATAATTCTGCAAGAACTGTATTGCCAGTCTCTGTAATACCATTTTATTTCCCCAAGCAACATACATCTTAGCACCATTAGGAAAGATAATGAGAACACAAACATAAACTGATTTGAAAATATATAGATCCTTTTACTTTGTGTATGAGACTACGAGGTATGGACGGTTTTTTTAAAAAAATAACTTTCACTGCAATAAGGCACCCAAAAGCTATAATTATTACATAAATTCAAATGGATTTGCTTACAGTTCCAAGAAAGCCTATTAAAAACCTCATTCTGGTACATACTTTGCTGAATCTGCCCAGTGCGTATCCTGGAAAAACAATTTAAGAATGAAGTACAGCCAAATAAAGGGCCACTGCTTCAAAACAAAACTTCCTTTTAGCAAGGCTGCAAATACATTTTCACAAAAAAGAATATAATAGAAAAAATGTATTATATAAGAAAAATATATACTAGACATATGTATTATGAGCATCCTTATTATGTTTTAGAAATAAATATTTTTAAAAGTCAATCCTATTTTTCTTTTTAATTCACCAAGTCAAATTTCAACATCTAAATAGCAACAATAAAAGCTAGCCATTTAAAAACGTCTGCTGGCACTTCATGAGGT
>NW_009954300.1:145387-157131 GCF_000747805.2 Chaetura pelagica
GGTGTTTGTTCTACAATGGATTTTGTTGTATTTTAACTACCCTAACCACGTTTTATTAACTGCACAGAGAACAACAGTCTTACAGGAAGCTCAAAGGTTTATTTATGGCATGGCTACTTCTACTTGGGATATACCTGGGGGGAAATAAAATGTTTGTTTGATTTCTAACTCTTCTGGGAGGTAAAATGGGATTTTCCTGTGCAGAGTGAAATAAACCATAAAGCTTTCATGAAGGCATGCACATAAAAAGTCTTCTTTGCAGAAGAGACATCTTGGATGTGTTCATAAAAGCAGAGGAATGGCTGACACCCATTCTCTGAAGAATTTTCAAATACACCATGGTACCAATACTTTGCTGCAGGACGCTGATGGCCTCTGCTCTGTCCTTAGCCAAGGAAGAAAAGACAAGAAGCAGCCAAGAGCTAAAAGTTGGAATTTTATTTTTTTCCCCCTTTTTGAGGGATAGCAATATTCTAATTTTTTATTCCAACTCTTACTAAAAATGACACTGTGAAGTTAAGCTAGTAAGATTTTATGTTACAGTAATTTAATTTACTGTTATACAGATTTATTCTTTCTAAAACTCTCCAGATTTGTACTTCCTGAAGACAATTTCAAAAACAAATGGAAAAAACCCAGTATTTCCCACATTCTCTCAGGCATCTTGATATCAACCAATCACCACCCCAAACCCCTAATTTGGATACAAAAGTGAATAAAATTGCTGAGACACACGTAGACAGCAACAGCTCACAAGCCAAGCATTATATATAGCAGCAGCTACGTGGGAGGCCCAATGAGGTAACCGTAGCGACTCCTCTGGCTAATGCAGAACTGCTTAAATTCTGCCTGAGGAGCCTAATCTTCAGACATGCAAAGACAAGGCTAAAAAGGCCTTGATTAAAGCACTGCTGTTGTGCAGCAAAATCTGAAATACTAACTTCATTTTCAGGCTCCCTCTGAACTCACAGAAATTAAAAGTCCCAACCTGCAGCTTCCCTGGCTGCAGCAGTTCCTTTTTTTTTTTTTTCCTTCCATTTTGAATGTCAATTTTGTCCTCTGATTCTTAGAAAAAATTATTTCCTGCTTGGCAGGGTGAGGGCCTTTCTGCACAAACCAGAGCCCTGCTGGGTGCAGGAAGCCTGTAGAGCTGCCTTGCTTCAGGGGACACGTTTACCAGGCAGAACTGTGAGGTTACACCTTTCATCAGCCATCAGATGTGACTTGGCTGCTGATGGGCTGCCCAGCTCCAGCACCGTGTTGTGAAAAAGCAACAAATCAATTTTCTTGTATAACTGATATAAACTCTCCTGATGTTTCATCTGGCAGATCCACACACAAAGTGCTTCAAATCGATACAGCAGGGAATTGTTGCCATTAAAAATACAATTTTTTCACCCAACTTCCCAAAATGAATTAATCTTACCATGGAGTCCTAGCAACACTTTATTTACTTTTTTTAAATGTTTGGAAGCTTCTAGATAAATGTGGTCCCCCTAGCAGTTCAAGACTGAAGTCATTGCAACATACTATGTAACTACACTAAAACCCAACCCCAGATTTTAATTCGGGCCTTGCCCGTTTCAACTTCTCCTTTCTTTCTGTCTACACTCTTCTAAACTACTGGTAAAGCCAGTCAACAATTCTTCAGTGCTGTGGGATTTGGACCTAATATGAACAGTATTAGAGACAGTAGGACTCATAGCTGTGCTAGTGTTGACAATTTCCAGAAAACATACTCCTGTAAACGTAAGAGCTACGTTGTAAAACAGGATACGATACAACACAAAAATAAGCAATAGGCAAAATGTGTAATGTAAGAAGCATGTTCTGGATTAATGTGGCTACTACCACTGCTTTTCCTAAATGCTGAAGGCTTCAAAACCAGGGATTACAAACTAGACCTACTAAGATGGCAATGATGATGGGGTAATGCAAATATTCCCAGAAGGTAGAGTTCCAGAATGCAAATACACCTTACCTGCACAAGCTGTAAAAGATAATGAAGCACATCATCATCTTCTAAACTTTCCAGTTTTTGAACTGCCATCGCTCGGACATTTTCATCTGAAAAGTTACAGTCCAGAAGTTGCATTGTGAGTCCAACATCTAAAGTGCTTTGATCCCAAACTTCCTTTTTAGCTAGCAACTGGTATGTTTTGGCCACTATTTCTTGTTGTCCCCATTTCACAGAGCTAAGCAGCTTAGGATATGCCTTTGGGTGCTTTATGCTTTCATATCTAAAGTGCCACAACAGTTCTTTGTCCTCAGGAGAAAGTGGATTAAGTGGATCAGTTGCTATGATTTCTTCAAGTTGCTTGCGAAGCTGGTTGGGCATTTCAGCTCGTGTCCTATCCCCTTGGGGGTCTGATGTTATCCTGTGCTTGGGCAAGGCAATTGGGTGACAGTACTTGTCCAGAACAATAGAGATAGCCATTGAGTTTTCTTTATCGGGGTTAGTTGCTGATGTGAGTTTGTCTGCATTGATACTTCCTTGTTCTTCCCCCTTGCCTGGAATTTTCCACATGTGGAGCACATATTCCCCAGTTCGTAGCAAGAAACGGTGATCTATCAACAAGAGATTTACATAATAGAGAAGCTGAATTTTGCATTTTGAATCAGTGTTTGGGGAGTCGTGTGACTGAAGGTTGGTCTTTGTGGATAATCCCTGTGCTTTGCCACAGTATATCTGAAGATTCAGGAGTGCTCCTTTAGGCAAATCCTTGATTCTGATATCAAACTCCAACCAAATATTCCACAGAACCTCCTCAGTAAAAGGCTTTGATGATGTCCTCCTCTGTGAAAGCAGCTGCTGCCCATGTTGAATGTTAGCCTCCACAAACACAGTAAGATCAGTATTTCTTGGTAAAACTGGTATATCGATGCCAATTATTTTCACTCTAAACTTCCTACTACAGTCCCACAAAGAGATAGTGAAGACTCTCTCATGATCTTTTCCATCTATTGTCAATTGTTCATGATACCCTGTGACCCCTGTACAGTCATCCACCAATGGCCACTCTTCCTTCTGAACCTCATCCTCATTTGGGTCAGGGGGATTGTCTAAGACAAGGTGGATTTCTTCCCCATTCTTAAGGCACTGTCTTATCCAGTGAAAATCTTTGATTGGTGTCTCTCCAGTAATGTACTCATCTCTGCCACACACCCTGAGAACAAAATCCAGTTCACTATGATCTTCAGGAATGTCCATCAAAGACTTTTTTTTTGCCATTTTGGTGAAAAAGCTGTGGAGAATCATATCTGGAGTGTCATCTATTGACACTTTAATTTTTTGGCTAGTTGTTCCTCTATGAATGATTATGAAAATGTTATTATTAGTGATCTTTTTAAATAAATATTCTGGGAGTGGCTTAGATGTAGTCCATGGGTGCATTGCATACAATTTAGGATCTCTACAGGCTACCTCTATCATTCGTGGAGTGACCAATCTGCGACGGGTAAATTCTAGTTCATCATCATGCACATTGCTTATATCAGTGACGTCATAACCAATTAAATCATTCAGTTGCCGCTGAAACTCCTGAACTTCTTCTGATGGCTTTTGTTTCTGGACAACATAGATCTTGCCTACCTTTTTCTGTAAAACTTTCCAGTAGAGTATGCAGTCCAATGTCTGTATTACTTGATGTTTATCATAAATTTCATACCATTGCCCTTTCTTTTGATACTGCAGAATGAATTGATCTGGGGTGAATGTGTGGTAGAAGTCTGTGGTTTGACTCATCTCTATTGCACGCATCCAAATCTGTGCTTTCATTTGCTCAACAGTACAGTTGCCAGCTATTTCAAGTAACATCATTTCTGGTACTTCAGTATGTTTATTGCTTGTAGGTAAAATGACCTCAATAGGTATCAGTTCCATTGACGACAAATTACTCGATGTACAATGAGGTTTCATTCTTCTTCTCCTTCGTTTGTTCTCCTCTCTCATAACAACGGGCTGTTCATAATCCCCCAACTCCATGCCAAAAGAAATCTAGCAAAACATAGAAATACTGGATTACTTTCTCATTTACATTTATCTTTAATCTTATTTTTAACTCTTCTTAATTAAAATCACAGGTCAGTCAGAATCTTGCTATGCATATGCCTTTTCTGCTCCCCCATTCCTTTAATTTCTTCTGATAAATATTTGATTTACATAAACCACCTCAGATTTAATCTATTCTATTCAATACCAAATATTAAAAAAAAAGTCCACAACCCTCCAATGACTAAATAATGAAAAGAGAGCTTTTAAACAGCCTTCCCAGATTTCACTGAGGATATGCAATCTGACTATAAATTTCCTCCCTACTGATTTGTTACTGCTCCTGTTTGATCAAGCACTGATTCTCTGCTGCCTCATCTGTTTTGATGCTGCTGATATTAACATAAGTAGGTTTTCACAGAAATCAAAAGACACACTGCCGTGTCTGAGTACAACATGGTCCCACTGAGCTCCAGGAATGATAAATTAACAAAACAAGAAATGTATTTACAGACTGGACAGAGACAAGCCTATTCCCATTCTCCTCTGTCTCTCACTTCAGTGATGAGGAACAACAGAAAAGAAAAATATCCTTAGAATTAAAAAGTCAGGGACTACTTCAGAAGACAGATATTGAAGGTGCATCTAAATTCACACCTAGTATCCTTAACTTCTTTTAAATAAATAAATTCACCAAACTGAGAAAATCCATCCATTTAAAAAGTAAACACTCCTGCAACAAAGTACTAATTTGTTACTGAGGAAAAAACTCCAAAGCTGATGCGAACTTACTACCCTGTCCAGCAAACCACACCTAGAACACCTGTAAAACAATCTTGAACATGAGTAGCCTACCTTATCAGCTTTCAGCAAGGAAAAAATACTGCTGCTGACAGTTAATCTCCACTGAACAATATTAAAGTGGAAACTTCACCGAGCGCTTGGAAGAGGAAGGCAGTGCCGACTGAGCGCGCTCGCACGAGCTAAGTTACAGCAACACACTGAACGGCTTTTCCAGGGCTTTTTTAGACAGACAGTCTTTCTTTAACTGCTGGAAAAACTAAAACAAACATAAGGATACCTTCACAGCTAACAAAACAAGAAGATAAAAATATAACAGATTAAACTGAAACAACACAGCATGCTAACTGAAATTCTTCTTGAGAGTTCTGGAAAGCAGGAGACACCACTTCTAAAATCAACAAGGCACAAGGAAATATTACCTGCTTAGAAAATAAAGGCTGAAATGCTGAAGACGAGTCATTTGTTTAATTTCTGAAGTTCCTATTTTTTTTAAAGGAAGATCACTCACACCAAAAATTTCTTTGTTTAAGCTGTTCTGCTTTTCTTGCTCACCCTCATATCCAGATGCAAAGGAAGTGCTGCACTTACCAGGAAGGAAGTTGTAACCAAGTTGATTATACATATGATTGCTCATTTAAAAAAAAGTCAGAATGCTTTTCCTGTTACAACAGTAAAAATACACTAACACCAATTTAATTTTAACACACGTGCATAGAAGACATGCTTAAACCCTTTTAAAAATAGCTATGAATAACATGGACAATAAATCTAATTAATCCAAATAAAACATTTTAAAACCAAAATATTTTGGAGAGTCATGTGCTGTTTTTTAAGCCAGTCTCCATACAGGCAGAACATGGAGATGGTATATCTCCCAAGGATCTTGTGAGGTAACCTCAGCAATAGAATGGCTGGGCAATCTTCCTCCTAGTATTTTTAACTCATCCATTTTTGATCACCAACACACAGTGAAATCCATTAGAAATTATTACTTAAAATTTGGGAAGAATTTAAACCACGGACTTTCAACCCTAATTCTTCTGGTTAACTACAACCCAGAGAGTTGTTAATTTACTAAAAAAAAATTGCCACCAGAAAAGATTTGGGAAAGTATGTACAAATTAGACTGAAAAGACAGAGAAACTTTTAATGCTACCCTTTTTCCTTATGAATTTTCCAGTGAAATACTGATCACTTTGAAGAGCAATTAGCAGTACACATTCGACAGCAGCACATATCCTACAAAACTTGGCTCTTGAGAAAAAAACATGGAACCACTGGAAACTCTTCTAGCCACAGTGAAGTGGTGGCATCTTCTGTGTTTGTGTTGTTGTTTTTTTCAATCACATGCACACTTCCTACCTTGTAAGCCACTTTTCTTACTAAAAAAAAAAAAAGGCTCCCCCTGTATTGTCAAAAAAATCTGATAGTCTACCTGCCTCTAATGTGCCACTCACAACCTGTGAAATTAACACTTTGCCAAGGTTAAAAAAAGAAAATATCCTCTACTGCAGACACAGTTCTTCTTTCTCAGAGTGTAGTTTTGCTTGGCAGCTAAGACTGATTCCTTTTTAGAGGTTATTTGTCTTGGGAACTGCATTTTGGAAAAACACCCTCTGTCCTAGCTCCCTCTATCTTTTAGAACGAGTATTTGAAATTTCTCAAGGAAGTGGTTGCTGAAGGAAGTTGCTCTGAACATACCGTCACTGCCATGAAATCTACCCATCTTGGCCAAGACATCTCCAACACTCATCCTCCACACATGTGCAGCCTGTCAGCATTCATCAGCCACAGACTCTGTGGCATCTCAGCACTATACACTGCTCTCCTCGCTTGCCCTCTTCTCATCTGCAGAAAGCAAGTTGACTGCTGGAAAACCTGTGCAACTGTAACCTCAACAGCAGTGCCCAGGATGACAGAGGAGAAAGAAGCAGCTATCTTCTCCATAAAATGGAAAAGGAGTTGGAGGTGGAAGAAAAGAAAAGAAAAGGAGCAATGCTGAATGGGAAAATGTATTTTGCAAAACCTGTGTTTTGAAATTCAATCTCTTCTGAAGTATAATTTCTAAAATGTGTCATATAGTAGAGTATTTTTCTTCATTTAAACATAAGCAACTAGTAAGGTTGGCTGGGCTGTTTTGTTTCTGGTTTTGTTTTTCATTGCAAAAGGCTACATAGACTTTTTGCAAATATCCCTTATTCTAAAAATTGTTGTGCTGACCCTGTTAAGTAAATGTGGACTCGCTTGGGTTTTGTTGGTTTGCCAGACCTAAGAAAGCATGCTGGTTTAAAATGTTTTCATCTTAAAGATTAATTTTTTCAAACACATACATACAAATACCCCATCTCCTGCCAAGCTATTCTAGCACTACTCCATTGATCAAGGCAGCATCTCTACCTCAGGCAACAAGGAACCACAATGAACATTGCTCAAAATGTGACTGACACTCCCATCCACTTAAAAGAGACAGGCAGAGCAATACTGTGAAAGGTTCAGATATTCCCCCACAAACTGCATCAGATGCAACTGCCCATACAAGACTGTCTCTTCTCCCACATTCATTTGGGCTGTGACCTGTCATGTCTAGAGACACAAAAGTGTCCTTGTTCTTAGGGTGACACCAAATACTATCTGTTTTTTCTATTCCATGTGTAGGAATGGCAAACCCATATTTCCTCATGCACATGCACCAGAAAAACTCTGACACTTATAGCAGAAAATAATGAAAAATAACTTCCTAAAAGTTTTGTCATGCCTAAGCATTAGAGTATTGACATTTCTAGACACCTACTGCAACACCACCACCAAAAAAAAAAAAAAAATATATATTAAAAACTTTTAAATTTGTAATTCTAATGATCTTCATCAACCCCAAGCTCCCCTGTATTATGAGAAATGTCCTACCACTGGTCCATAAATCCTGATGGAGTGCAATGGAAGACGAGATGTGCCTGTAAAAGGTAATGAAGACAAGCAAATAGGCTTGTCTTTGTCTCCTGTTGTGTTCCTATCTCATCACTCAGGTCAGAAAACTGATCATAACAAGAACAACAACAAATTTTGGATAATATTCAGCTGGAGCAGTTCCAAGATCTGACACATCACTTGCAGGAGTGGTAGGGCGAGGGGGGAAGAGAAGGGAAGGGAGTGGAGCCAGCACAGTTTAGGGTAACTGAGACTGAAACATAATTCACAGCAGATTAGAAGATAAATGAGTAAATCCAGCATATGAAAACCTTATTTTAAAATTACTCTTTTCACTTTAGTGTGAACTGCTTCCCAGACAACTCAGCCTGCAAAAAAACAGGCACTCTCTACCAGAGTAGGAATTACCTTGTGCACGTGAATTTACACTCACAGTTTCAGAAAAACTTTAAAGATAAATTAAAAAAAAAAAACCGAACACAAAACAAGCAAAAAACACAACCTCCAAAACTACCACAATGTGACCCAAAGCTTTCCAAGCACCATACTATATCTACTTGCCAGCATTGCTCTGTAGCAGGAGGCCACTTTGAATTTTCTGGATAAGAGTACAAGAGATCTTACCTACAACTATGATGATCCAGTGCTGAACTACACAGGCACGATGCAGCACTAATATAGAATCATAGAATCATCCTGGTTTGAAAGGACCTTGAAGATCATCAAGTCTAACCATAAAATTTTAATGTAACATGTTAAAGCATGAACACAACAAAACCGGCTTTGCTTTTGTCAAAACCACTAGTAACTACTAACTCTAATGAGAATCCAATCTGTGCAGGTTCCCATTAGCAAGTAAACTCCACAGCTAATACAGTCACATTCTTCATCAAAAAAGTGTTAACAATTAGCTCAATATATTGGTCAGGAGGTTGCTGAGTCAATCAGACTGCTATTGTGGCTGTAATATTTTCAGGACCCCCCTGCTTTCACTACCTTAGCATATTTGGGTTCCTACACGAGGTACCTGTTTGGGGGTGCTTCTGGACAAACAGTAGCTTCTAGCTCATTCCAAAAATTTAGGTAAGAATTTGGCAAAGCTCTAGTTAACCACAGTTACACAAGTGATGAGTGATGCACATTCAAATCGGTACTTCGCGGAGTTTGGAAACACAGAGATGGCAGTGATGGCTCCTGCAGGGACATAATCACTATTTGGATCCTGCCTGTCCTTTCCATTTGTGCCCACTTCTCAAATTCTGGTCATCATCAGTGTGACCTAATCTACACCAACAACCAATTTCCGAACGTCCATAGCTATTATTTCAGACAAGTTGTGGTGGAGTATGGTTTTATCACAGAATCTTAGGGGTGGGGAGGGACCTCAAAAGATCATCTAGTCCAACCCCCCTGCCAGAGCAGGGTCACCCAGAGCACATCACACAGGAACTTGTCCAGGCGGGTTTTGAATGTCTCCAGTGAAGGAGACTCCACAACCTCTCTGGACAGCCTGTTCCAGTGCTCTGTCTCTCTCACAGTAAAGAAGTTTTTCCTGAAATTTACGTGGAACCTCCTATGTTCCAGTTTGCACCCACTGCCCCTTGTCCTATCACTGGATATCACTGAAAAAAGCCTGGCTCTGTCCTCCTGACACTCACCCCTTACATATTTGTAAACATTGATGAGGTCACCCCTCAGTATCCTCTTCTCCAAGCTAAAGAGACCCAGCTCCCTCAGCCTTTCCTCATAAGGGAGATGTTCCACTCCCTTAATCATCTTTGTGGCTCTGCCCTGGACTCTTTCAAGCAGTTCCCTGTCCATCTGGAACTGAGGGGCCCAGAACTGGACACAATATTCCAGATGTGGCCTCACCAAGGCAGAATAGAGGGGGAGGAGAACCTCTCTTGACCTACTAACCACACCCTCTCTAATGCACCCCAGGATGCCATTGGCCTTCTTGGCCACAAGGGCACATTGCTGGCTCATGGTCATCCTCCTGTCTACCAGGACCCCCAGGTCCCTTTCTCCTACACTGCTCTCCAGCAGGTCAGCCCCCAACCTGTACTGGTACATGGGGTTGTTCTTCCCCAGATGCAAAACTCTACACTTCCCCTTGTTGAATTTCATCAGGTTTCTCCCTGCCCAACTCTCCAGCCTGTCCAGGTCTCGCTGAAAGGCAGCACAGCCTTCTGGTGTGTCAGCCACTCCTCCCAGTTTAGTGTCATCAGCAAACTTGCTGAGGGCACACTCTATTCCCTCATCCAGGTCTTTGATGAAAATATTGAATAGTCCCACTACTGACCCTTCAGTCACAGACCTCCAACTAGATTCTCTCCCGTTAACCGTAACTCACCAGTTCATGATTCACCTCACTACCTGATCATCATGACCACACTTCCTCAGTTTATCTATGAGTATACTGTGGGAGACAGTGTCAAATGCTTTACTGAAATCAAGTTAAAACACATCTATCTCTCCACCATCATCTGTCCAGCTAGTTACTTCCTCATGGAAGGCTATAAGGTTGGTCAAACATGACTTCCCCTTGGTAAAACCATGTTGACTGCTTTTAATGACCCCCTCATCCTTGATATGCCTAGAGATAGTGACAAGAACAAGTTGTTCCATCACCTTTCCAGGGATGGGGGTGACACTGACCGATCTATAGTTACCCGGGTCCTCCTTCTTGCCCTTCTTGTAGACTGGTGTGACATTTGCTATCCTCCAGTCCTCAGGCACCTCTCCTGTTGCCCACGACTTACCAAACATGATGGAGAGTGGTCTAGCAATGACCTCTGCCAGCTCCCTCAGCACCCATGGGTGCATTCCATCCAGACCCATCAATTTATGGATGTCCAGATTGCTTAACTGATCCCGAACCCAAGCCTCATCTACCAAAGCAAACTCTTCCTTCATCCCGACTTCTTCTAGGGCTTTAGGGATTTGAGGCTCCTGGGGAGAGTCTGCAGCAGTAAAGACAGAGGCACAGAAGGCATTCAGCACCTCTGCCTTCTTTATATCCTCTGTCACCAGGGCACCCACCTCATTCAGCAGTGGGCCTATACTGCCTCTAGTGTTAGTTCTATCTACAATGTATTTGAAAAAGCCCTTTCTATTGTCTTTGACCTCACTAGCAAGGTTTAATTCCAAGGAGGCCTTAGTTTTCCTAATTGCCTTCCTACATCCTCTGACAACAGTCAGTCAGTCCCAAGTGGCCAGCCCCTCCTTCCACAATCCATAGATTCTCTTTTTCCACTTGAGCTTGCCCAGCAGATTCTTGTTTAACCATGTGGGTTTCCTGGCCCCTTACTTGATTTCCCACCCACTGGGACACTCTGATCCTGAGCTTGCAAGAAGTGGTCCTTGAATGTTGACCAGCTATCTGGAGCCCCTTTACCATCCAGTACCCTGTCCTATAGGACTTCTCCTAACAATTGACTGAAGTCCAGGGTTCCGGTCCTGCTGGGTATTCTGTTCCTCCCACACAGGATCCTGCACTCCACCATCTCGTGATCACTTGTTGGTGAGTACAACCCTCCTTGTTGGTGAGTACAAGATCCAGCAGCTCTCCTCTCCTAGCTGGTTTGTCCACCATTTGTATCAAGAAGTTATCACTGATGCACTGGAGGAACCTCCCAGACTGTGAATGGCTGTGTAGGCCTTCCAGCAGGTATCTGGGTAGGTAAAATTCCCCATGAGGACCAAGGCCTGTAGTTGCGAGGCTGTTTCAGCTGCCTGTAAAAGCCTCATCAGCTACTGGATAGACACAAGAGGTTATTATTTGCTGGATGAGGAAATACAGTTATTTATTGTTTAGAAGCTGTGTCATAGCAGAGCTGACTCACAGATCTTAAGACCCGAGGGAACTGCTGCCACTGCCTAGAGTGATGCTTTATTTTGCATTTAATCAGCGTACGAACAGTTTCCTCAACAGGTTCTGCATCAACCCTCTAACTCCCGCCGGGGCCCGGGGCCGCCGGGGCGCAGGGCCGGGCAGCCCGCGGGGCTCGGCAGGGCCGGCCCC
>NW_009954300.1:157584-165533 GCF_000747805.2 Chaetura pelagica
CGGGACGCGGGGCCCGGAGCGCGGGGCCCGGCCCGGCCGCATCAGCCGCCGCGGGGCCCGATCCGCGGTGACGGGGAAGCGCCACAGCCCCAGTGCGGTGTCCCGGGCAGCGCAGGGCAGCGGGACCCGGCTGCGTGTCCGTCCAGGCAGCAGCACCTCTCTGGAAGCAGCTCCAAGAAGCGTTCGTGGCTCAGGGGGCCCAAGGCAGCGGTGAGGACGAGCGGTCCGGGCTGTGCTCAGCAAGCCCCGGGCACGGCCGTCTGCTCCAGGGCGCAGCGGCCTTCGGAAGGGTTTTCGTGCTTCCTGATGAAATGTCTGAGGGTTGAGCCTCTTACTTGTCTCATTCCTTCTTCTTTTCTTTTTTTTTTTTTTTTCCAGGTACTTTCTGTATTCTTGTTTTCCTGCTGTTTTCCATCTCCAGACTGGGCAGTCCTGGCTCTCTCCTCTCAGGTCAGGATCTCTCGCCCTCCTGCCGTTCCTGGAGCTCAGGGTCTTGCCACATGGGCCGCATTGGTTTTGGAAGACGCTGCACAAACTTAGACATGGTAGTTGTCCAGCCAAGGCCTTGCCAAGGCTGCCCAGGGCAGGAGGATCAACTCATCAGCTTCAGGGTGCCAGAACTCCACATGCAGCTCAGGCATAACCTTTCACACCCAATTCAAACAAACATCTAACCTTCACCATTCTTTCCCCACCCTGGCTGGTAGCTGTTCAGCACTGAGTGTTTGTATCTTTGCAGCTCCTTTTTGGAATGAACAGCAAAACTCTTTCCGTTATTATGCAGAGACCTTTTCTGACCCTGATCTTGCAGTCAGATTCACAGGTGAGCTCTGTCTGGCACGGAGCCTGCACACTCACCCTGAAAGCCACGCTGACGTAAGGTTACATCTTCAGGGAGTGCTTTATGAGACCTTAGGGTGCCACAAAGACTGTAAAAAGTAATTCGATTTTTCTAAGTACACATTATTAACTTGCATAGAAAGAAAGTATCAGTAATAACTAGTATGTTACACATACAGATGCTGTTATAAAAAGCTGGATAACTGTCATTATAGCAGTAGGGCTCCTTTGACTTAAAAATCATTTGCATGACAATATTAAGTACCGTTAATACTGGCCTAAAGCAGAAAGTAATTGTGAAACTATAGTATAAACATGTATCAACATTCAACATCAATGTATATTACACCGAACTGTAGCTGTAAGAAATCATAACTCAGTACTGACCTCAAGTTCCCCTTTTTACAAAGATGAAAGCAAAATACAAACCTTTAACAACCTTGACATGATGTGGGTGCAGCATAGGGGAAAGGCAGTGAAGACTCACTTGCTTCATGCTTGGTTTTGCTTGCTAAAATGGGTAATATCAGCCAAAGAAGTTCAGCTTTTGCACAGCATGTGCATGACTGAATGGTTTAAAAGACATTAAAAAAATCTAATAAAAATAGGAAGCCTTTTTAAATTGTTGTTGGCTGGATCCCCAGATGGATCACTCCAGGAGAACAAGTGTAGCCAGTTTGGTAACTAATCCTGTTAAAATCCATGGACTTTATTTGGAGATGCATAAACATACGGAGATTTGAGCAGCTGAACAAAAAAGATTGTCATTTGTCAAATACAGTTATAGAGAGAATAATTTACAGCCGGAGCAAATGACATGTTTCATATTGACTTCAGACATAATTGTATAATAGCCATAAGTGAGCATAATGCTAATTGTAATGAAAGGATAAATTATTTTGTGTATTTGAGAAAATGAAGTAAACTGAAAATCTTTGTTGTTTCAGAATTTAGTAAGTTAATAAAATACTACGTTTTTGCAGTTAATCTTCAGCTTCTCTATATACAGCACAATTTTCTTTATTGCCTTTTGTGACCAATCAAGTAATACAAACTCTCCTGTGGGCAAGGATGCTCTTCTCATAGGTTGTGTATTCTTTGAAAATATGTATTTTTACATTATTTTATTCCTCTTGATTTCAAAATGTGACTTAAACCCTTTCCTATTAATTATCTGTTGGTCTTTCTTTTTTTGCCACTCACAAGCGTGCACAATAAATCAAAATGCACATTTTACCATGTTAAAAATGGATCAGGAATACCACAGCTTAATGAAGGAAGGTGAAGAACACAATTTGCTATTTAAATGAAGCTGATTTAATCAAAATTAGTCATGCAAAGAAGAAATCATTTTGCTAATATAATCTGGTGGGATGTAGTCAAAATGCAATTATTTCCTTTATCTTTCAGCTGTAATAAAAAAAAAATGACAAGAAACTGCTTTCATGATGTTAAATGGGAGTTTTGGATGTTGAAAAAAATGTAAGATGGTATCTTTTGTGTCCTTTGCACAGTCAAACATCAGATTGTATGTTGTTTCATGGAGAACTGCAGTAAAAGAATTAAAAGTCACATTAGGTGCTCAGCAACAACTTTATACACTGACATATGTTGGAAATGGATGTGAAAGTTCTGTTGTGACAGACTGGGCTCATTGCAATTTAGAAAATAGTATCTAATAGTTTGAGTTGGTTTTCATTTTCTGTATTGCCAGCAGAGAGAAGATTAGATCCAGAAGCTTTGTAGTTCTTGTACCAACAAAGCCAGAACTTGCTTGCCTGATCCCATCAATAGCTACTTTTTTAATTGCTTCCTTATGTACAGAAAATTGAAAAAAACCCCAAACAAACCATTGTGGGATACATTGTGCTTCCTGATGGAAGGTAGCTTTCTCATTTCTTGCAGAAGTTACAGGGTGGAATTTTCTAATTGGGTTATAAGCACTTTATGATGCATTCAGTGCAGGTTTTAAAATAAATTGACAGATTCCCTTTATTTTACAGCTCTGCTCTGAAAACTGAGCATGAAAGTAAGGCATCAGTTGTGTTAACATCATTGCAGTTGATCATCCATATGCAGAATTATATGGTGACTCTGGTATAAAAAATAAGTTTTTCTTCTTGTTATAACTTGCCAAAAAGCAGAAGAATGAGCTGGATTTTAGTTTGGCTTTTGTACCATGCTCTACATATGATAGTGGCTCATGTAATGGACATAACTGATACCAAAATGTTGCCTGCAGATCTGTCCTCCATTCCAAGCTTTATTTCATAGGCAGTCCCATCTCTTCTTATGCTGGTTCTGGCTCATTGCTTGGGGAAGCAGTAGAAAGCCCTGGGGGAGGATGGATGGATCCAGAAGAAGAGCAAATTAAGGCTGGGCTCTTGCTGCATCCCTCTGAAGGGATGCCAGCAGGCAGATAAATCCTCTGTGAGATGTCTCCTCTGTGAGATTAGCTTCCCAGGGAGACCTGCTGGGCCTGAAAGTAGCCTTGTGGACTGATCCAGAATGATCTCTGTGAACCTCTGTAGGCAGAGTAGAGTCTGGAAAGCTCAAGCAAGGAAAAGAGGAATCTTACCTATCTCTGGTCCCTTCTCCTCCAAGAAATACCAGCTCTTTTTTCCTTCTCCTGGTAATCAAGATTCTGCATAAAATCCCTCATTTCAAACATCTAAAGCTTTCAAGAAAGGAAACAGCAGGTGTTCAGAAGCCTTCTGAGATACATCTGCTGAAGGCTTTGTCTCCCATTTTACTGATTTAGGCTCTTATACTTCAGGATAGGTATTTAAAGTACAGGGGTAGGAGTGCAAGCTGTTCCCTCCATACCACATACATATATACGTCAGCTGAGATGTAAAACTCACGTAATACCTCTTACTGGCTTGAATACCCATTTTAGTCCATTCACATATGTATGAGTTTGTCAGAGAGAGGTGTTCTGCTTGTGGTAGCAGAGTGTATAAGCAGATCTTTAAGACCATTGAGTATTCATAGGAAACTCTTGAGTTTTTGTGGCTGCTGTCAGTTTTCAGTATTAGCTGGTGATGCAATATTGCATCATCTTGTAGTGTTGAGACTTGACAGGGGAAATGAAAGAGGTCAGAAATAGAAATGTAAAGAAAAAGAGTTCACACTTCCAACAAGGCCTCTTAGCGTTATATTAAGTACTCCTAAATATAAGGTACAGATAGAATTTCCTCAGTCTCTGAAAGTTTTTGACACTGAAAACAGAGTCTAATTTGCTGCCCAGAGACTACATTAAGAGGTTTTTCTAGACAAGCTCTCTGAACTGATGCTGTGTTCCCTTCATGTCCTGAAACACGTTACTCTTAATCTTATAAAATTTGCTCAACTGTATGCTTATTTGTTAGTATTTGTTACCTCCTGCCTGTGAGGAAGTAAATAAATTCACATTGCATAGGAGTGATGTAGACTTTCATCAGAGGATTTATGTCTTTTTGTTGTTGGACATGAGTAATGTAAAATGTTTTCCCTTTAAACTACCTCATTGCCTCTCTCTGAATATTGAAGTGACATATCCTTTACACACATAAATGTGTCTTACCAGAGTTCTAGGCACCCTGTGGGCTAATTGATCTGCTGTCATAATAGCTGGGAGTACTAAAAAGACATTAAAGTAGGAATATATTTGTTCCACAGAGTTCAGTTGACTACAAAAACAGCTACAAAGAAAGCTTTTTCCCTGACTGATCTTTTCTGGAAACCTACCCTTAACCTCTCTGACAATGTTAACAGGTGGTCTTAGAAAACGTGCCCAGAAGATCACCACATTTGGGGTTTTTTAACTAAATAATAGGATTTTTATTCCAAAGTGCTGAATCCCTTGTATGGAGAACCTGCAGGCAAGTCCCTTTCTTTACAGAGGAGATTCTGGGGATCCTGTCTGGGTGCTGGGGATCCCATTGGGGTGCTGGGGTCACATCTGTGACAGCACTTCATATACAAGTGACAGGACCTCATTCTAGTGGTAACTTTACTAAATAAACACCTATCCTCACATTGGCATATAGAGCTCCTGTCTTTACAGAAAATCAAAGCCTTGCCAGCCAGCACAACCACAATGAGTAAAATGCCAGCCTCAGACCTAGAACTTTGTATACTTGCTTCCTAGAAATTAAAAGCTAAGAAAAGCTGGGAACCAGTGGGATGGGAAGTGTCAACCCTTACAAACAAAATGAGGGCAGCACTGTGCTATGGCTATTAGTGCTTCATCACGTGGCAGTCTGGTCTGTATAGATAGTCCTTCATTGTCTACATTTGCTAGGGATGGTGAAGACAAACATGGGAGCATCAGCCAGATAAAACAGCTGGTATTGCCAGACATCCCATGTATTGCAGGATTCCCTAAGTTACCACCACAAATATGACACTACCTATAAAATGCATGTCTCCATACTTTCCTGCCTGCAGTGGAAAGCCAGGACTTTCCAGCAAACTTTTTCAAGCTTTTCTGGTAAGCAGGGGAGGATGTGGTAACTGAGCCCAGCTTGGGTGGGACTGTCCTGCTCCCTCGTGGGAGGCAGTTTCTGCTGCTGAGTGCTGGTCAGAGCCTGCTGTTCACACACTTCCTGTGCCCAGGGAAGTAAGTCCTGCCATGTTCTCCCTTAATCTGCAGTTCTGCAGCTCAAAGCCTAAAGGGAACGTAACGATGTCTGTCTCTGCACCATGACTCAGCTGGGGTCACCTTACCTCAGGTATTAGCTAGATAGGGGTGATAGAAACTTTTAATGTCTCTTATTTTTGCAATTACATTGTGGCAGATGGCCAGATAATGCTTTTCAGAGCGTGGAGGACACAATGGCGTCAAGTATGTTGGTCAGACAGATGTATCTCTAGGCTTTGTTAGGCTGGCTTGCCTGCATGCAGCTGTATGGCTGACAACAGGCAGGGCATCAAGTTGGATCTCTACATAGTTGTTTGTCTGGTTGTCTATCAGCTACTGAACACACAGAGCCCACAATAGTTATCTCTTGAACAACATTCAGAACCCCTTTCATGCATTTGAGAAGCTATGGAACGTCTTCTTAAATTCACATAATAATGCAGGAGCCTTGTGTTTCATCCCAGCAGAGAGTAATTGTCCTTCTCTGGGAAGCTGATGTTCTTTCCCAGTGTTTTTCCCATGTGCCTCCAAAACATAAGCTTTGGCTGAGATGGTGTGATTTTCCTCTGTGAAAAGGGTGATATAGTGCTGGATGTACCAGATGCTTCACTCTTTCTGAAGTACAACTGTACCCCAAAGTGTCTCATAGGTTGACAAGAATAAGGATACAGAGATGACGGGACAAGGGAGGATGGTAGGAAGATATTTCACCTCTGGTCTCAGATGGTCTAAAATTCTCCAGATTGTCCTTGCACTCTTCCTGGACTTCATTAAAGAAGAAAAATAGATGTGTGGAAGGTGAATCCCTGCTGTGTCCAGAGGAGGAGGTCAGGAAGATACCATGGAGGAATGATTGATATTAGAGATGTGTAACAAAGCCAAATGAAAGAGAGGCTTGGAAGGCAGTGTTTTGAAAATCCCTCAAGAAGGGGTGATTCCCCTGACAGACCACAGAAGGCTACATAGCAGAGCTTGTTCTAGGCACAGAAGCTGCTGGTGCTGGGACAGTAGACACTGCAGGGCCTGCCCCTAAGGGGTGGCTTCAGATGTTGTAGGAAGCTGGTCCTCATGAATGAGGATGGTGAGTCCTGGATCAGTGCTGCAGATCTGACCCTGAGGAAGGGAAACCTGCCAGCAAAAGGTTGTGTGGTCCCTTGGGCATCAGCACCTGTGCAGAGGGTGGAACTTCCCAGACTTTTGTCCCATCAAAAAGTGAACTCCAGAAGAGTGTCAGGACTCCTGTATCTTGTCAGGCTGAGCACTGCAGTGGCAACCACACTTGGGTTCACCTTTTTCCTTCTTTTGCCTGCTTCAAGTAATTGCCATCACAATAGTTGTAAATTAAAGGGACTTTTTGAAAGATGTTGCTGTGAGTTTAGGAGTTGAGGGTTTGTACCCAGAAGGGCTAATAAGGGGAAGCAGCCCAGAGGACCATGGCTTGACTGTGACATGCTCAATACCCAAGTTGCCTATGTTAATAGCTCAGGAAAGAACAGTGTTGTCTGAGTTAATTCTCTCTTTGTGTCAGACAAAAAACAAGGTACTCAGAGCAGTGCCCGTCTGCTAAGAGTGATGGGACGGGAAAACCTGATTTATCTGAAATCCTAGATTTAGCTTGCAAGATGCTCCAGTTCTAGTGAAGTGAGTACCATGAGCTAACCTCACGGAAACTTATGGAAGATAAAATGTGTGCAGGCCAATGGACTATACAAGCCATCCCTAATTAACAAAACCATTATTTAGGTAATGCATAGTCAATGTACGGGGTGGAGAGGGAGAGGGAAAGGAGGAGAGGAAAAAAAAACAACCAAAAAAAAAGAAGTAGGGTTCCATATAGTTAAGGAATGAAAAGTGCAGAGCCAAGAGCACTAGAGGTCCAGAAGGGAGAAAGGATCCATTTTGTACACACAGGGTGCATGTGCAATGGTGGCAGTGTTTGTGTTGGCCATCATTCCAAAGGGAATGTTATCCAGCCTTAATTCCATGAAAGGAGGAGCACAAAAAGAAAGGATTCTCTTTGCTAATGTTTAGGCAGGAAACGAGCTGTTTGAATCTGAGTTAAGTCTGATAATCCCATTTAAACAAATTATGTAAGTTGAAACACTGTGGGTTTCTGAGATAAGCAAATCTGTCACAGGTCCTGCAGCCGGGGGGAAGGGACAGTCTCGTGGTTGATGTGTGATTTCTGGCCCTGTGACCTGCCAGGAAATTGAACACAAGACTGGATTCAGCCCGTGCAGGATTTAGATCAGCCTACAGGTGTGTATTCCTCTGGGATGACTGCACTAGCTGCCATGCCTTTCAGCTCTGAGACATCCAAAGACCCCGACTTTTCTGCCTTATTAGCAGATGACCCTTCCAGGGCGGGCACCTCGTGCTGCAGGGCTGGGCCCCGGACACGCTCGCAGAACCGGGTCGCTGCTGCCACGTTTCGCTCCTTTGCCATTTGCCCGCGCGCTGGGGCTGCCAGGACCTGCCTGCGTCA
>NW_009954300.1:165803-179843 GCF_000747805.2 Chaetura pelagica
CGGCCCGGGGAACCCGGGGGAGCCTCCGTCCGGAGTTGTGAGGAGTGTGTCCTCGTCCCTCGTCTTCCCGCGTCCCTTGGAAATGAAAATGGAAGGCAGTTTTCATGAGGAGACTTCGGAGCCGCTGGATCTGGGGCGTGACTGCGAGGAAAGGCTTTGGCTTCCCGTCTCCTTCTGCCTCCCCTTCGTCCGTGGGGTGTGCAGAACAGTGCTACACACCAGAGTTACCCACGGGGCGCTTCTGTCCTGTCAATTAATTCATAACTGGATTAATTTAAGACCTTTAGGGCGTGGAAGTGCCAAGTATTTGTGTGTTTATGGAAAGGAGTCGGCGACATGACTTTAGCTGTGCTACAGCTACAGTGTCCTCCAAAGTGAGCACTAGCAGAGCTTTCACATCTCACCAAGCCACCACAGAAACCACAGGTGACATGTAAGCACCTAAATGTGCTGCCGGACATGACAGAGGAGCAGGACAGTGACTTCTCTTGCCCAGGACAGGCTCCAAGGAGGAGCTGGGTCTGTCGGAGGTGCCTGTGCCAGGGCAGCCCACCAGCTGCCCGCTGCATTCAGAGCCCAGGCTTTGCAGAGCTCAGCAGACAGCTCTCGTTAAGGAGCTCAGAGGTGGACATAGGGTCTCCCACAACTTTCCAGCTTGCCTCTGGCAGGGGTTACACCTGGGGGAGGCCAGCAAAACCTGTGTATCCAGGCACTGCACAGGCTGCTGAGACCACTCACATCCTAAGGCCTCTAACGTCCCAGTCTCTCTCACAAACCAGGTCAGCCTGAAAGCTGCACTGAGGACCCTGCATTGCTTGACAGGGCTGCTGATGCTGGGGCTTGTTCAGGCCTTTTGGCAGCTGTAATCTTCCAGCAGTGTGAATCCCCCCGACTCCATTTTAATTTCCATATTTTCTGCCTTCCTGACTCCATTTCTTGCAAAACGTTTCCCTGCTTTATATGCAAACCCAGGAGCACGAGCTCTGCGTGTGCTTTTGTGAGACCTTTCCATCAGCCCTGCACTCTCCCTTCTCCCTAGCTAAAACTCTAGCTGTACATTGGCTAGATTCGAGAAACTTACGCACTCTGTTTCTTCTGCCAGCACCCCAAGCATGAAGGGCTGCATGAGTGATAACAAAAATACTGAGCCTGCCATGTGTGATGCTGAACATCAACTTGGAAATGGTAAATTCCTCTCCTGCACCCAGCCTAGCCTTTTTCCTCAAACTCTCTGCCTCTGTGCAGCCACCTTCTCTGCACAGCTTCCTAGGTAAAAAAAACTTTAAAAACCCTTAAACGAAGGCTGCTGTCACTCCAGTTATTAGACACAATGGGATATCTAGGACAAAATATTATCTACCAAGGTGTCACCATGGAGGATGGTAAAACTCTGCACCCTCACGACACCAACAGATCTGATGGGGAGCTGATGAGCTGGCTTCTATTCAAGCTCATAAAATAATAGTTAACCCTAACACAGGAAAGCAGAGCACAGGACAAAGTTATTATTAAATTCAGATGGAAACATCCTAGTCAAGATATTAGCAAAATGGATACAGCAAATACCAAGTTCAGTAAAAGAAGCCAAATGGTTATGAAACATAAATACTTTTCCAGTAACATGAGAAGGGGATCAAGTTATACCATATTTTTTAAAAGAGAAAGAAAAGCATACCAGCAGAACTGTGTGCTGACTTATGGGAAATGTTATTTGCAAAAGAAGTAGTCACGGTTTCTGGAAAACAATATGAAGCTGAATGGTATGCAGTCAGCAAGATTAATTAGTTTCAACACTGGGCTTTTCTGAAGCAAGTGAATATTTTAAAAAAACTATAGATTTAAGTTGAAATATGGAAATTTAAAAAGTTAGACCGCCATTAATAAGTTTTGAATGAATTTAGAATAAAAAAATAAAACCCAAACCGAACAACCAAATTAAAAAAAAAAAAAAGCCTCATTGGATTAAAAAGTTTTCCATAAAATCTGTATGGGTAGGTAGAAGCCTAACCTGACCTTTTGGAGCTGGTGGCTGCACAGCTCTGGCCCTCCCTGCCTTCCTTTTCCCAGTCACTGGCCATGAAAGAGTGGCTATATCTGCTAAGTTGCAGGTGGTCTTGGCCCCCTTCACTGGTTAGGAAGAAACCCCAAATACAAGTGAGGGCACAACAACATATTTCCAATAGGAAAAGCTGAAACTTTCTGGGAGTCTCAGTGCAAGGGACTGCTGGGAGACGTGGCTCTTGGGTGCTTTTTTGGTGGGCTTAAACTGAAGAGAAGCCTGCTGTAAAGTTTTTGATTTTTTCTCCCAGAGGAAAGAAAAAAAGGAAAGTACAGAAGCTGGTTGTTTCCCTCTAGACAGAGAAAATATCTGCCATTTGGCGTGGCTTGTTTGGAGTGGGTGTAGCTTGCTGACACACTCAGCGATGGACTTTCCACATGGACATGCTCCTGCCTTCAGTCCCAGATGCAGGTCAGCACAGGCAGGCGAGCTGTCCTGCATGGGGGAACAGAACTTACCATCCTGTGGTGACAGGAGAGCGTGTGGCTGGGACAAAGGCAGGATGGCTTTGTCTACACCACTGGTAAAGCCAGTGTCATCTATATTGCTGCTGCATGCAGTGACCTCCAAAGTACGTACCAGAAGGAAGGATTTTATACACAGAGGTGAGGTTAAGGCATCAGTGATGTCCAACAGGCAGCTAGGAGGTAAATGACTCATACAGGCTGGGCAGGGATGGTAACACAAATAGGGAATGTCTTGTGCTCACTGCCTTGCAGTGACAAACTCAGATGAGGACATTTCAGACTTCAGAGGAGGAATATAACACTGTGCAATGAAGAGGTCATATTCCCACTCCTTCTTAGTGAGTTGTCCTATCACTGTTAGTCTGATGTCTGTTTTATGATGCCTGAAGATAGGCAGCTGTTTTATGGTTTGGATTCAATGCACTTTTTTTAAAATTAATTTGTGCTTTTTGCAAGTGCTCATACAGCCACATGTCACATAACCACATATATCGATTAAGAAATTCAGTGTTAATAAAATAACCTTGATATTACTGGAATCTGCAAGCAGTCAGTAGCCAGCAGCAACCAGCTACCTACAAATGTGTACACTGACCTCAAAACTGGATTGCAGCTCTGTGGCATCAATTGAGGCACAGTATCCTAAGGGTGGCCTTAGTTTCAGAGCAACACTGGGCGTAGGGAGGTTTACTGCACACAGGTAGATGGCCCAGGACACATCTGCCTGTTCTGATGCACAGGATTCCAAGACTTCCCAGTGTCTCCTACAGGTAACCAGAGTGAATATCTCTACAGCACCTGCCATTCTGCCAATCTTTAGGGAAGTGACAGGCATCTCTTCAGTGTGGTATCTCTCTTGCTCTCCCTTTGCTTTGTGCTGATCCTGATGTCCATTTATCTTGGGTGAAGTGTGATGACTGTCCCATTACTGGGTTTTAGTAGTTTTCCTGCTTGTAGTGGATCCAGAAGGATTGCCTTGTGTCACCTCAGTACAGCTAATGCGTAGAAAATGTACAACTGTGCACTTGTCATGGTTTGACTCAGGATCAGCAATTAAACCAGAAACAACAGTGTTCTTGATCCCCTCCCCCAAGTAGGGAAGGAGAGATAAAATTATGGAGAGAGACTTTTCTGGATTGAAAATTAAACTAGACAGCTTTAATTAAAAACTAATGATAAAAGAAAATATGTACATATTCAAATGTGTGCAGGAATGTGCAAAAGCCTCTTGCCTCCTCCAACCCCCAGCAACTCCCACACCATCTCCTGAGCAGTGAACAGCCCCCAAAAGTCCCAGAGCTGCTGGAGGGAGCAGCAGAGCAGAGAGGAGCTGAGGGGAGAGTGATGAGGGTCAGGAATGCACGGGCGTCCTGGGGATCAACAGTGATGGATGCACGGAGTCCCTGGACACCGGCCATGGACAGAAGAGAAGGGAAGGAGAAGCAGGAAGGAAGTTGTCTTCTGTGACCTTCCTCTGAGCTTACGTAGATATATAGAATGGAATATCTCTGGCCAATTTTGCTGCCTGTCTAGTCCAGCCTCCTACAGGGGGTCATAGATACAACTCTCCTTCTCCTGGTAGTGCCTGAGCTGGCCGTGCGACCTTGGAATCTCAGCAGTAACATAAACATTCCAGTGTTATCAGTCCACTAGCTGGAACACTTGCTGCTAGCTAAAAGAGAGCTTACTGAAGGAAAAAAAAATCAGTAAAAGGAAAATTGACTTCATCCTGGCTAAACCAAGACAACACTGTACATCAGTGCCTGGAAAAATACAAGAATGCCATCCTGGGCATGTGCACGACCTACCTTAGTCTGTTTTAAACATAAACTCAGAGCATCTGAAGCTAGAAGGGCACTTTTATTTTTTTTATTTATTTTTTTTTCCTTTTATTGAAGCTGTACACATTTTTCATGGGCATTTCAGCATCTAATTTAGATGCCTAAAATAAGTATGCAATTGCATCGTTCACTTGCTGCATAATGACAAGTTGGACTTTTAAATCAGCCTTCTAGGTTTCTATTTCCTCTTGTTAAACTACTTTGTCTGACATGTAACACCTTGTTAAAACTGGTTATGGTAAGAATCTCCTTTTATTCTTCCCCTCCCCACTTCTAATTATAGCTTTTGAGGCCTCTTATGGGTAACAGCAATTGTTACAGGTGCCTTTTACCAGTATTTATTAATTTTTAAATTAACAAATGCAAAGTTCTTAAAAAAACTCACAAGTTTCCTTGTAGGGTTTGGTTTTCACATATTAGAAGGGAACCCTGGGCCCCTGTCTCTGCCATTCATCCCACCCTAAAATTAGGTCCACCCTGTTGTATTTTCCTTCAAAACCATAATTATATCTAGCCCTGTAATGTTAATTACTGTTTTCATCATTGTCAGTACAGCAGCTGCCACTTAGGTACCTGAAGGAGGATCAGCATGTTCAGGCTATCCTCTGGCCTTAATCCTGGGGAGACAACCAGGCTTCTCACTAGCAGGTCCAGACCAAGGCCTGGTCCTGAGGTATGATATATTTTAATAGAGCTTGGTAGATTATTTTCAGTCATGAATTTCTCTAATTGTTCTTTGAATCAAGTAAGCTTTGAAGCCCATGGCGTCTTGCAATTAATTCCACAGCACTGTGCACTGCATGAAAAATGTCTCATTTGTTTGCCACTGTTTTGTCATTTGTAAGAGCATGATTTTATGCCTTCTAGGTCTTGTGTTATAAGAGACAGCACATAACCATCTCCCATTTGTCTTTTCCATGCACTCATAATTTTCTCCCACTGCCACAAAACTGTTTTTCACCAGCTAAACTTCCAAGCACTCATTCCTTGTACAGAAACTGTCCCACTGCTTCTTCACCATGTTAAATTTAATTCCCTTAACTTTTCTAGGTCTGCTGTACCAAAGCTATTGATAAGACCTGCACAGTATTCAATGGGTTGCACCATGGATTTATAGTCACATACTGATATTTTCTATTTTAGTCTCCTCTCCTTTACTACTGATGCCTTTTTACTTAAATAATGTATCTCCTGGACTCATTTATCCATTAGAGAAAGGAAGATTGGCTCTTCCCAAGCATAATTGGAGATGAAACATCAGATGATGGTGGCAATTCTCACACTGTTGATGCTGGTGGTGGGGGCACCAAGCGCTGCAGCCATAGTGGTGTTGGTTCTTCTCCTCCTTGTGTCTATCTCTGCTGCAATGTTGGACCTTGTATTAATAAGTAAAGAAGGTCTAGTTGCAGATGTTAAGTTTGGGGGCAGTCTTGGCTGTAGTGACCATGACATGTCAAAACCCATCTGGATGCATTTCTGTATTCTGTGTTTCTATGGAAATGCTCTGCAAGGATGTCTGATGATGATATCAGATGATACTTTCCCTTCAGCTCTTCTGTTTGTGGGCTAGGGCTCTGGAAGGTAAGGGGGGCCCAAGAGAGCTGGTCAGTATTCAAATAATACCTCTTCCAAGCTCAAGATAATTGTATTCCCTTGAAAAAAAAAAAAATCAAGTAGAGGAGGCAGGAGACGTGCATGGATAAGCAGGGAGCTCCTGGAGAAACTGAAATGGAAGGAGGAAATTTACAATATGTGGTAAAAGGGTCTGGTTAATTGGGAGGATTATAGAAATGCTGCCAGAGTTTGTAGAGACCCAAAAAGAAAGGCCAAGGCTCTCTTGGAACTTAGTCTGGGTAGGGGAGTGAAAGAGCTTCTTGTTCAGTGAGAGTGCCTGGCCTACAATGCAAAACAAAGAGGGTGAAGCCAGTTAATCTCTACAGCTGGCCACCATCACAGAAGGACCTCTAGTCTATCCCAATACGCCACTGTCAGAGCCCTCAGGGCCTCCCCCAGCTCCAAGGAGTTTTGCTGGCTGAGCCAAGCTCAGTCTCTTCACTGGTGAGAGCTGTTGCAAAGGAAATGAAGAGAGGGGAGATGTTCCCCCTTCCCATGGGAGCTGCTTTTAAGTTAATGCTCTTTTGCCAGGCACTGCTTGCACCACCTGAAGCTGTGTAGCAGCTGTGTCTGCACCTCTTCTTGGACCTTCTCATTCTGACCTAGACCTTTACTCTGCAGCTGGACCTCACTACCTGGCTTGTCCACCAACCTGCTTCTTCATGGCAGACCTCCTGGCTGGTCAGTGGCCTGAGGCTGACTCACATCACTGCTTCCAGACCTGTTCCTGAGCTGGACTTGCCAACTCAACTTCCCAACACCATATTGGGAAAGCAATGCTCCTGCCTGCTTCACCTTCACCCTCAGCTCCTGGTCTCCATGCCATTCCTGGTGGAGTAGCCTGCCCATGCTGCCCCTGACACCCTTCCTGTTGTCTTACAGAGCTTTGCAGTTCAAATGCAGGAACTTGTAGACATGGTGAAGTACATTTTAATGTCAGCTGAGCTTGGGTAGGAAAGAAGATTTTTGTCCTGAAGATATTTTCAAAATTTAAAAAAAAATTGTATCTTGGCAGAGATGTCAGAATTTTCAGAATAGGTATTTTGGTGGTAAATGCAAAGTAGGCAACAGCTCAGGGCTTACAACACTTTTGGGAGACCATGATTTATGTTTTTCTACCAGAGCATGATTAGTCAGCTCTACAAAATGCAGTAGTGCCAATGAATTATACTAAAGGAATCCTACACTACATTAGCCATAATTGGATTGATGTGTGATGATGGGAGAGTTAGAAGTTGAACGTGAATGCACCAGATAACCAATAGCTCTAGTCTGTTACTAGGAGCTGAATATCCAGTTTCCCAGTGAAGACTTTTGCCTAGTTTCAGTTTGTTCATCTTTAATATCAGCAGATGCCATACTGCTGCAAATAATGTATTCTTTACAAAAAATGGTCCATCTCTGGATCAAAACCTGGAGATGCTCTTCAAAGTGGAAGGAATGAGGGATTTGTCCACAAATACAAAGTGGTGAGTGACTTTTAGGAAAGCTGAAGTACTGGGAGATAGTCCACAAGGAAGGACAGGAGAAGGCTGCATGGGAGCTGAACTGATTTAAAAATGCCCACTTTGGTTTTGCTATAAATCTCTCCACTTCTGCGTTAGGGTTAGGATAGCTGATGGCAGTCAATTTAAATAAGAGACTGGCTAAAGGAAATTATCAGTTTTGACTGAAAATATATCTACACCTGTGATAAGTGTAGATTAATTTCACCTTAATCAGGACTCCCAGAGGACCACCATGGAAACTAGTCCTAAAACTTTTCTAATACTGACGGAGGTAAATGGATGAAATGCTGGTATCCAGCCTGAGAGCTGGATCTACATCAGACACTTTAGCAGTTTAAACTGTGTCTGGTTTAGTTTCCCATCGGGTGAGCCATTTCCTTGCAATATACTTGTTTTTCTCTGCTCATTTTCTAATGCCTTTCTAATCCTTCCACTTCTATATAATTGGCCAACTCTCCATGTGTTGTAGCCTCTCCTGGCACAAGAGCTGTGCAGGAAATGCCTGACACCAGGGAGGCCATTTTGCAGTCTCTGCCTTGGTGAGACAGACTGGAGATTTATTTGTTTTTCCTCCAAATTTAATGCAAATACAGGTTGTATCTGTCAACCATCTTCAGCAATGGTTCAACTCTGCATTATTGATCATTTTTATATTAGTCCGGCAGTCTCAGCTTTTCAGTTTTCTCTGTTGTTTCTTTCCTGATTTATTTTCCCTCTGCTATTGTACATTGCACGTGCACATCACGATCTGCAGATTATCGTGTTCACTTTGTAACTACATTGTTGAATATTATAACCATTATGGGACAAAACAGAACACGCAGCAAGCAAAGCAAACCTGCATCACAACGTCTTAGTCAACGGGAGGAAGTGGTGCTTTTGGAAATACCGGCTCATTTGGCAGGAAGCAACCGAGCAGGAATGTCAGTGATTCAGCTTTCAGTCAGGGAGGGACGAGCAGGAAGAAGCTAGAAATGGAGTGGAGAGTATGAGGAATATGAAGGGAGAAGTAGTTCTGTAACACGTTGAGGATAAAGGTGGTATTTCTGTGTTACGATGTAACCAATCCACTGCTACAGTCCAGAAATTAAAAACGCCAGTCTTTGTTTCAGACGGAACTTCAAGTTAGCCTCTGGCATCTTCATTTACACTTCTAAATAATGACCACTCTTCCAAAGTGATGGGACATTTGCAGCTCTCATTGCCTGCAAGGGAATAATGAATCGCTCAGGCCATGAATTGCAAATGCTAAGCCCTGAGCGGCTCCCTCCAGACAATGCGCTGGGACTTTAACTTTAGGCTTCGAGTGTCAAAACCTTAGGCCTCAAAATGCAGATAAGAGAATGCTAATGAACAGTGAAAGTCCTGGCTTAATCAGATGGCGTTAATTAAACCAGTGGTAACCCTTATGTAGGTACTCTTAAATGTGGCTAACAATGGCTCATTGAGCTTAAACTGACTAGGAGCCAGTATAAAATAAACTGAAATACACCACCACACACAGACTGCAGTGAGTGGCCGCACGAGGGTTTAGCATGGTTTTAATTAAATTAATAAAAGATTAACCTGCTAAAATGTCGTATCTGGAGGAGCCTTCCAAAGGTAGCTGAGGGGAATGGGGATCGAATGTGGATGATTTTTAAACTCTGACTTTTTGACTTTATGATGAATGTTTCGGGCATTTGTATATTTTGGAAAACATTTAATGCAATTGGTGTTTGATAGCGTCCATAAGATGTATGTGCCTCTGTGAGAATAAAAACATGAAGTAAGCCACTGGATTTCTGAAAGATAATTTTTAAATACCAGAAAATGACCTACTCATCCACCTGGAGCCATTGCAGGTTCACCGAGGATGAGATTGCCTTAAATATTATTGTATTTTGATGAAAGACTTTATAATAATGCGGATCAGATATAGGGTCAAAACCTCAGCAAATACCAGGGACTGTGTTTGTGTTGAAATGAAGTGTAGCTACAGCCAC
This sequence comes from Chaetura pelagica, assembly GCF_000747805.2. NCBI lineage: Eukaryota > Metazoa > Chordata > Aves > Apodiformes > Apodidae > Chaetura > Chaetura pelagica. Next base: position 175,278 of record NW_009954300.1, read on the forward strand.
AAATGGAACACACAGGCTGGAGTGTATCATGAAAAGAATTCTTGAGCTGACATGCTTGCTAACACTTGGTATCAAGAAATAATATTTAACTATTAACGTTATTAAATAATTGTTAGTAGGCTTTAAAAATTGTCTGGTTTGAGACAAATTAATTAAATTCACATTTTGTTAGCAGTCTCAGTATTTTAAAACAGAGTGCCTCAGGAAACAGTGTGATCACTATTACAAGATGACATGGTCTATGATGTGTGAGAGCCCTGTTCTCCAGCAATGTATTTCCTGTGTTGGCATTACATTCAGCATATACTACCAGACTGATGCACTATCTGATAATTTTACAACTTTCATAACATATAGTTTTCACTGAAAACATACCAGTTGGCTAGTGCAGATCAAGTAGCATATTCAGTTTTCAAAACCTGCATGTTCTGTCTAGACTTCTTTCTCCCATTTGATTTCTCACCTTACTGGCTTAATTGCTGAAGGCAACACAGTGGGGCTACCATCGTGTCTCTGTTTTCCAAAGGTCACAGAACACAGAATTACAGACTACTCACAGTTGAAAAAGACCTCTAAGATCACCAAGTCCACCCGTTAATGTAGAAAAAAACCCACCATGCCCACTAGAGCATGTCCTGAAGTGCCACATCTACACATTTTTTAAATACCTCTGGGGATGGTGACTCAACCACCTCCCTGGGCAGCCCATTCCAGTAAAGATATTCTTCCTAAGCAGATGGCTTAAGCTGACCAAAGAGAATCAGAGAAAAACTAAAACGAAATAAAATCAAGATTAGCAACGAATATTTTCACTTTAGATATGTAAACCAAAGACTTTTTGATTTTTGACTAAGAGCCTGTTATTGGCCCTCCAGACAGTAGTGATCACCAGTAAAACTATTATCAACATTAATTAATAACAAGGCAATGATGATATAAGTGATGCACAGTTTGAATGGTTATGTGGATCACATAGAGATTACATGCCCAAATGCGAAAACAAATGTTAAACTGCTTCTCCTAAAATATCTTCTAGGAGTGCTTTCTGTATCACAAAGCACACTTCTTTGTGTATTTTTATTTTTATTATGGATTCAAGGGTTGTTTGAATGTATCAAAGTCTGCTGCTAAAATACGTTTGAGAATTTTTACCTGGCCCTGCAGTAGCTTGTCAGTGGGTAGTTTGCTCCCTTTTCTCAAGAATTCTATAAAGAAAAGAAATTCTAACAAATAATTTGGAACAAAAAATACAGACATTTTTTCCTGTTCTCTGTTCCAATCTAGACATTCTCTGTATTTCTAGAATGATAGTTAGAAATTAATATCTAAAGAAAGTTAAGACATCGAGTCTACACATCTTAATCAATCAATTTTAATCCACTGCTTCATTTTATTCATCTCTTAAAGAAAGGCAGTAATTATTTATTTATTTACTGTGCTGGTTTGGTTTGGCAAGTCTTTTGGTAATGGGGGAAGGACCCCAGAGGTGGGTCATGAAGAAGCTGAGAAGATCCCCCTGATCCAAACCCAGCCAAGGAGCCATTAGAGGGAAAATAGATGCGCTTTTAAGATTAACATACGAAAGGCCGGAGATAAGACCTGAGCAGAGCGAGCACTTAGAGAGAAGAGAGCTGTGCTGGAGAGGTGAAAGGCAGAGCATTGCCGGTGGTTGGTGAGGAAGGGGAAGAAGGTGCCCAAGCAGAAGTTTCCCTGCAACCCATGGCGAGATGGCAGCTGTGCCCCTGCACTCGGGGAGGAACAAACGTGGTGGAACATTCCCTGAAGGCGCCAGGGGGGTGAACTTGGCCAGTGGACTCGGATTTGTTGCCAATGGATTCTGATTATGCAGCTGTGGAAGAGCCCAGCACCAGGGGAGTTGGTTGTTCCCGAAGGAGCCCGTGACTCTGTGGGAAGCCCAGGCTTTTCCGTGGGGAAGCAGGGAAGGACTGTAAGGAATCCTTCTTCCTGAGGAGGAAGGAGCAGCAGGAACCACCAGCCTGTGAACTGACTCTAAACCCCATCCCCTGTCCCCCTGTGCCGCTGGGGGGAAGGAGGGAGAGAAACCGGGAACAAAGTGATTTGGGCCTGGGAAGAAGGGAGGGGTGGGGTAACATATGCAAGCCCTGCTCTGTGTGTTGTCTGTGTCCTGTGTGTGTTTGATTGGTGTGAAATTAAATTGTTATTTTTCCCCAAATTGAGTCTGTTTTGCCCAGGACCTTAATCAGTGAAGATCCCTCCTTGTGCTTTGTCTCAACCCATGAGCTTCTTCTAGCTGGGCTTTGTCCTCCCCATCCCACAGTGTGTGTTTTGGGGAGGAGGAGGTTGAGTGAGTGGCCACGGGGCTGTGTCTTTGTTGTTGTGTTGGGCCCCAACCATGACATTCAAATAACTCAGAGTGCCATGAGTGATAATTAAGGCTTATAAGCAGTAGTATGATTAAATGAAGAGCTATGCACTTCCAGAGGATGATTAATTTTATTATCATTGTTATTACTGTACTGAGCTATTGTAAATTACTGAAAGATAGCCAATTACCATGGATTTTCTTGAGATGACTTTGTAGTGTATTAAAAGGAGAGTGTTCCACTGCCAAAAACTCATAATGAAGTTGGAAAACTGAGATTACATCCCATGTTGTGAAATGGTATTGTCCATACTGGAATAAAAAAAAGCCAAAATCGTTAATAAATGTGGATTAACACAAAAATATGCTAATCTGTCTTTTCACTTGTAGCTACAGTGACTCATTTATCTCTTTCTGAAAATTCCCTATTTCTGTCTTAATGATTTTTGAGTTATATGCCAGAAATGTCTGCAATTTCAGGAAAAAGGTTACGACCATTGATGACAAGCATCTGGGTTTCTCTCCATTATAGGACACCTCCCTCAGTTAAATCAATCTGCCTGTGCAACTGTGCTCTAAAGTATGCTGCAAAATGAATCTGATTAAAAACGGCACTAAGACCATCATCTTGGGAAAGGATTTCTTTTAAAAATGGGTAATTTATAAAGCTGGTTTAGAATATGGCTGCACTTTGAGACTGTCTGCATGAAGATTTAAGATAGCTTTGTTAATATCCCCTTAAAATGGTTATTTGGATTAATATTCTTGAGTTTCCCATGAACACAAGCTAAATTATACTGTGAAGAAAATGCATTTATTTCCACTGGCAGTGAGGAATAATTTCATACCCATAATTTCTGACTCCTCTTTGACTGGCTTTCCAGACATTCCAATTTAGGTTCTTGTTAAGTTGAGAATAAAAAATTTCCCTGTGCTACATGGAAAGATTAATTACAGAACAAAAACTGTCTATGAAGAAAAATGTTATTCCTCACCTTTTTCCAATGCTGAGAGAAAGTAATTAGTTAGCAGTCTAATCAAACCCCAAGCAGGATTTGTACGGAAGGTTAAACCAATTCTGCCCTTGCTAATACCTTGTTGTAATACCTTGTTGTTTCTGAGTGCTGGAAAGAGCTCTGGTTCAATTGAAAGAAGCCAGGAACCTAGCAAGACACTCTACCTGTGACAGCCATCTCCAAAGTATCGGGAATCGTGGTCTAGAGGGATGTGGCATTTCACAACAGCTGACACAATGGTGCTATAGCGTTGCAAGTGTAGCAGAGCCATGTGGGCAGACACGATGCTGTGGACTCAGCAAGCTGGTGACTCTCGTGAAGGGCTCAACTGGTGCAAAGACTGGGTTGTTCAAATTCACCCCGGATATGCTTTGTTGGGATGCGAAGCCAATCCCAGTGATGCTGTGAATATTTCAGCGTCAACAGGCTGGAGGAACAGGCTCACAGGAACCTTGTGAAGTTCTACAAGAGGTGCGAAGTCCTTCACACGTGGAGGAACAACCCCATGCACTGATGTATGGCTTGGGGGGCATCCAGATGGAAAGCAGCTTCCCAGAAAAAGGACCTAGGGATCTTGGTGGACACCAGGTTGAACATCAGCCACCAACGTGCTCTTGCTGTGAAGAAGGTGAATTGTGTCCCGGGCTTCATCATACAAAGTCCTACCAGCAACCTGAGGTGATCTTCCACTGAATTCAATGCTGGTGAGGCTACAGCTGGAATGCTGGGTCCAGTTTCAGGCTCCCTGGTACAAGAGAGACATGGAAGATACTGGAAAGAATCCAATGAAGGGCCACAAAGATGATGGAGTGGAGCATCTCTCCTGTGACTTAGCAGTGTTGATGAATGACTGTCCTGCAGGTCTGTGTTAACAAACCCTGTGCCACAGGGCTGTGTGTTGGACTTCACCAGACCACGAGTGCTCACCCACTTTTGTCGTTTCCCTGAGCCTTTCCCCTTCCCCCGGGGGAGCCGGCCCACGGAAGCACCCAACCCAATCTTCAACACGTTTCGCAGAAGAAACCATCTTTGCCGACTGCCCTGTGAAGACCCTCACTCACCCCGGCAGCGAGGTGCAACGCTGGCACCCGCCGCGGGAGAGGTTCCCTAAGGGAAGGGGTCACCAGTGGGGTGCCCCACTGCAGGTGGGGCCCAGGAGCGTTCTGGAGCTCCCCGTCGGCGTCCCCTCGTTGCTAGGATGACCCC
>NW_009954300.1:181038-199162 GCF_000747805.2 Chaetura pelagica
GGCCGCGCAGCCAGCGCCCCGGGCTGGGTCCCGGACCGGCCCCGCGGGGGGGCGGGAGGCACCGCCTGGCAGGTATCACGCGTGGGGACCAAGTTCCACTTTTTTCTCTCCCATTGGGCTACCTCACTGGTCCAGAAGTCCACCCAAGAAGTTATTTTCCAAAGGAACTTTCATGCTTGTATAATAAAGCACCATCTGATTCTTGCTATTATTTTTCCCCCCCCCCCATTTCCGATGGATGATGTATGCTTTGTGGTATTGCACTAGTATGTGCTCAGGGTATTTTGAATCCCAGGCATTCCCAAGTTTCAGTTTACTCTGATCAAGGATGCGTAAAGAATGGAGGTTCAGGACTTGTGGCTATTCTTGATGGTGCAAACCCCTTTTTAAAAAGATTTCATGGGCTTAGTGATATATAAAGATGTATCGCGCAGTATAATTGTTACACTTTTGTATCTAAAGTAATTTTTAAAGTTTTCTAGTTGAACTGAGTATTTGTTTTTATTGAGCACCTAAAGGTAGAATCATCCTGATATTTTATAAGCCTGTTTTCTCTGGGGAAGCTCATTTGGTCAACCTAAGTGAACTTAATAAAAGTCAAAGAACAAGTGGTGTTTCAGTTCAATGAAACTGCGTAAGGGATGTGTTCCTTGGTGAAGTGCACCCTCTAGGTGCTTCATGTCAGTGAGCCCCAAGTGTGTGGAGAAGGTGACTCCTCACTAAAGCAGCACAGAGGTGTTTGAAGATCAGCTGTGGTACCATGTTGGCTCTGACAGCCAAAAAGTCAGTAGCTCGTGTGACTCTAGTAATTGCACTGAAGTGCCTCTCTCTGCAAAAAGACCAAGACTTGATACCTAATCACTTAATAACAAAATAATGCTTGTTGTTACCCCATGGTTGTGAGATGATTAACAATGGATAATCGTATTTAACATAATTACTTCTATGTAATTATTCTTAAAAACTTATTGGTTTCACAGTAGACTGGTGCAAAATTCATGGTGTGGCTTAATTTTCTTGACTTGAAAATACCACGTTATCTTCTATGCAATAGGCAGTCTCTTTAAACTGATTTATTAAGGGCTTTCTTTAAGTCTTTGTGCCTTACAGTTGGTACATGAGGAGCAAAGGTGTGTGCAAGGGAGAATAATTTTAAATTTTTTTGTTAAGCTCAGAAAACGTGTAAAAAATAGTAATGGTGTAGACAGTCTGTGTCTCCAGAATCCTGGCAAGTGAGTCTAATTTACCAGTTGCTGTGGTGGAATGAATTACTTTGCAGGTTGCTTATAGAATGGTTTTATGACTCTTAAAATTTGTTCTCTGATGGCTATTGACTCCTTATTGCCTGCTGTGGACAGAGGCAGTAAGATGGCTTGATGTGTAGAGGCTGTTTGTAAAAACTCAAGAGCACGAACCTGAAGCAGCCAGCTTTTTCTAAAACCTGCTTATATTTTGTAGTTCTTACCTAGCAAAGCTGCTTCTTCCAGACTAACAGTTTATCTACTCTATATCCATCAGGCTTTTGAAATTGTTTACATAATGTTAGACTGCCTGCAGACCACTGCAGTTGTGCCACGTCACATTTCGGAAGGGAAATTAGGAAATGAAAGTTCAAGGGTGTATGCTGTTGTGTTATTTTTCTGGCTGTAATACCTGCTTAAATGTAAAGGTGAAATTGTGTTGATTCAAAACTCAGTAAGACAAGCTGCAGTGTGACCAAATGCCGAGGCTCCAAGTATTTCAGTTTTGATGTTCCGCTTTAGAAACACAGGTTCAGAGTATCGTTACCAGTTCATATGGATGTCTAGTTGATTTCAGTGCTGCTACTGTTAAGTTGAATTATTTTTTTTTTAGTAATTTTTTGAAATAAACCTTACAAAGTGGATGAAAACATACACAGTCAATTTAAAGTACAGCCAGCTTTTTCTAAAACCTGCTTATATTTTGTAGTTCTTACCTAGCAAAGCTGCTTCTTCCAGACTAACAGTTTATCTACTCTATATCCATCAGGCTTTTGAAATTGTTTACATAATGTTAGACTGCCTGCAGACCACTGCAGTTGTGCCACGTCACATTTCGGAAGGGAAATTAGGAAATGAAAGTTCAAGGGTGTATGCTGTTGTGTTATTTTTCTGGCTGTAATACCTGCTTAAATGTAAAGGTGAAATTGTGTTGATTCAAAACTCAGTAAGACAAGCTGCAGTGTGACCAAATGCCGAGGCTCCAAGTATTTCAGTTTTGATGTTCCGCTTTAGAAACACAGGTTCAGAGTATCGTTACCAGTTCATATGGATGTCTAGTTGATTTCAGTGCTGCTACTGTTAAGTTGAATTATTTTTTTTTTAGTAATTTTTTGAAAGATCTGTGTAGAAAGAGGATAAAATATAAGCAATTGTCTTGCGCAGATTCTTCACTTAACTCGTAAACAGGCACAGGCTGTATAATAATTTCAAGGGCAGAGTTGAGGCTGCCAGAGGTATGATGTGGGAGACACCATTCTGTGTGGGTACAAAATATAGTGAAGTAACTAACTGAGTGACTCTTGTGTAGGCTCTATGTCTAAGCTTTGCTTATTTTTCTCCTGGTTGAGCTTCAACTTCTTGAAGTGGCAGCTCTATTGTGGGTATAGTATGCTTGCTGATACATCCAGGTAGCAAGTTGGACTCAAGTTGTACTGTAGTCTGAACTCCTCTGGCATCTGCATTTACAGATTTTTGACTGAGTTGTTTCAGTGTACGAAGTCAATTAAGGGGGGATGGGGGGGTGGAATCTTGAGACAAATTTGTGCTAAAATATCTCAGCAGAGGATCTGAGTACAGGATGGCTGTGAAAGCTAACAGCTTACAGGGAAGTTAATACATCTGATTTCATGATTGTGTTCATGGCAGCTTGTGGCAATCCAGCACAGGATTATCTGTGGTCCAGGTTTTCCTTTTCCCTCTTAAAGCTGCAGCTTCTGCCTACCTCTGTGTGGCAGAGGCAATCAAAAAGTACTCAATTTTAGGTTTGATTGGGTTGATACCTGGGCTTTTGTTAGACCTTCTAGCTATAGACCAGAGCTGAGGGAAGGATGTGCAAAACTGCTGCAATGTTGCATTGGATAATTTCAAGCATGGAAACCTTAAGCTTTATTTTATGTAAAGGGCTGATGATGTTACTGTACCCTGCCTTAAATGTGTGCTGTTGGAGAAAGCATGATAGGTGAGATGGCCTTTTGGTCCCAGTCTGTGTGTCTATTCCAATGCACGCCCTGGGCAGTGTGAGAGATGTGATTTGCCTGATTTAACTCGGTGGTTTCAGCATCCTGTCGTATGGGGCTGCTTCTGAGACTGACAAAATGCAGGTCCTGAATAAATCCAGTGTTTAGTGCCCAATCTACTTCAGTCAGCATGGACAGTTTCATGTTAAACAGGCATCTTGTAGTCTCTCTTGTCAGACTTCTCTTGCAGTAGCTGATTCCCTCCCTTATGAGCTTCTTTCGTACATTGACTTTGTGTACTGGAAGTTGTGCTGTTTCCTTTAATGAATCTGAATTTTCATCCAGTTACTCAAAGGTTATTGAACTTAAAAATGCCACAGTGCCAAAAAGAGTTGTGTGATGGCCTCAGGTGTCAATAGAGGGGTTGAGACGACCATAGTGTCCAGCATGTTGCCTAGCGCAGGCTTTACACTCAAGAGGCAGTACCTTCCTCTGAGTCACTATACAAATGCACTGTTCAGGACTGAAGCTCACAAAAGGAAAAAGCAGTGCCTTGCAAAATTTTTCCTGTACTCTAAAGGTTGCATAAAAGTTTTCACATCAAAAGTGTACAACTGGTTCCTGAAGCCACCCATTGCTCTAAACAACAAATTCTGTGTGTGTTCAAACCTCATAGAGAGCATCATTATGTATGTTTGTTGAAGGCAAGACTTGTGGTACTTGGAGTTTTGCTCTGAATGGGTAGGGGATGTTGTGTGTATCTGTATTTTCTTTTCAAAAGCTAAGCTGAAAGAGTGAAATCCAAAAATCGCAGAGTGAGTCCAGTTTGTAGGTTGTAGCTTTGATCCCAAATAATTTTTCATGTACTGCTTCTTCAGCAAGGCAGAGTCCTGGGCTTTTCACGCTATTTAAGACACTTGACTTTTGCTGACTTACAATGGATCAGTGCTGTAGTTTGAGTCCAAGGGTTGCATGCACACAAAACAGTAGTACTGAAAGCACCTCTATTTTCTTTTGGCCCAATGACCCAAAACAAACATTTTTTATTTCTATGTATGAGTTGAAAACACTGATTTGGGGGTTGAACAGAATGTTTGGTCTGACTTGCATTGCTCAGATTTTGCTTGTGTCTACAAATACAGGAAATCTGGAAGCAAAAGACAAGATTCACAAGAGTGAATTGCCTTACAGAAAAGAGGCAATTTATATCAAGTAAGGCAGTAGGTCAGAAATCCTAGACTTCTAGAGACCCAAATTCCAGTGTCCCCTCTATCTCACTTGAAGGAGGAACTTTGAAGTTCTCTGTCCTGAGGGCTGTTACAACAGCTTGAACCAGTTCACTTTGTATAATAAATATTCATCAAGTTACGAGAAAAATTCTGGATATCAGTTTTTAGGGAACACCTTGATTCTTCATTCTGGTGTTTTAGATAGGTGAGCATAACTGCTTAAACTGAGGAAAGACCCATTTCAGAATGTTCTGTGTTAGGGGATCTGCTCAGGCCCTGACTCCAAATGGATGCTGCTCATAATGGTTTATTCCCAAGCTATTGTGAGGTACCCAATATGTTTGGTAGTAGGACTATGCAGGAGAGAATTTTGGGACACTTTTTATACCTAATCAAGCAAAGCTTTTTTTCCTTACTGTAAAAATGTTATTTCCTCAATGTTGGTGCCTACGTATTTTTATAGAATTACAAAAAAAGGCACTTCAGTTCTTCTGTTGTTGCAGCCATTTTCTTATGTGAAAAGACCTGAAAATATTTTCCCGGGTTGATATAAAGAGTAAAAAACATTTGTCTGTTTACTTACTGTGAAACTCCTCAGGAAACTGCTAAGTAGGGCTTGACCTTATAGGAGATGGAAGAAGTGAGCCTTCGTTCATGCAGTTCGTTTTTACTGGAACAGGTGTGCAAAATACCCAGCCAAACAAAAAATATGTGGCTCCCTGAACTCTCCACTGGAGCTTTAAGAAAGCTTCCATTCCAGTTCTCTTTCAGCCTCCTTATTTGTGATTGTAGAAAATAAGACTCTATGGTGTTGAAGTTAAAACTTTGCCAACAGGAAAGCCCTTTCTATTGAACCAGTGATTGTGCTGGGTTTTTCTCCTCATTGCTACAGACAGTCTATACCCACCTTCTTTTCCTAGGCTGGTTTTCAGAGGAGGGACAGAGTGAATAGTCTGGAATAGATGGGAAGTGAAATTCTTGCTCTAAAAACAGGAGTTTTGTTCTTGTGGTTTTTGTGCCTTGTGTGTAGGTCGCTGCTGCTTTCACCTCCTCAGTCTTTACTGTCTTTGCCTTCAGCCATTTCTAATTGCCTGTTACTTTTCTAGTGCAACCAAGCAGCCTATTTATCAGCTTGTTTCCTATTCCAAATCAGCTAGTTACAGGGTCATCATAAAGATGGAAAAGACGTGTTCAAAAGTACAAGTACTTGTAGTCAGTGTTATCCTAACCTCACATTGGGCAGCAGTGGACCTTACTCAAATATCAGATGCTGTGTTCGAACGTTTGGTATTTCCTGCATGAGAGGTAAGAAAAAAACCTGAAAGAACTTGGTGTGATGATTCCTTGTGAATGAATCTTCACAATCCAAGATGCCTTTTCAAAGACTTTTTGAAGAGAAAGGTAAGTTTCTTTCCATGTATCCATGAATCTGTACACTTCAATTCTAAAATTAAGGTGATATATTCGTATAGGGTGTTTTGTTTGTTTGTTTTTTTAACATTTTTCATTTGAGCAGTTGAAGCATCCCCTTTGTACTGTGCCAGGACTGTGAGAATAATTTCTAACTGAACTTGTCCCATGGCTCAGTAAGGTAACTGGTGAATAATGAGCATGTACTTCTGAGTTAGCTGTGCAGTGTCGGGTTGTGTAGAGAGCTGGCACACACATTTCACCCTCTCTAAGAATATGTGTCTGCTCAACTACTGGGAGTTAGTGGCATGGGTTGGGACCACAGGTGCAAGTTTCCTCAAAACAGAGCAGAATGGGTTAGGGCATGGGCTGAGCTGTGCTTATCCTTTCCTCTATGCAAGCTCCAAGGTAAGGTTCTAAATATCAGTGATTTCCTAATTGTGCAGAGTATAATTACATACAGCAAAGACTAAATTTTATAGGTGGTCTATATAATAATTTATGAAAACTTGCAGTTAGTATGTGTATATACACACGAACATGCACACACCCCATAGCAGTTTTCTTTTTATAAAAGAGACTTGTTCTGTATTGGATTTGTCCAATGCTATTGTATCCAATGTATATTCTAAAAATGCCCCAGATTTCCAAGCCATACAGGATCAGCAAAACTGTCCCAAGGCCACAACAATACTTCCTGGAAACTACCTCACCTACTTCCTAACAATTATCCCATCCAGAAACCACTTTCCAGTAAGATTTCTTTGCATTTCTGCCTTATGTTGAAGCCACGAATATACAAGTTTGTGGAATAATCTCCAACTAGCACTTGGAGTCCTGGGAGGTTGTGAGCTCCTGCAGAAGGATGAGTGATTTTTCTGCTACTCTTCCAGTGATGGTTTGAAAGAGGAACCAACCAGAGACAGAAAATCTTATAATTCATCTTTTGTCTTAGCTGGAAGACTGAAGCTGTTCCTGCTGCGGTTGAGTGGCCTTCGGCAGGAAGGGTCAAACAGCTCAGGCACAAAATACCTTCCACTTAAGTACTTTTTCCAGAAAGAAGCACAGAGCACCTCTTCCTGTGAAAGCACAGAAATAGTACTTTGCTGATTTTGAGTGGGCTTTGATGTAGCTGTAAATGTCAGGTGTGATTTTTTTCATAGAAATTCTCAGTACTTTGTACCTTAGCTTATACTAAAGGATAGACAGCTTTTCTTTTAATCCCTAGACCTTTAAAGGAACTAAAATTTAAGTCTTTTAAGTGCTGCCTACGCTATTTTTCTTCCTAAAGACTCATCAGTTGCTCAGGAAGTTGTGTGCACTTGACATAGAATATTTCACATTGGAAGGGACTTAAAGAGGTTAACCTGCTCAGTGACATCCTCCACAAGATGCACAGATGAAAGACATCTTGAAAAATGGTCCTTTAAAGACATCTTAAGTACTCTTCTTAAAAAGACAGAGAAGAAATAGAGAGGAAAATATCCTGGGTTGAAATCCACAATGGAAAAATAAGGTGCCAATCTTTGATACTGTAAAATCTGTATAGTGGGACCATAGTGTCATTTGTAGCTTTTTATCATGTCATCTTGGATGGTTACATTAATGGTGCCAAAGAGAAATGTCCCAGTATTTATTTCTGGACAAGTAGGAAGAGGTAGAGGAGAAAGAAAGTGGAGGAAATTTTTTGTCATTTTTATTTTTAAATTGCTCCATCTACTTTACTGCCCTCGTTTCACATTCCAGCCTTTCACTGCAGCTCTATGTAATTTGACAAAATTCCTGAGTGCAATGACTCGTGCTACAGAGCGTATACCCTAGCTGCTCTTAAACCATGTTAAGTATTTGAATACTGATTAGATCATCAAATGTGCTCATTTATTAGCAATAAATAACGATCCTTTGTGTAACAACTGCACATAAATTACTTCCATCTGCACATACATTATACCTTGTTGTCCAGTGTCTAATGGAAGCTGTTTCACCCATCTTTCCACCAGGCCAGGTGTCTTTAATAATCCTCTGATGTTAAGCAAATTTAGAAGAATACAAAATTTTTTGTCATTGTCTGTTTCCTCACATCCATCTTCCTCTTCCATATTTCCAAAGTACGTAAGAATCCCCTTCCTATTAAAATAAAAAAAGTCATAATCGCCGTGATCACATCCTACTTGGAACGATTTGAATGAAAGAAAACCTCAAGGATTTTGGAGGGCTGCCTGAAATTATCTTGAAAAATAAAAGTTTGACTTAATGAAAAATGTCCTATTTGAAAGAAAACACAAAGCAGCCAGTTGTTTTTGCATTATTCATTTTATTGACATTTTTATTAAAACATTTTATTTTTGCAAAAAGTCTTTCATGAAACGAAATGTTTGGAAACTGTAATTTTTGGCAAAAGTAGAAAAGATAACGGAGGTGGAAGCAATTTAAGCTTTTAAAATTATTATTATTTGAATAATTTCAGTGTTTACAAATGCAGAACAATGCATCAGCGGGTACTAGGAACTATTTTCAGTGATTTTTCTCCATGGATTTCTAGCCAGTCGTGCCTAGTGCAGGGTTGTGTAAATGCCTACTGCCTAAAGGGATCATTAAACAGATGAGCTGGTCAGCTGGGCACTGGCTGGGCAAGAGGGTCCCCTTGTGTTAGGCACAAGTCTCGCAGGCACGGTTGGGTATCAGGATCACCCTGTCCTCCCTGCTGATGCTTAGCATCCCCCTCTCTCTCAGGGCACTCCTTCCCTGAAGGAAGGCAGTCTGAAACCTGGGTCTGAAAGGCTGTTGCCTTCCTATGTTGCATGGGTTTTTCTCTGGGGCACAGAGTGTAAAATACCACCATTTCAGAGTTGGAGCTCTCCCTCTTTCCTCCCTGGAATGCTATCTAGCATCAAGAGCACTGGACAAGGAAATAATATTTCATGTCAGTAGGGTTGCTAATTACTGTACAAGTCATTCTACTCTCTTTTCCCTATCACAAGATTGGCTTTAAAAACTCCCAATTTTTTTAAAAAATACCAAATATCTGCAACTTTGGTAGATCACTAAATTTCATGCCTTTCAAGATTTTCTTTGCCTCCAAGAAGAACAGAATCTCCTTTTAAAATTTTTGAATGATAAATAAGTTTTCTTAGCCTGGGAGTGGGGACAGTAAGAAAAACATCAAATACCATGATCCTGGCAGTAAAATCCCAGAGAAGACAAGGCTTGGGAGGGAGCCAGAGCCTGCCTGTGAACAGGAGCAGCAGGCTGGAGACAGCTGTCTGGAATCTGTCTGGGCAGCAGGCACCCCAGGAGATGAGAGAATCGTGCAGGGAAGCAGCTTTTTCTGCTGTGGGAGCAGTAACATCAGAGCTTGTTTCCACTTAAAGGGGTTTCCTGTTAGAACTGCAACTGGCAAACCCTGCCTGTGAAGATGAAAGTTCGACAGCTTCCCAGAATGGAGTTACATGAGCAGAAAGGAGTTGCTGCATGTATCAAAGCACCTACACCAGAGGCTTTGTTGGCATGGTTATGGGGTTTGAGAATGTGGGTTTGGTTTTTTTTTTATATGATGGAGGACAAGGCTGTAGGAAAGTGAAAGAACATGGGTACCAATGTAGGGAGCCACAGTTTGCATATCTCCAGGTACAATTTTCAACAATTGCAAAGAGGTCATACCAGGATTTTGCAGATGTTGAGACCTGTGGGGAGGTGCAGATGACCTTTGATTGCAAAGCAATCTCCCATGAAAAAAGCTACTCCTATGAAAGTTGGGAATGCTTATGGAAATTCCAGTACCTAAGGGGGCCTACAGGAAGGCTTGGGAGGGACTTTTCACTGGAGAGGATAGTTTTAAACTGAAAGAGGGGAGATTTAGGTTAAACATCAGGATGAAATTCTTCATCATGAGGGTAGTTAGGTGCTGGAATAGGTTGCCCAGGGAGGTTGTGGAAGCCCTCTCCCTGGAGGTGTTTAAGGCCAGGTTGGGTTAGGGTTTGTGCAGTCTGGTCTAGTGGGAGGTGTCCCTGCTTATGGCAGGGAGGTTGAAACCTGATGATCTTTAATGTCCTTCCCAACCTTAACCAGTCTACAATTCTATGATAAATTCATTGTAAAGCCTGTAGGTTTGCAAAGCCAAGAGCATATCCCATTCCTTTCTCTAGGTGTCTTGTGTGTAGAAGTCCTGTGAAACACACTAAGCTTGACTTTAGGACTAGCTGGAACATGGATTTGAGGATATATTAAAGAGGTTCAACAATAATCTGTTCATTTTCTTCTCATCTTGGTAGCTGCAGTTTAGATATAAATAATGTGGGCTATGCTTAAGGAAGACCCAAGTTTTGGGATGTCTTCTGGTAGACCACTTGAATTCAATCTAGCTGATGTCAGTCAGACTAGATGAGAGAAAGCTTGGATCCGTGTGATAGCATAATCCAAGTATTTAAGCTTTCCTCACTGCAAGCAGGTCTGGAGTTCAGTATTCATAAAACCAGCATGGGGAGTGGGTGACACTGGGCTTGAGCACAAACTCAGACACAGGACTGATGGACAGTGTCAGCACAGCCAAAGAAAGGACTGGCTGACCATAGAGATCAGAACAACATCTGAGTATGTGATAGGTTTGGCAGCACCTTGCACCCCCTTAATCACTGGTGCCAGCTGCACGTGCCAGTGCAAACTGTGGAGTCAGCCCCAGAGGCAGTGACTGCTGCTCCAGTAGTGACCTGCTCAGGTGAAAAGCAGCACGTTAATGTGGTTACTAATACTGTAGCTTAGTGTGAATTTTGTGGGTGAAGAGAGGAGCTGCTATTCTTCCACCTGTCTGATGATCTGCCCATGCTTTAACCAGCCACTTAATAATTTTTACTGTGTTCCCTGATGCATGTCAGAAGGATCCACACCATCCAACTCAGACACAGAAATGTCAGTGGATAGTATCTCCTCAAGAAGGTCTTGAAAGCATCAGCCTCCCTTCCTTGACTTTGCAGAGAACGTGGGCATTTGCTTTCAGATTTTCACTAACACTTAGGCATGAAATAAATGCCAAAGGCTGTCTCTGCCTAACTGTTTTTGTTCAAAGCTGTAGTACTGTTTTGAAGTTAACTCCCTGATTACCCCCACATACCATGTGCTGATTTGGTATGCAAAACAGTTTTGGTGTCTGTGAGCTAGCTTCCTTCAAGAGGAGACTGAATCAGAAGCTCAACCCCAACTGCAACACCAGATGTTTTCCAACTCCTGATGAAGATACTGGGTGTGAACCAGTGAGCAGGCTGCACAACTGCCAAGTCCTTCAGTATGTACTGAACATGCGGTAGCAACTAGAAATCTCCTCAAACCACTAAATTCTTCTGCAACATACTTGAATGTGTCTCCTGCTGTACAAAGGACCTGCTGCATTTTCATATTTCCTTGCAACAGCTAGCCCTCAGTTCCTTGTGATTCTTTTATTCCTTCTCATACCACCAGAAAGGACATTCCTGAATTTTCCAGTCCTCACCCTGTTGCCTTTGCTGAAGTGACCACAGCACCATTCCTTCTCCCATCTGCCCCTTGCTATATCTTCCCTTCTTCACACTTCCCTTTTCTCTTGAAGTGGAGCCCAAAATGGAGGAGGTTAATCAATGCAAATTGTCTCAAAAAGTGGTGGAAGGCAGGAGCTTTCCCTTCACCTTTCCAGATCCCACAGCACTGATACCAGAGCTGCAGATACAGCCCAAACTGAATATACATCCCCATAAAACTCACCAGCTCTCACTATTATTGAAACCATTGACATATTAAAGCACCTTGTTACTAGTGGCAACCAGTCTCTGCTAGTCTAATTTTTGTCCTTTCAAAGAGTGGGAGGGGATAGAGTAGCATTTCTTGTTTCCTTGGGAGGCTCCACTCTCCTTTACATTCCTGCAGAGGTCAGTCCCCCATCTGCCACTTTTGCACACCACAGTCATGGTCAGTGATTTATCAGCTTGGCTGCTCCTGATGCAGAGGTTTTTCCAGCCTCCTACTATAACCCAGTCTTTCCCCACTCTGGTACCTGCGAGCACAGCAGAGCCCTCAGCCCGTCCGTCTGCAGGGTGTGAGCCCCATCTCTGCTGCCTTCTGGTAACTGGCTGCTCAGCCATCTCAATAGTCCCTCAGCAAAATTTACTTTGTTAAGCTTGGTGAGAAGGGACAGATCCTAGAGAGATGTTCTTAAGGGAAAAGCACTGAGCTGTGGAATAATACATAACCAAAATAATAAAATTCTGTGATAAACCGATTATCTTTGAATATACTTAGATGTTTTGAGAATAAAATTGTCAGAAAAAAAAAAAGAGCAACTGTTTTTGTTTTTCAAATATCTTTTTTTTTTTTTTTTTTTTTTTTTAATTATTGTTCTTCCTCTTGCAGAACCTTACAGCTCTTGCCATACAGGGCTTGCATCCATAAAGCAGTGGGTCTAAATGCATCTTGTGAGAAAGTTTTGGTCAGTCACAGACCAGAAAGACCAAAACCTACCTTCCAGTGAGATGTGAGAGCAGCAGCTGGAAGGCTGTGTTATGAGATCATACTGCTTGTGTGTGGCTTTCCAGGAACTTCTAAGTTCTTGCTTCCCCTAGTCTGCTGCTACAAGGAAACCAGAGCCCTGTTGCTTAGGAATAGTTTGTAATAATTCAAAGGGTGTAATGATAGTTGTTGGCATACACTGAGTTTCTGAACTCTGCTGGAGAGCCTTATAACTAAAGCAGGACTTAAAACATTGAAGTGACATAATTCCCATTTCAGCCTATAACACTAGTTTCTGTGAGCTATGGGTGCATTATGTTTAGTTGTCAAACTTATACAATCATACATGAACATTTTGGGCTCTGTGGGTTAACTTTTGCCCATCTTGGTGTTGTGGAGAAAGTGTGAAGCCTTCCTACAGAAATCCTGGGACATCCCAGGGGCAGCTGGGTGAGGTACTTGGAGGTTTGCTCAGCTCCTTCTCTGCCACCATGTACCTCTGCTGCCTTCCCCCAGCTGGAGGGCTGCTGGTTGCAGTGTGCTCAAAGGGTTTTTCCCTCCAACCTCAGCCAAGCCTGCTCCCACCCTGGTCCTGGCAAGATGACATGAAGCACCCCACAGCATGGATGCACGTCTTTATAGGACAAATTGCTTCCTAACAGAGGAGGCTTACATGCTTTTCATCTTCCCTGGCCTCACTTCCAGCATCAGCAGAGGTCATGGCATCTAGTTGCAAGATTGAAAGCAAGATTATGGAGTAAATGCAACTCTTAAGTGCCAAACCTGCATATCCTTAACAACCAGGGACGTTTTTAGGGGCTTGGTATCTCTCACCTGGTGTTCTTTCTTCTGATCTAGCTGAAGGGTTCAAGCATTGCTGTGCTTGCCACTTGGCTACTTCAGGATTTCTTTTAAGGTTGGACTAATGGGTTGGTGCTCAGCACCTTGTGCCCTCCCTAGGTCCTTCTATGATGGTGGCCACTCCAAAGCTTCTCCCTGTTCAAACTGCCAATTTCAGTTTTACCTTGAGTCTGATCCCTTGCTTATTATCCAAACCCAACATGTTTATACTAGGGTGACCAAGCATCCTCAGAGAAATAGCTTTTTCTTTTATCCCACAGACTTTTTCCAGGCTGTTATTTTGTCTGGGATTTTAGAAACAGCATTTAGGCCATATATTTTCCTCTTATCTGCCCCTTTCAGAACATGGTCATGGGAACCACCCACTGCTGCCCAGCTGGACAGTGGTGACAGGGTGCAGAATGCAACACAGACAGCATGTCCCACATCCTATTCCTTGTCTTCTAAAATCCTGTTCCTTAACATTTACCAATTTTCTATTTCATACTGTGCAACTGTAGTTTTGATGAGCCCCATCTCCATAGGTTCAGAAAGAGAAAAGCAAATCTGGCCTGTGGGGCTGTCCTCTTTCTTGGTTTGGCACTTGTGTGCATATGTCTTTTGAGCTCTTCAGTTGCCAGACTCCTCCCAGCCAAGGCAACACTGGTATTTGTTCAGGTTTCCTGTGTGTTACCACACTCCTAGGTTGTTGTTCAAAAGATGTGTCACTGAATGATTCCTTGCTCCTGCATCCTTCAGCTGTCAGTCTGTAGTTACCCAGCTTCCTACATGCTACTGTGCCTTTTTTAGTGCCTTTTCCAAACTTGTGTTGAGTTCGGGGGCTCTCAGTGTGGTGTGTTGCCTTCTGTCAGCAGAGGCATGTCAGTGTGACACCCATGGGTGGCACTGGCTCAGGAAGGAGGCACGAGATGTTCACCTAATCTGAGTGCTCATCTTATCTCTCTGAGCTAAACACGGGGAAGGCACTGTGGTCACTGCACGAGCTCTGGGGCTTGGAGGTGTTGCAAGGAGGTGGAGAGGCAGGTTGTGTGGCTATGACTGCTTTTCCATAATTTTCTTACCAAAAGACTTGACCACACTTCTCAGCCAGCTTAAACAAAATAGAGACATGATGGATTTATTCACTGGTGACATCAAAAAGCACAACTATTCTTAACTACTCTTTCCTGTCTCGATTCCCAGTCCTTGTCTGTCTCCATGGTCTGACCCCCACTGCCTGCTGATGCACAGACTCCCTCTGTCCGAGGCCAAGTTCTTCAGCACTGGAGAAAAGGTGTCCTTGGTAGCTTGCCTGTGTTCCTTTCTTGGAAAGCCATTACTAGATACGAAAGAGCCAAAACTGCCCTTCAAGAATATGGTTTTGGATGCGATAACCTGGAACACAGAAAAAAAGCCCACAGGAAAGAACCACAACAGCGTAGTAGTATCTGCCAGCATTCAGGATAGTAAAAGGTAGGCTCCAGTGATGATAATCCTATGAGACAGTATTGTGTTTGGTACTCTGGCACTTGTGTGATCTGTATTTTGGGAATCCCTTAGCAAGATGAGGAAAGGGTTTCCAATCTAAAAGAAAAAAAATGGCAGAAACTGGGAGTGAAAACTCACCTTGTTTAACTTATGATGCATCCATGTTTATAGTCCCCACAAATCTTGAAGAAGGGGCCAGTCATCACTCTCCCACTCACCCTTAATCCACAGTGTGTTTCTTCTCTGCAGACTTGAAGTTCCAAAGAAATACGATGTATCTTCAGATAATATGTTTGGTTTTGGCCATGCGATAACTCTTCTGTTTTCTCAACTCCAGAGAAAATGAATCATTGTGCAGTGGGAGGTTTGGGCACCAGGTTGAACATGAATAAATTTCTTTTGTTTGTGAAGTAGAGTAGAAATCCCAACACCTTTTTGTAAATATTTGTTGAGGAAGATTTTCACAGTCTTTTGCTGTAGTGGAAACATGAGTAGTCCACTTCCTTAGAAGTATTTTAGGAGCTTGTCAAGATTTTATTTTGTAAGTGTACAATCATCTCAAATCTAACCATGTATCTTCTTCCATTTGCTATTTTTATGTTTTGCTATTTTAATATGAAGCACTCAAAATTGGATAAAAAACAACTCTAAAAATCTTCAAAATAGAAAAGGCCGCAATTTTTCATATACTCAAAGGCTAAAAAACTTAAGTGTATTTTCACATACCAGCATGCAAACAAAACATATTGTAGAACCCTTGATATCTGTGAAGTGTGTTGACTCAGGTAGCTGGTGGTGAATAACAATAGATGTGTGTGGGAATATACACATAGAAAGACATATTTTATATGTGCTGACTGTAGCACCTCCTTAATTGAATGTCATTCAATTGCAAGTCGTGGTGCAGCCACTCTCTGGAAATAACAAACTGTTTTAAGAAGTAAATGCTACAAATGGGTAAAAAACCTCAAAGTTTTGGATCTTTTACAGATTTGATAAGATGTTGTGCATTGTCCTTTTCACTCTTCCTTCTTTATTAGAAAGTAAGTTCTGAATTAATATCTGAGTTTCTTATATAATGAGACAAATATTCTTACATGCAGAAAATGAGATTGGGAAATTCTCAAAGTTTGCAAGGAATCCGGAAGGCAGACTCAGGACTTGTAAACTTTCTGAACTCTCTTTAAAAGCTGATAAACTTTAATTTGTGTGTGCCCATTGAAATCCTTGTATAACCTTGCTATGGCAACAGCACTGCTGGGGAGAATTAACATAGAGATAGACTTGGTATTACTTTACATCTTGTTTCAGACTGCTCAAATAACAATGGCAACAGAATGGAGGTGCCCTTTGTGCCAAGAACAATAAAGTGGATGCACAGAGTCTGAGAATTCTTGGCAACAAATACCTCACACAAATTAGGCTCAAATATGAAGTGTTTTTAGATTTGGATTCCTTTCATTGGATGTGCAAAGGATAAGACTCCTTGGAGCAAGTTCCTAGTGATCTTTTCTCCTTTCTGGAAAAGAGTGCAATTCTTGGACGTAGGGTATGCAGGAGAAATTCTTATTAATATTAGTAAAAAAATTGTTTTTGTTGTTTTTTGTTTGTTTGTTTATTGTTTAATTGGGGTTTTGTTTGGTTGGTTGGTTGAGTTTTTATGGCATAGAAACTCAAAACTCAAATTGTGATACACCAACAAACTCCAAAATGTGGTGAGGAACTGGTGAGAGAGAAGGCTTTCCTTGAAATCTCATGAGTAACACCAGTTATCCAAGGAAACGGTGGTGTTCAGCATTTTTTATGAACCACAGAGCACGTTCAATGAGCAGGTCTGTGTGGGTGGTCATCATGTTGCTACCTCTGATAATACCATCTTGCACCTCAAAATATTTTTTCACATTGTAGCACCAAGAGTTCTGCTATTACCTGAGACTAAATTTTCATTAAAAGAAAGGGGGGTGGTACATACACAAACCTTACAAATGTGGAGCATGTGAATTCCAGCCTTTTAAAAAAATAAGACAATTCTAATGTTTATTTGTTTTAAAATATTACGGTTAGATCAAGCACAAGGGTTTTTTTGCACGACATACTGTCCTCCTCCTCCTTAAGAAAATGGCTTCTAGAGACAAGAGCTAGACTTGGGGATGCTTTCGCAAGGATTTAATTGTCTTCATTTTCTCATTGTTATCTTAACCACAACACAGTCATGGTTTCTGCGTAAGAAGTAGGATAATTTTGGTTCTGCTCTGCACAGAACTCTGTTGTTCTCCTACTGAAATCAGTGACAAAAATCTTTCTGAATTCAGTGGAAGCAGGGCTGAACCAGAGTCTGGTAACAAAGACAGTATTGTTTGGCACTGCAGGGGTCTGGGATGCTGGTGATGCCTTTTGGCTTTGTGTTCACTTCCTCTGCCTCACTGGGGCTGTGGCTTTTGGTTTTTCAGCTCCAGGGTGTATGTTTGCTATTGGACATCAGTAATGTTCTGTAGGCTCTGGTGCCTGCTGTGCTACAAGGCAGATGTTCCAGTTGTCCTTTCAAATGCCGTATCTGTTGCAGGGGAGTGGGGTCTCTCCTCTTAATTTAAATGAGCAAAATCTCAGATTGGGCTTGTATTTCACTCTAGATTAGATTTCCAGGATTTGTTGATTATTGTTGCCTGTTTCTTTCTTAATGCCAGCAACAAAAGGTACCTGAAACCCCAAGAGGCTGCCTTAAGTACCAGTGTTGCTCTGTCTCGATGAGTTTCCCTCATGCAGGATGCCAGCAGGCTTGAGTTCCTGTGCTGAAGTGGTAGCAAAATGGCATAAAGAGAGGCTGGGAAATGGAGAATTATGGCAGGAGTCAAGACCTCAGTCTTGTAAGAGGTCCTTGATCTGTTGTTCCAGGGACCAGATAAAAGTGCCAATGTCCTGGTTAAGTAGGTGCAAGGAAGTCACAGAGAACAATCAGACAACTGCAGAGAGGGCCAGACCAGGAGGATAGTGGGTATCTGTCATGATCCGTGACCTATTATATCTCCTTATTGGAGTGTATTAACTTATCAGGATTTGCTGAGAGATCCACACGTGGGTATCACCTCACACAGAGGATACAGGAACTTATGTCCCGACTTTTTTGAGTGAATAACCTGCTCAGTGCTTACTAATATTTCTAACAACTGCAAGGTTTATTGTGGGGAAAACAAAGCAATTTGGGGCAGGAGGTTCAAAAGGAGTGATTACAACACATTAAACATATATGGGTACACCTTAGTTACACATCTTATTCAAGTGCTGGAAGGAGAGGGGAGGGGTATGCCCGAATGGCTGGATTATATTTTCCCCTATAAGCTGGGGTAGCCGGAATTGTCTCACCACGCGACAGTGCAGGTAGGATGAGCTGGGTAGCAAAGAGGCTGCGGGCACTCCAAGCGCAGGTCGCCCCCCCCCACCACAAAGCGGCGGCAGTCGGTGCGCGGCTCCGGGACCGTAGGTGTGCAGA
>NW_009954300.1:202688-211322 GCF_000747805.2 Chaetura pelagica
CACCCCCCCCCCCGCTCCCGGCCCCGGCTCCCCCCCTGTAGCAGCTGCTCCCCCCCACACACACACAGAGGGGGTTCAGCGCCGTGTGGAGACGCCGTTTTAAGTCAGTTTTGTCGGCTGACTCAAAGGACATTTCATGTTCGTGTAAGGAAATACCTGGTCCTTCACAGTATCTTTTGTAAACATATGCAGAAGCTTTTGGATAAAATGGATGTTTTAAAATTTTAATATGTAACAGTATTGATTTTGCAAGCTAAACTATTAAAATTTATTACTATCTATTTAATTATCTATAATTACTGTAAAGGTTAGAAAGATATATTTATTCCAAATTAGATTTTATTCTCATGCTCAAGTACGTGTTTAGATTAATTCTACCTGAAGTGGATGAGCTATTTTGATTTTATGAAGCAATCTGGTGAGATTTCCCAACTGGGCATTTACAAAAGAGGAATCTGAAACATCAGATGTGTTAGTCATCCCTTGATGAAGAGGCCTTTACCTTGCAGGGAAATCTGCATTGATTGTTGTTCATTCCACATTCCAAAAGCACTGCAACTATACATTGCAAAGGTTTAGTTCAAATATATTTTTAATTACTAGTAGTATTTCTGAGGCTTTCGGAGGCAGCAGCTACTTTGTTGAATAGTCAGTGCAACTGGGCACATCTACTGCTGGTGGAAGATTAAAAAAAGGTCTTTTTCTTTGGTATTTCCAAGTTAGAGATTAATTTCTGTATTTCATTCCCAAGTTATCTATCCTGTCTTCTCTTTGCAAGACTGTTTGGCAGTTAAGGAGGTCTTGGCCTTCAGCTTCCCCCAGAACCTTTGGGGAGCCACAGCTGTGGACTGTGCTGGCTCCCTCTCCCTGGTGGCTCCAGGTGCTGTGGCTGTGCAAGACCAGCCCTTCCTTTGCACCCCGACCTGTGTTCCCCAAGGATGCAGGATGAGGCTGGAGCATCTCCACAACATGGGAAGGAGCTCCTCCCTGAAACAGTGCAGGTACCACTGCCCTTGCCCTGCCTCTTCTGCAGCATGTCTGACTCCAGCATCCAAGGTCAACAACAACCACACTCTCCTTCTAAGCTGCCAGTGTTAAGAAAGCCTGTGTACTGTATCCTGCCTTGGGAGAGCTGGAGGAAGCAGTGTGAAACCCGTGTTTATAAAAGGATGTGAGATATAAACTAACACTCCCTTTCTGGTATCAGAAGATTTATATTTCAGTGTAAAATTCCTCAAGGGAAAGCTGCAAAAATTCAACCTCAGAGTTAATTAAGAGCTCATAAACTCTATTTATCTGAATTTACATATGGAAGAGAAGGTGGTATGATAAAGGAGAGATTAAACTATATATCCCTCTCTGTAAATATAAACACAGCTTTCCCTGTGTTTATGCTAGGCTCTCTACAAATGCATTGTAATACAGAAAAGGGACACTTGGATCCCCGAGGACAGCTCTGTGCCAGGGCTGAGCACTTTGGCAAGCACAGTGGCTGCAGCATTCAGGGTGATGGGGTCCACTCTGCCGCTGAGGGCAGGAGGTACCACCATGGCATGGGAAGGAAACCCAGGGCAGGATTTTGAGTGGGAATAGCTGTGGTCAAAAATGGGAGATGAGCCATTGCGGAGGGAGGATGTACAATTATTCTGAATGAGAAGGAAACACTGCCTGAGCAGCAAGGATGAGTAAACAGGGTAATTACCAGGAATTTACAGAAGTATTAGTGCAATCATGGGATGGCCTTTGTTTGAGCAGAGAGAGAGTGGTGGAGGACCCAGAAATAAGTTCCAGGTTAAGAGCTGTAATGACTGAGATTTTACTGGAGCTTTAATAGCCATGGAGAAAGGGGAGAAGTGGAAAAATATGAATTCAGTTTTGAGATATCAAGAGACCTTGCAGGAGAAGAGAGCAAGGAAAAGATGTGGGTCTGGCTGTTCACTCACAGTTGTTGGAGCAGATGTGATAGTTATAACTGAGGAAAAGGATTTAAATAAGCTGATATAAATGGAAAGTGTGATAGCACCTCCATCAAAGATAACCCTGAAAGAGAAGAAAAACTAAAAACAGGAAGAGAATCTCAATGAATAAAGGATACACCTGGTTGTTGAAGGCAAGGGAGAAGTAGGGAAAATGAAGAAGTGACTCTTGTTCCTTAAGAAAATGGTGGAGGGGCTGCTTCAGTGCCCCAGAGAGGGAGAAGCTGGGAAGAGGAAGAAAAGGAGACCAAAATACTGGGAGCAGAAGCCTTGAGGTTTTGAGAAGCCTGGAGATGAGGGGGAGGAAAAGCAAGCAGCAGGCAGAAAAGGAGGTGGAGCTGGGCAGGCAGCTAAAGCCTCCTAGACTCCCATGGAGAAGGAAAGAAACCCAGGGAAAAATGGTTAGTGAGAGGCTGAGAGGAAGGGCAAGGGGCGTGGGGACATGAGCTACTGAATTACAGCCACAGCAGTGGATTGCACTGGAAGTGGAGCAGGAGGGAGGTTTGGTAATGCATCCTCACACAAAGCCTTCTCCCTTTGTGTCTGAATGTGACTGTTTCTGTCTATTTGATTAAACTAAGTGGTTGATCTTGTTTTCCAGGTGATGATGCACAGCCCTCAGGAGCACATAGAGCCTACAGGAAGGACTGATTTATTGGTCAGTGGCCAAAATTTTGAATAGTCCCTAAAAGAACAAGCAATCTGGTGCCAAAGAAAGCTAATATTTTCCAATATTGTTTTATTTATTTTATTTTGTTTTATTTTATTTTATTTTATTTTATTTTTTTTAATTTTATTTTATTTTATTTTTTGGTGGTGAAAGAACAAGAGCAGAAACAAAATTCTCTGCATCTGATGAGAAGAAAAATGTTTGATTTCAGGTCAGGAACACCGGAGGAACAAAGCAGCAAATTCTTCCTATTGCTGGTCCTGCAGGAGCTGGAGCTCAGCTGTTCCCAGCAGGAGCACACAGCCCACACGTGGAGGAGCCATGTTTTGCTCCTGCAGACAGGAATTTGACCCCCCCACTCTCTGGTGACTGCCTAAGCCCTGAGCTGGTGAGTCCTCTGCCCACCACGCTTCATGCAAGGCATCAAGTCCCACCAGTGGGGACTGGTGTGTGTCCTGCCTGAGCTGTTCTCCTCTCTGCAGGGAGACAGGCAGGTTCACACCCACTGGCTGCCCAGCTCAGCACATGGTTGTTAATTAAATGAGTGGTCCCTGTGGGGTGGTGCTGGGGGTAGCTCTCTCTCCTTGCTGGCAGTCAAAGCTGGTCCACAGAAGAGCTGCTGGGACACAAAGCAAGTGAGAAGAGAATGATTCTGTGGCCTGAATCTGGTGTAATGTCTGAAGACCAGGGCAACAGGCAACATTTGTTTTAGATGGGCTGATCTTTTATAAGGGAACATTGTTATTTGGGGTGATCTAACACTAACAGCCATGCTGAAGGAGGCACAGAACTCCCTCACGGCTTTCATGCCAAGTCCAGTGGACACCAGGAGGTAGCTGGACCTGTACAATTAGCAATGTATGGAGAAGATGTAACAGCACCCAGGTGCACCCTTCCTTGGTGGGACTTGTCTTGGAGAAACTCTTACTAGCAAGGACCACAGGTTCATTTGCTGAGCTCATGATGTTTTGGGGCTACAAATATATATGCTGGTGTCAAAATGTGGTGCTCAGCAAATAACACATTAAAGGAGAGTGCTGGTTTGGTGGGATTTTTTGGTAGTGGAGGAAAAGCCCCAGAGGTGGCTCTGGTAAGAAGCTGAGAAGATCCCCCTGATCCAAACCCAGCCAAGGAGCCATTAGAGGGACAATAGATGCAACTCTGTGCTTAACATACAAAATAATTGATAAAAGACCTGAGCAGAGCAAACAGCAGGCAGAAGAGCTGAGCTGGAGAGGTGAAAGGCAGTGCTGGGGTGAAGATGCCAGGTTGTTGGTGAGGAAAAAGGGGAAGAAGGTGCCCAAGCAGAAGTTTCCCTGCAACCCATGGCGAGATGGCAGCTGTGCCCCTGCACTCGGGGAGGAACAAACGTGGTGGAACATTCCCTGAAGGCGCCAGGAGGAGTGGACCTGGATTTGCTGCCAGTGGACTCAGATTTGCTGGACTCTGATTGCACAGCTTTGGAAGACCCCGGTGCCAGGAGAGTTTGTTCCCGAAGGAGCCCGTGACTCTGTGGGAAGCCCAGGCTGGAGCAGCTCCGGACCTCGTGGGAAGGACTCATGAAGGAGAGGTTCGTGGAGGACTCTCTCCCATGGGGAAGCAGGGAAGGACTGTCAGGAATCCGTCTTCCTGAGGAGGAAGGAGCAGCAGGGACCACCAGCCTGTGAACTGACTCTAAACCCCATCCCCTGTCCCCCTGTGCTGCTGGGGGGAAGGAGGGAGAGAAACCGGGAACAAAGGGATTTGGACCTGGGAAGAAGGGAGGGGTGGGGTAACATATGCAAGCCCTGATCTTTGTGTTGTGTGTGTCCTGTGTGTGTTTGATTGGTGTGAAATTAAATTGTTATTTTTCCCCAAATTGAGTCTGTTTTGCCTGGGACCTTAATCAGTGAAGAACCCTCCTTGTCCTTTGTCTCGACCCAGGAGCTTCTAGCTGGGCTTTGTCCTCCTTATCCCACAGTGTGTGTGTTGGGAGGGAGGAGGTTGATTGAGCAGCCACAGGGCTGTTTGTTTGTTGTTGTGTTGGGCCCAAACCACGACAAGGAGATTCTAGATCTTGCTCTGTGCCCTGTATTCCTCACTGCTCTGAACCTGCAGAGCCCCTGGCCCAGCAGTGGGCAGTCTGCCCAGAAGAGGAAGCAGGAGTCACCCCTTGGCATGGCTGCCTGCTTTCAGTGTCCCCAAAGAGTGCCTCAGCAGCCCCTCAAGCCGGTGCCAGGGGCCATCCCTGAAAGCACCATCCACGTTCCCCAAGGCAGCTGTTGCTCTTCGAGTATGGCCTGTTTCTTGGGTTGCTCTAGACAGGTGTATGTAGACCTGCAAGCACCTCACCATGTGTGTAGGATACATATACACTGTCCCAGCTCTTGCTGTTTCCCTCCAACCCTGGTGGGGTCCACGTGCTCAGTGGCAAAACTTCCCCATCGTTCTCCAACTCCACCACAGGTTTCCCCACATCCCAGCTGCAAACTCCACACTCAGGGCTGAGGCTGAGGAGAGATGAGCTCGTGGCCAGTGTGTTCCATTCAATGGCATGAAGGTTTGACCTCCCTGGCTCTCAGCGCGTTGCAGTTCAGCAGAGCTTGGTGCCACCTCTCCACCCCTGACAGCTGCCCCAGCTGGTGCTGGGCCTGCCCAGGGCTGAGAGCTCAGCCTGCTGCTGCTGCTGCTGCTGAAGGGAGCTCTGTGTAATGCTTGTCTGCACTCAGTGTGTAAATATTATGAGGAATCTGTAAAATAACCTCCTGAAAGCCACTTTATGCAGAAGTTACCATGAATAGATTATTGTCCATTTATGGCTGAGGGAGAGACTTTGTAATTTACAGTGCATTTTATATCTGTATGATGTCTGTGGCACTCGGAGTAGCCAGCAAAAATCTACTAATAACAAAGAAGACAGACTTAGGATCTCTGTAACAGGAAAAAGAAGGATGTTGGAAGAATTATTTACAGTTACTCAAACAAAATGGTTTTATCTGTTTTCTCAAAGGCTGACTGTCTTCTTAAGAAAAAAATGTTGTTATGTAAACAGGTGACAAATAATCATGTATAATGAGACAATTTAAACAGATTATATTAATTACGTGTTCATAAAAGTGCAAATAATATTTACTGCTTTTTTGACAACAATCTCACTAATGGTCAGGGTCCCATTTAATTAGCCTTTTGATATGCTGCTTTAGACTTTACTTGCTCCACATGCTGTGTCACCTTCTCCCAACAGCTTTATCTTGGGAGGTGGTTTTTGTACAACTGAAACTCCAAAAGGTTGCAAACATTCAAAAGAATTACAGCAGAAAAAATCCTAGAGCTTTTCTGATAACATTAAAAGAAATGGGAAATGTAGGCTCATCCTAGACATCAAACTGAAAGTGGTGTTAGATGCAGGGGAAGCTCTTGGCTTGGTGAGGCTTTGCTCATCAATTTCATAGAATCACAGAACAATTTAGGTTGGAAGGGACCTTAAAGATCATCTAGTTCCAACCTCCCTGCATGGCCAGGGACATCTCCCACTAGAGAAGATTTGTGCAGTAAATCCAGGCTGTCAACACTGTGTAAAGGGTATGTTAGCAAACATGAACACAGAGCCATAAACCTGGGCCACCTCTCCCTGGGAAAATTGCAGCACTCACAGGGGAGCATCAGAGATGGCTTTAGTTGTGGGTTTGAAGGGCTGAGGATGTGGGGAACCAACAGGGATGGAGCTGATACAGCAGGAGGCCCTAAGCTCTGACTAGTCTCAGCTGCTTTGGGGGTTATGAAAGCAGCAACTGTTGGGGTTTATTCTTTATACTTACTAAAGTCCCACTTTAGGAACACCCCAGGTCCAGGAACATGCATGCAACTAAAAATAACTTGAAATTAATGTAAGCCAAAGTCAGCCCACCAGGCAGCTGCAAACATCATTATCTCCTGTTCCTTCCTTCCTTCCTCCCTGCCTTCTTTCCCGCCTGCTTCCCCCGGCTCTGACTCCGTTTCAGCAGAGCACAGGTGTCTTCCTGCACACCAGCACTGCAAAGACAAAGCAACTGCTCTCTTAAACCAGTGGCAGTTTGATCACTTGTGCTGATTTGTTGTGAACCAGAGCAGAGCGATGCTAATGGTCTGCAGATGCTTCCCTTCCAAAGCTCAGCAGTCCCAGAGGGAGCCAATGAGGTGGGGCACAGGGGGTGGCTGCCCCATCTGAACTGCAAAGGAGCAGGTCCTCACAATGACTGCAGCTGGATCTGGCAGAGGGAGGAGGCAGCACTACACTGGCCAAAACCAAATATAACCATGAGTCGTGTCAGCACAGTTTGTGAAGTAGTAGGAAGACCCGTCTTGACACAGGTTTCCTCTACTCCTTCCAGCTTCTTTTGGACTCTCAAGAGTTACCAGTTGAGACCTTCTTTCCATCACAATTAAAGGGAGATAAGCAGGTGTAAACACTGTGGTTTTATTTAGCTAGACTTTTTAATGTAAACCAGATCTTCTTCATGTTTTTTGGAAGAACATCTTCAAAGGCAGCAATATCTTCTGGCACAACCATGTTGATCAACATTTAACTTGAAGGCAAGATGGGGTAGAACTGCTCAGTCAAGTCATGCCTTTGGAACCAGCCACCATCTGTGGACATTTTCTAGAGAAAATGGGACTGGGTGCAAGGGAGTAAATACCTGTTTCTCAGCTTTCCCAGCAGTTCCTATGTGGGCATGAACACATCACCTAAACTTTTACCCTCTGCAGTTCCACATATGAAACAAGGGTAAAGATGATTTCTTTTCTAAATAGCTTTTGGATCTATAGAGAAAAGATATCACATATAGGACTTCTGAATGTGTAGTCAAGGCCAACAGGTAGCCTGCAGGCCAGCTTGTGCCTTCACCTTTGAGGTGTTTATTTTAGCAGCCCTCCAGGGACATGCTACTGGCCTTGCATGTGAGCTAGTGCCTGGACCTGTGTGGGGCGTGTGGGGAGTCCCAAACAGGGGCCACCCTACACTACTCTGGAGGCCAACTTACCCTGAAAACACTTTCCATTTGGATGGAAAATGGAGCTGCAGAATGTTAGTCCTGTGTTCCAACATGTTTTATCTTTGTGTGTGGAACAGGCTCACATGCTGCATCATAATTTTAAATGTCAGGTTTAACTCTGAATGAAACACACCAAATATGTTGGCATGAAATAAAAATCAATGGGTGTTGTCATGTTGTTTGCTTCCTTTTAATGAACTCTGAGAACAGGCAGCAGCTTGTCCAGAAACTAGGACAGTCAGCAGCAGCTCCAGCCACTGATGCTGGGAGGAGGGTGTGAGTGCATCTGCCCTGGTGTCCCCTCACCTTGTGCCCACCAACTCAGCTGCTGCTGATCTTCCTGAAACCTCATTTCTCAGCCTCCCTCTCTGTACGATAGTGCTGCACCTACATAGGGGTGGCCTCTTCTCCAGCTCGTCCAGTCGAGTCCAGCAATGGGTTTGACACTCAAGGACTGCCACCACATTTCCTGGATTAATAAACTTGACCCCCCACCATCTTAATTTGGCTCCTTTTTAACCAGAGGGACATGGGGGAAGGAGGCCTGGAGGACTGAAGTGAGACACCTCTGTGACAGGTGACATTTGGGGCGCACCTTGAACCAAGCATTTCCAAACACCCTCTCTTCTTGGCTTCGTGCTTGGCAAGCAGGCTGCTTGCACTGCCATTTTGAAGCATCATGGTTCAGGAAGGGTCTGCATTGCCCTTTGGGGTCAGGACCCATGTGCTGCCCTGCACAGCACATCAGTGTTTCTGTCTGTGTTGACTGCAGCCCTCCCAGCTGGGAAATAGCTTGGTTACCTACTGCCTTTCCATGGAGTTCTAACATCACTCATTAGATTTCAGAAATGGGCCAGGGTGAAGAACCACTGAGAGCTGGTCAAAAACATTGTGGGGCACCAGGAGAAAGGTGCCAGGTGAGTCAAGGTGGCAGAGGAGAGGCATATTCTTCAGGGGGGGAAGCAGGGAATAAACG
>NW_009954300.1:211345-214179 GCF_000747805.2 Chaetura pelagica
ACTGAAAGAGGGAAACTGAAAGACATCATTACTTACAGCTCTTCAGCTGATCTTTGAAACCATGTTGATGCTCAGCACATTTTTTCAAAAGAGTATCCAGCCCTCTTGTGAATCCAGATTAACTTTATCTGCACTCCATGTGTTCATACTTCCATAAAATATGCACTTGATTTCATACAGTATGAAGTGCTCTTTTTAAGTTCATGCCTGCCTGCTACATAGAGAGACTCTTGCTTTAGTATTTTTCTGTTGCTTTTCTTCTTAGTGCAGTTAGATTTATCAAACACAGCAGTGACCAGCATCACTCTTACTGTGTCTTTTGAAAGTTTATATTAATCTCCATTTGCTTTGATTTGATGCACGACAGTTCAAGAACTCCTCATGACTATATGAAGGAAATTCTTAGTATTTCTGTTAGGGGTTCATTAACAAACTTTATTAGCTCTGGAGGAGGCAAGACACTGTGTGAGGTTCAGATTTTCCATCCACACCAGATCTTTATCCACCTTTTCCTTTACTGTTACTTTTATAATCTGCTCCTCATTTTACTAAAGCACATAATTTTCTTACTAAGCACACACTGGAACAAAGGGCTCAGTATTACTTATTGGGTTTTTTTTTTTGCTTTTGTCTTCATTGAGGCTTTCAGCTGGGATCTGAATACCATCACAGTTGACATGGATGACTGGGGTAAATGCTGAAGCCTGAACAGGCAAAGAATAAGTTGCAGAATAAATAGAAAAGGAGATGTTTTCAAATCTTCTGGGCTTGCAATTGATCCAAGAGTTGTTAGGAGCCAGCAGAAGCAACTGCAGAGCGAGTAGTCACTGCCTTCGACACTGGAGGAGGATGGTGATGTTTCACAGGACTGGAAAAGATACACAGATAAATTTAAATATATTCAGAAAGCAGGGACAGAAGCTCTCAGGGAATTACAGACCAGCCTTCCAAATTTCAGTTCTCAGAAAAAGACTGGAAAAAATAAGAACATTAAAAAAAAAGAAAAGATGAGCAATAGCCAGCACTTGTCTGTCAAGAACATACTCATCTATTTCTGAAAAACAGAGAGTGTTCTTGTTGATAGGAAAACGCAGTTGACTTCACATTTCTTGCAGCAATTGTCCAAAGAACATTCAGACTGAACAGGGAACATATCTCATGGCCATAGTCTTTTCTAGCCTGATCATCAACAAACAAGTGCATGTCTTGCCTCTGCCCTGCCAGGCCATGGCTATACATAATGTATAGTTTGGTCATTGCCCATATGCCCTCAGATCCCCTTGCACATCTGCATCTCTTCTTATGACTGGAGCCTTCTTTGATTTATACTTAGATCTTCAACTCGGATGTCGGTTTGACATACCCCTTTCATTCACTGTCCCTGCTTTGGCACCTCTCTCCCTGAAAAAGGACAGGCATTTTCATTTAAACTTTGATATTCAGACTCCTGGAGCTCCTGAGACTCCAGTCTGCCCTGAGCCCTGGTGCATGTGGACACAGTCTGGTTTTTGAAGTTCCCATTGAAGGCCAGACTCAGTGACCACACCCAGAGGAGTAGGCTGTGTGGGCATCCTCTGGGATCCTTGGTTTAGATACACAACCCATTCTCTATAGGTAAACATGCAACACTGTCAAGAGTTTAACCCTGGGATTCAAAATCAGTATGCAGCAGAAAACTCTGGAGAGGAAAGTCCTGCAGAAATTTCTCCTCATTAAAATTCTCTGTGTCTTAAAAAAGCCCTGAGCTTTGCATTTCCAGCCCAGTCCATATCAGCACCAAAGATGACCTCTATACTAGGGAACTAAAGAGAGTCTGGGTACAGGCTTGAGCACTTGCCTGCAGCCATCCCATCTGTTTAGCTGCTGTTAAAGTGCTGTTTAACACTGCCTGGCCTGCTTTTGGTCTGTGCCAGTTGGCAGACCTCAGACAGTTCCTCTGGTTCAGTCTGAAACTCTTCCCACCAGGAAGTATGGGTGGGAATAAAGGACTTTAGACCAATGGAAGTGATCTGTGCCACACCATCTGTTCTTAAGGCAAAAGAACAAGTCCTAGTCCAGTTTTATTTATTGTTGTTAGCAAAGAGACTGACTGCCTTTTAGGATGGCATAAGGACTTTTCCATTGGCCAAATGGTAACTGGGTAAGAGGTCTTCAAGTTTAACTCTAGCACAGTACAACCCTGCTCCAGATTTCCTGGCCCCAAATGGCTACTAGTGAAGCTCATCATCAGTATTCCAGCTCTCAGAGATGCTCACAGAGCCAAAAAAATTTTGCTCAAGGAACAAAGGTAAAGTTTAAACCTCTGCAACTTTAAAACATGGGACCAAATAGATCCTAATGGGTACCATGTTCCCTGTGCCCCGTGCCAATGTCAACTAAAATAGCTGCTTGAGTTCAGTGGGATGGTATCCCTCTGCAGGATCATTGTGGAGCTCCCCAAATCCTCAAATCTTTTGGACAACAGACAGAAAGCTAAAGACAATCTATAGTCCCTGGACTTCACAGGTGCAAATCTGAATGTGATTTTGGTCAGGACTTGTCTTCCCTTTGCTGTCATGGACAGATGTACTCTACAGCTCGCCTGGGACCCAGTTCAAGTACAGGTCTACCTGTCTCTTGCTGGTATGTGGTATTTGACTCTCCAAATAATACTGCACTATGCCAGTTTCTCAGAAGTATATCCTGTCTGTGTAACAGGGTCTTCTGTAGTGGCAAATGTACTGGCATGCCAAGCCAGTCTTCACATTTCTCCCTGTCATGATTTATTCTCCCTTCTCTGTTGGGGTGAGGGCCCTTACTTAGAAGACCCAGAGCTTTTGGCTGCCCTAGGGAAA
>NW_009954300.1:214527-245113 GCF_000747805.2 Chaetura pelagica
GGAAAGACTAGCCTACAATTTTCAGTGTTTTAAACCCCAGAAAAGTGAGGAAGTTCTCTTGGTCTTGCCATGACCATCATGCCTTATGATATTCTGGATGAAGAAGCTGAGGATGATCAGTCTCCTCTATTATGCAGAGAAGATATTTAGTTTGGGACTGTACATGGCACATCAGATTTTCCTCCAGTGCTGTGACAACTAGATACTGATTACATTGCCAATTACCTCAGCCACAGTTTCAGCAACAGCCATACTCAATTTTCAAGGCTCATCTGTTTCCTTGGATTTCTATAGAAAATAAACCTGAGCCTTCCAAATAATATTTTTTTAATACTTTCTTCCTGGACACCATTGAATTAACTCCACCTCTCTTCAACCCTCAATACTCTGAAAAGTAAAGGCACCTGTAATTGTGATCAATACAATCTTGTGGATTCAGTTCTGATGGTAGAACATAAAGGTGCTGTTGGTGAGGGACCATCTTCTCTGGAGAGAGAACATACAACCTATTTAACCAATAGTTCATAGCAGGAAGACCCATTTTTTTATTCAAATGGATCAGGAGCAAAGTTTTTGCTTGGTTGTTTGAATAGGTCTGATTCACCTTGGTAGGAATTAATTTGGCTCATCTGAGGTGAACTGCCTGGACTGACGGACATTGGTTTGACTGAAGCCAAATCTGGCAACCTGGAGCCCCTTTAAGGCCTTCACAAAGTCCTGTGTCCTTTCAGAGCATGAAAAATGGACTTACTCTTGGGCAAGGGTGTGCTGAGATAGCTGTTCACTTGAAGCAACCTGAAACAAACCACCATGAAGCTGTGAGTGTTATGTGAATACCTGGAGCACTGTGGTCACAAAGGGCTGACAATTGGTGGGGTTTTTTTAGGACATGTTGCTCCAGGTATAAATTCACTTTCTTTCCTCCTCTTCCTCATCACAGGATTCTAGGGTGTCCATGAACTTAGACTGAAGCAGCCTGTGGGTATATGAATGCATGCTAACCTTCACCTTGGCTTGGATTGGAGCACCCCAGTAGATACTGCCAATACTGATCAAGTCTCCAGGTACATCCATCCAGAGGCTGGATATGCACATGCACAACATTCTTAGAGAAACACCAATGAATTGAAGAAACAACCTCCCAGTGACTTCAGCAAGGCTTTCGTCTTCCTCCACAAAACTCTCTCATGAGCAAACTAAGAAAGTATGTAGTAAGTAAGTAGCAAATTTGCTGGAAAACAGTGCTCAAAGTGTAGTTATCTGAGGCTTATGGTCAGGCTTGAAAACCTTGTTGACTATATTCCCTATGGACCTATGCTAGGCCAAGCAGAAGCCACTGTATCCACTAATGGTTCTGACACAGGAATAGACAGTATTCTCACTGGTATTGTGGATGACCAAAGCTGGGGGAGGAGAGAAATGCAAACCCTTTTAAAGGCAGCATTAGAATTAAAAAGTTCCTGAGCAATTACAAGAAGAACCTCAAATAAATAGCCAATAACCCCTGAAGCCATAAGGGCAAAGTAGGATAGTCAGGTAGTAATAGGCAACTACACCAATACAAATTGGGTAACTGCCTGAGCAGCAGCTCTGCAGAAATGGAGCTGGTGGTTAAAGATGAATATGAGTCATAGGCTTGGTGCTGCTGTAAAAGAAGGCAGATGCCACACTCAGATATAGGAAGAGGAGTCATAAGCAAGACAGTCAGTATTTCTTCCTTCACTTTGTTAACTGTTTCAAGACTTCTGAAATGTTGTCCATTTTTGAGTACCACACTTCACAACTCCAACTGGAAAGTGCTTTGAGGAAGGCAAGGAGAGTTGTTTTGCTTGCAGACAAAAGAAAAAGTGCCTGGAAGAAGAAAAATACTTTGATTTGGTTTGTCTAGAGAAGATAGGGATGAAGGGAAGGGGAAGTAGGATAGCTGTCTTCAGGTTATGATGGAAGATTGCTGCACAGAGAAGGGGGCCAAACTCCCTGTGTGTGTACCAAGGGTAGAGCAGCAAGTCTTGCAGAAAGACATTAGGAGAAACGTAGGGATAAGCAAGCTCTGGAGAAGATGGCCTAGGAGATCTGCAGTATTTTAGATTAACAGATTGTGAAATACCAGTTAGGACTAATTTTGATATAAGTCCAGTACTGATGTTATGAGGTTGGACAAAATGTCCTCTTTACTTCCTGTCACTCCTGTCATGTATCATTCCATGATCCCGTGATTTTATTTTCTTTTTAATTCAGTACCATACCAATGTCATTACATGTTCTACCTGATTTGTACCTTATTTACCTTTCATACATAATTTCTTCTGCTAGTATCATCCCTCTTTTCCCTCTCCTGCTACCTGATGGCTTTATTTCAGTGTCTTTGTTGTCCTTCTCTTCTCCCTGAAATGCAACCTCTTTCACATCATTGGTTTCTCTCAGAACACCACCTTGTAAACAGCAATTTTCTTCAGTTACACATTCAGAGTGGTTGTTTTTCCTCTCAGATATTTAAGTGCACAAAGGTGAATCATTGTTTTCTGTTCGTTCTTCTTTACATTCTCAGAGGGTGAGGGGTCACTTTGTCCCAATGACATGCATCTTTCTCTCACAACCATAGGCCAAAACCTCTGCATTAAGGATTTAAACAAAAGTCAGGTTTTACAAGCTTGGAAAGAAAGGAAAGGGTAAGGAAAAAAAGCTATTACAAGCTGAGAGTGCCTATTTTCATCCCATGTCAGACATTTAAACAGGAGACTGGCAAGCCTACTTGGCTCCACGCACAGTCAAGGGAGAGAGAAGCATTTCTGGTGGGTGATTCATCCCAACTAACACCCGAGTTGCCTGCTCACATTGCCAGCAGTGGGACTGCAGAAAGCCTTGGCTTCTGGCTGGGGGCCCCAGCCAGCTGGCTGGGAGGCAGGAGGCAGGAGGCACTCGGGTGCTGCTGAGGGCACTGCTGGGAGCAGGAACCAATGAACGTGATTAGCTAAAGGGAGGGATCAGCAAATTGTTCAGGAAAGTGGTAATTGCAGTATATAGTATATATAGTCTTGGGATGCTGGGAAAATATTTGCAGCAACTGAGTTTCTTCAGTGCTACACAGGGCTGCAATGTGCTGGAGGAACCTCAGTTTGAGAACTCTGTTTTAGTTGTCCTTCATTGAGTTGATGTTTAAGTTTTTGCAGGTTTTGCCCAGTTAAAAAAGTTTTGTTTTTTTTCTGGGGAAAAGAAAAATTTGGTGAAGCTGTTGGCAAATTCTGCTGTTTTGCTGGGGTTGGAAGTGACAGAAGATAAAAGCCTAATTAAGCTGTGCTGAGGAGTCGTGCTTTGACTCATCTCTACTTCCTGTAAGTCCTTATCTCCTCTCCTTGATTTGTACCTTAGCTATAGCTTCTACCTCCAGGTAATATGGGTAGATCCTTCCTGCCTGGCTCAGGGGGCTTGACAATTCCCATTTTTTACTAGATACCTAAGGGATTCAAAGCTGAAGTCCCATTGACTCAACTTCCTGTCGGGCTTGTTGTTTGATTGCTCCAAGAAAGTGGGGGTTGGTTCATCTGCATGTCTTGTCTGAACTGGGAGAGCCCTTCAATAATCACCCAGGAGCAAAGACATAATTTTCCAGCTCTCTAAGACTTGCTTCTAGCACCTCCCCATTGTCTGTATCTTTTCTGTTTCATAAAACTTCCTCACTTCCTCAAGCACTTCCTCAAGACCAATGCTTCTTACCATCTCCTAACTTGGACGATCTCCACCATCCACCACCCGCCATCCAGAACCCACCACCTACCATCCTGTTGTCACATCTTCCAGCAAACATTTTTAAGTGTCAGCCTCTGGCCAGCACTGCCAGGGGAGCTGCTCAAAGCCACCTCCATCATCCCCCTCAAGAAGTCACCCTTCTGTAACTGCCCCATCAGGCTGAGCCCACTGCCTTAGGCTTGCAGGGCTGCTTGTCCTTGTTCTCCTCCATTAGTCAATACTTGCCTGTTGTCTGTGCTGCTGTATTTAAATGGTGAAGGACTTGGAGCACACCCTGTCCTTTCCTGTTGTGATTGCACAGAACCTCATATAATGGGGTATTGCTTCATGATTTGTGTTGTTAGGCACAGACACAAAGCAAATAAATAAAATTAACACCAATCAGAGCTTTTCCTTGCTTCCTGCTTTTGTCTTTGTTTTCTTAATTTCTTTTCTCTTCACTGTTATAAGCGAAGGTTATTTAATTTAAATAAAAGAACCACTTAAATACAGCTTGTAGCTTATGGGAAGATTGTCACAGTTTGACTCAGGTCCGACAACAATGCTCTCGATCCCCCCTCCCCCCAACCCAGGTAGGGAAGGAGAGAGAGAAAAAGAGAGAGACTTGGCTGGATTGAAAACTAAACTACACAACTTTAATTAAAACACTAATGAATGATACAAGAAAATATATACAATTATATACAGATATATTCAGGTATGGGCAAAAGCCTCTCGCGTCCCCCCACCCCAGCAACTCCCACAGCACTTCCCTGATCTGGGAAGAGTCCCGAGGAATCCCGGAGCTGCTGCTGGAGAAAGCAGAGAGTTATGGGGGTCAGGAGATCTCGAGCCTAAGGGTCGACGGTGATGGATGAACAGAGTCCTCCCTGGACACCGGCCATGGACCGAAGAGAAAGGAGAAGAAGAAGGAAGGAAGTTGTCTCCTGTGATCTCTGACCTTCCTTTGAGCTTACGTAGATATATAGAATGGAATATCTTTGGCCAATTTTGCTGTCTGTCTAACTCAGCCTCCTACGGGGGGGGGTCACAGATCTCCCCATAGTGTCTGAGCCGGCAGAGTGCAGGTGCGGCCTTGAAGCCTCAGTAGTTAGAAAAACATTCCACTGTCTTATCAGCCTAGCAGAACACACTGTTGCTGGTTACAAGAAAGCTTACTGAAAGAAAAAAAAAATCAGTAAAAAGAAAAATTGGCTTCATCCTGGCTCAAACCAGGACAAAGATAAAAAATCTTCCCAGAGAATGCTCACTTCTTAGTCTGAAGTTAAAAATACTAAATACTGAATCAAGCAATGTGGAGGTTTGCTTTAATAAAATAATTTAGCTTGGCAGGCATTGGTGCTATTTGGGAAAATATTCAGTTTTTATCTCGGCAGAAGCCTACACATTCTATTGAAGCTGATCCTTAATTCACTTGATTTTCTGCTTAGTGTGATCAGCACCTCAAAGAACAACTCTTTTTTTAAAAAAAAAAAAAATAAATCAAGTAGGTTACACCTTTCTTTTTGATCACTTTAATAACTGCTACTGAATAATTGACTTGGTTCCTAGAATACATCCTTGGTTTCCCACAGAAGCATCAGTAAGCACAGCATGGAAAATGTAGGACATTTACTGCTGCATCTGGGTAAACTGCTATTTTTTATTTTTACTGGAAATAGCAAATTTCCCCCCTGGTGTTTTAATTATTCACAAACTATTTGTGTACCTGAGAAAAATGTGCCAAGAACTTTTGGCTAGGTGCTGGGTTCTGAAGCCTGCCAGAGAGAAGATACCCACGTTTTATGCAACCCTCTATGGTCAGTGATGTCCGGGCAGTAGAAGTCTTGTATGTAATTCCCATCTCTGCATGTGGGTCATGAACCCTGCTTCCCCAGACAGCAGAAGCCTCACGGGTATTAATGGAAAAGTATTGACCATTAAGTTATTCTAAAGTCCTCCTCAGGATGGGATACTGCAACACTCTCTACTAATTTTACTGTTGTTCTGCTTTAGGGATAGAAAAGTAAGATCCAGACACTGTTTCAAGACATGCATTGTTAATAAAGCTCCTATTTTTTTTTGTGCTCTCTATTTTTATTATTTTTTTTTAGCGAAGTTTGTTACTGAAGGCTTATACTGAAGCAAGAGAAAAGACATGAAGTTTAAGGTATAAAATATCAGATTGTCATTAAACCACAGGAAATTTCATCTTCTGGTGTGTTTGAGCAGCAGCCTGATGGAAAAGAAGACTAAGAACGGGACTGGATTTTTCGTATGAGCAGATTGGTCCCCATTTGTATGTTCACTGCATCCCAGAGATTTAATGGCTCTGTAAATGAGCCACTGAAATGGTAAGAGTTATCTACATACTCCATTTATTTTAAAATGGCTGTTAATCTTACAGAGCCTGATTTGATAAAACAGATCATCAGATCTTCATTTTTGTGTGCTTAATTTGAACTATAATTAACTATGCATTATACATGTAAATTGCAATGCAGAAGTCTCTATGGTATGGGGTTACAGCCCAAAACAAGTGTAAGAGTTATTGCTGAATTATAGCCTGAGTGGGAAAAAAGGCACCAGTTGGTGTTAAAAACAGAATAGCTACTCTGTCAAAGCCAACCCATGCCAAGGGGCTTCTCAGGTACACCCTGAGGAAGAAAGGGAGGTAGTAACCTCAGGGTCCACATCCCTCAGAGCCTCCTGCCCAGCATGTCCTTTTGGGGCAAGTCCTGCTGTGATAAAGTTTGGCCACTTTCATGGCTCAAAAATGCAGAGAAAAGACCCAAGAAGCTGAAGGAGGACGTAAATGTCAATGTTTCCTCTTGGTGAGGCCATGGTGACTAGATAACATGTTAGCAAAAGAAACAGGCATCTGAAAGGTAAAGTGCAAGTACACACTGAGCTCAGGCTAACAAAGTTTGGCACATTGACCCAGGGGCCAGG
This sequence comes from Chaetura pelagica, assembly GCF_000747805.2. Classification (NCBI taxonomy): domain Eukaryota; kingdom Metazoa; phylum Chordata; class Aves; order Apodiformes; family Apodidae; genus Chaetura; species Chaetura pelagica. Next base: position 221,206 of record NW_009954300.1, read on the forward strand.
CCAATGTTTAAACTCTGGAGGTGAGTGGAACTGGACATCTAGATAATTACTACTGTGTGCTAAAGTTCACTGAAAAACTAGATCTGCAATGAAAACAGAAAATTTTCTTTGCAGTGACTCCACTGCCTTAACATCAACTTACACTTATTCCACAGTCACATTGAGCCAGGTGAAATCCTGCTGCAGATCATGTCCCAGGCCCCCCAGCTCCCAGACACATGCCACCTCTCCTCCTCAGATCCTTCCCTTCTGCCAGCACACACTTGTGTGGCCACTCACTCTGGGAACGCATCTGTCTTGAAGCAAGGTCTCTGTCCTCCAAAAAGGACTGTCTCGAAGTCCTGCAGGGATAAGCCATTGACAGCAAGACCTGGGGTGAGGTGGCTGCAGCCTGCTCTTCCTTTCTTTCCTTTTAGGGGCATTAACTCCTTAGAGCTGAAAGAGAAAAGTATTCCAAAACATTCCAAGTTTAATAGAAGGGATTAAAAAAAATGGCTAGTCCAAATTTCTGTACTAAGGCAATTAAGTTGTCTTTGTTCTTTGTCTGAGATAAGTTTTTTCTACACTGTTGTTAAAAAAATGCAGTGAAGGCTGTCATTTTGGATTCAAGATAAAACAAGAGAAAATTCCTCTCTTCTGTCTTCCTGCCACCATCTGTTCCTTTTTCCCTCCTTTTATCTTATCTTTACATATGTATTTATCAAGTACTTCAATTTAGTTGTGAAAGGGATTTGAGAAATGTTCTCCAATAATTGCTTATGATCTGCCTATGACCCTGCCAAGTGCAGGGTCCTGCACCTGGGCTGGGGCAGCCAGAGATATGAATACAGGCTGGGGGAAGAGATGCTAGAGAGCAGCCCTGTGGAAAAAGACCTGGGGGTACTAGTGGATCAAAAGCTGGACATGAGTCACCAATGTGCAATTGCAGCCCAGAAGGCCAACTGCATCCTGGGCTGCATCAAGAGAAGTGTGGCCAGCAGATCAAGAGAGGTGATTCTGCCCCTCTGCTCTGCCCTGGTGAGACTCCACCTGGAGTATTGTGTCCAGCTCTGGAGCCCCCAGCACAAGAAAGATGTGGACCTGTTGGAGCATGTCCAGAGGAGGGACGTGAAAATGATCAGAGGGCTGGAGCACCTTTCTTATGAGGACAGGCTGAGGGAGTTGGGGTTGTTCAGCCTGAAGAAGAGAAGGCTCCAGGGGGACCTTATAGAGACCTTCCAGTTGCCTGAAAGGGGCCTATAAGAAGGCTGGGGAGGAACTGTTCCCTAGGGCGTGTCATGATAGGACAAGGGGTAATGGTTTTAAGGTAAAAGAGGGTTGATTTAGGTTGGGCATTAGGAAAAAGTTCTTTAATATGAGGGTGGTGGATCATGGAACAGGTTGCCTAGAGAGGTGGTGGAGGCCTCATCCCTGGAGACATTCAAGGTCAGACTCGATAGGGCTCTGAGATGTCCCTGCTTATTGTAGGGGCATTAGACTAGATGACCTTTAGAGGTGCCTTCCAACCCAAGACATTCTATGATTTTATATTCAGTGTAGCTATAGAAAACCTTACATTAATATGCCTTAGGAGGTGAAGGGAAAAATGCCTCAACATGCACACACCTTTAGCAGGTATTTATTTTTTTAAATAGACATGTAAACAGCCATGTTGGAACTTGACAAACATCTTGGTGTAATTATTACTGCCCTATGACTATATCCCTGTATGATGTACACTCTTTTAACATAGTCCAGTGCAAATATTTGATGAGTTAAGTAAAAGCTCTCCTGTTTGTTGGAAATGGACCCTATTGGGTTACAGTACTAAGGGACCTCAGTTCTTTGATATGTTTAAGGAATACATTGTTTATGTTGCTAAAACCCATCTAAAAAGATTATTTGGCTTAGGTGGTCAGGGCAACCATACCTAAGTCTCCTCCTTCTTTTAAGTGCAGTACAACTCAGTGTATAACTTGCAATAAACAAATATTTTCAATCCCATTTCTATGAGGGGAGATCACAAAAGATGCTATCACAGGCAGTGATGTGTGGTGAATTTCTTGGCACGTTCAGTGGAAAGCAAAAACCTGGCTAGATGGATGGTACCTGAAAATCTTCTTGATTAAGCACATGGTTATGCTGGAAGTTAGATGTCCAAAGCAACCACTGGCAGGTTTACAGACTTGTAATGAGTAAAGCTGGGAAAATTGGTCATGAGACCAAATTTCAGGCCACCTGTGGTAGAGAGCATGAGTAGAGTCATTGTCTTGACACTGTGGGAAGACCATGTGCCTGGTTTCTATATAAAGGAAATTTCACCATACAAGGGTGCTCTAAAGCAGTCCAACCCTCCCACGTGCTGGGACATAAGGCAGTGGTCATTTGCCCCTAACTAATCCTATCATAAAGCAATACATTTAATTTGATCCATCTGCTAATTTGCAAGGTCACTTCTTCAGTCCTTCACAGGCAGGCAAAGTCATTCCTCAAGTCAGCATATTCTTCTCTAACTCTTGGGTCACCAAATCTTTTGTCCTGTATTGTCAGGATATATTCTGCCTTCTTATCTCTACTTTTAGTCAGCTATTGGTAGGTGTATACACCTGAGTTTTCAGTGTTCTCTATCTTACTATTTTATTATGAATATCTGATGCACATCTCCAACAGAAATCTGTTTAAACAGTGCTTGATAAGCTTAGTGCTCCTCCCCGACCCACAGTTTAGTGAGACTTCACTTGTGTTAGACTTCTGTATTCTCACCAGAAGTTCTTCCCTTGCCCATTTGAGCTCTGCACCACAGACAGAGCCACAGGGGCTGAGATACACTGCCTGGGTAAATAAATGTGACAACAATGCTTGCAGTTACCCCTGCTAAAACAGTGGTGCCTCGTAAGGTCATATTTATTTTCATAGCCTTTGTTTTTTGACCTGTTGATTGTAAGACCTTATTGTTTTGCTGTTCTGACTAAGCTGTTTGTCTTTTGTTGTATCTCATCTGCTGATGAATAGATATCCCCAGCAAACTGAGACCAACAAACACCCCTGGGACTCCAGTCTCCATGCCAGATATTTTTTTACACAGCAATACAAGACACTGCAGTGAGATGATGTACCTTCTCCCATGCCAGCAGTGACAGCAAATATTTAATTACCAGTGACTGAGAAAGATTTCGGAAAATAGCAATTATTCTACAATAAAATCTGTAAAATTTTAGTGTCCTGCTATAGCAGCATCGTTGTCAAATGCTTTCCTGCAACCACTGAAGTGCAAGAGAACTAGTTGCCATGAATTCCTCTGTTTTTTAGTATTATGCAGTGTTAAGGTATAGTCAAGGAATGAAGAACTAGGAAGGGAACCAGCTAGTTCTACTTAGTGGCACTGTGGCTTCTGTTCAGAATAATTGTACAAAGCACCTTTTTGGACAGGAGCATTATTTACCTCCTGTTGTTTCAAACACTGACATTTTTCTTAGGTAATTCTGTCATGGTGCACTTTCTCCTCTCCTCTGAAGTGAATTTTAGACTGTTGTGTGCTGAAGTTTCATTCTTCATTTCACTTGCTTTGAGTGGAAGAGCACCTATTTTCCTGGTCCACAGTCTTTATAGCTCTGTAGTTCACTCTTGGAAGCTTTCAGTTCAACTTAGATAATCTGTGTGAATATCCAGCTCTTCTATCTTGCTTTACTAGGTTCAGTTGGGGGTCTATTTAGTGCACAATAGAAGTAGTCCCTGATCCTCACAGACATGACTTATCTTTCCTTTTTTTTTTGGTATGTGTGCTTGCAGTGATTCACTGCTGTTTCCTTCCTCTGGAAAGTCTTGATACATTTTCAGCCTTATCAGTAAATGTGCTTCTGATGGGTCTCCAGATCTAGTCTATGTGATTGGAAAGGGATTCCAAGTCCTTCCAGATGGAAAATGCACCTGAAGGGGAAGAAGTTGGCAACAATCTTGTGATGCTTCCTATTACATGACTGAGCCATCAACTTTGAGTGACCATTTCTAATCAGAAAAACAATCATTTCAATAGCCTATGTGACCATATCATTAAATCTGCCATTACACTGCCAATCCTGCAGTTAAGACTGAAGTGATTAATCTTGCTCTAAATGTGAAATATTTGAAAGGTATAAAATACCCCTATTTTTGTGCTTCCAGACATGGAAGACTCTCAATCAGAGATAATGAATTTTTTTCTTCCTTCTGTGAGCCACCATCAGAAGCAGGGATCTGGTTCACATGTGAAATAAGAACTCAGGGACTGCTCAAGCAACATAGTTAATGCAATTTCATAATTTTGTGGATATAATATCTGATAGTGCTGTGATGAACATTTGTAAATCACTATGTGTGGAATGCTCACCTTCAGTTTTACTACCATTAAACCACTGCAACCTTTCTGAGCAGCCTTAATAGGTAGTAAACTATATGGGCTATGAAACTATGGATGATGCTGGAGAACAACTGCTTTTGTGGATGCTTTTGGAAGACTAACAGTGCCAAACAACTGGAAAAGCTTGGGAAGTCTAGAAAGCACTCTACATAACTAATCTTTGCCTCACCTCACAGGATGGCTTTCTTCTTCGTGTGATTAGTTCATGTCTTTTCTACCTGTAGCCAGAACCATGTTTTGCCAGCCACAGATGCTGGCTCTTAGCACCTGCCCTTTGTGGAAAAACTCCATGCACGGACTGAGATTCTTGTCAAGATACCATCAAGAATATTACCATACTGATCTCACCTAGTGCAAGTCAACGTTAGCTTGAAAGCTTCTTGGAAAACATGGTGGAGAGCAGTGCCCTTGCAACAGGATCCTGGAAAACAAGTACTCCATGCCACCCAAAAGCAAAGGGCTTTTACAAACTGTTCATGCCTGCTAAGCCCTGGAATAGCTACAAAAGTCAGTAAGACCATAGTAAGCATTGGCTTTTTGACATTAAGACACTCAATGTGGAAGTTCTTCCATTTGTTATGTGATGTGGCCAATGTGCCAACAAGCTGCTGCCAGTAAACCCAAGTGCTGTTATTGAAGCAACTGCTCAGGAGCAGAGAGGTATGGGTTAATAGATCCTACCAGAGCCAAGCTCATAAATGACTTCATAAAAATACATCAGTGTTTCAGATATCCTTTTGCTTTCAATACTAAAGATAAACAAAGGGCTCATTGTCACTGAATCACAAAAGGTTGCTAGACTTGAGGCTATTTTTTGCTGAGTTCCTTGGGAATTAGAGAATAGCTGGCAATTTCAGTAACAAATATTTGCATTCCTAGTCAGGCAGTGGAAGTGTGGGAGGCTGGAAAAGTGATGGCTACTCTTGTATCTGAGAAGGCAAGTGAGCTCTAAAAACTATAATCTGTTGTCAGGAAACCTTCTCTTGGAGTAATGAGTAGAACTGGAAACCTCCTTTAAAATGTTTGGTTTTGGCCCTGAATTCTGGGACCAAGATCTAGCACAGTCTACCTAGAAACCAGCTACCAAATGTAGCAGCTGTGCTGGCTGACAGCTCTTTGTGCTCTGGGGGATTGTCTGCTGTGTTGAGCAGCCCTGTTCATTTTCTCGTCATTCAAAAGCTCAGCAACAGCAACCTGCACGCCTTGCCTGGCAGCTGCCCCAGTAGAACAAGAGCACTGCAATAGACTCTTTGATTTTCTAGGCCTGTGTGACTACTTAGAGCTTGTAACAGCAACACTTCATGCTGTCTTCCATGCCTTATGGATACAATGGCAGTGTGAGTGAAATACTAGGCATAGTCTCTTCAAGGGACCAAGCAAACCCTTAGAGATGATCAGGGTTTTGGAGGTCTTTAAGATATACGATGACTCTCCCACCCCCAAAGAAGAACGGATTTTGAACCTCTGCTCTCAAACATATCCGATTCTCACATGTGGAATTCCAAGAGCAGTGACAGATCATAAACTCATGCCAAAGTTGTTGAAGAACAGAGTCTGAGAAATTCAGTGTCAATCTTCCCTTTGTCCAGAATTACTTTAGCAGAAGGATGCAGTCTCTTCACATTCTCTGCATGGTTCATGCAAAGCAAAATCTCATCTGAGTGTGGTAATCTCAGGGCATTAAATTGCGTTTAACCTAAATGGCTGACAGTTGTTGATTCTCCATGTTATAATTACATTTGCTACAAACGGAATAAAGTCAGGAGCGTGGAGGAGATGTCAGTGGGGTGACAGTGAAGTGACAAGCAGCTGCACCAATCCCAGCCCCTCTGCGCCGCTGACGTGCGCTCGCAGCTCCGCGCTGGGAGGGCTCAGGGGAGGAGAGGGGTCTGCACATATGTCCAGAAATTGCTGCAGTGGATGGCTTGGCTCAGCTCTCGCTGCTATTTAAAGGCACATGAGCTGCATGTTAAATTGGGCATTAGTGTTTGCCTGGCTCTGCAGCACAGGCCGAGTGTGAGGGCGCTGCCCAGCAGCCCTGTTGGGGCAGCGAGCACAAAGCGTGAGCAGAGCCCGTCAGCACAGAAATGATGGGACATGAGGGGCTGGCTCCTGTTTCTCGTCTTCAGGTGACTGTTTCATTAGCACAACTCCCTAAACCAGAACAGTATTACCAAATTAAGATCATTACTTGCCACTGTGGTTTGGGTTGCCAAGAGATGCTTGGTTTTCTCCACAAAAGTGCCAGCTCATGTGAAGCTCTGGACTTTTGGTGCAAGATAAAAAGGAGCATTTGCAAACAGAGGATTTGCCTGCTGTCTAATCTTAACATCTAGCTTGGGTGCCCGTTGCCAGCAGTTGTCTCAGTTCTGCAGGAGGGGGCTGTAAAGCCTCAGGACACCTGAATATTTACAGTCAGACCATTCTAGGAAAATAAAACAAAGGTTTCTGCTAAATCCATAAAATGCTGTCTAAAATACCTATCAGCTCACAAGCAAACAATTACACAAGGGAGTGAGAGAGAAAATACAGCACAAAAACAATCTGAAACTCTGTCTATACTAGCAAATTAAATGTGCCTGGGGCCATCCCCTGGCACTGAGGCAGGTTGGCAAGGAGAAGCCAGCATCTGTAGCATTAAACCATCTCACTATCCAAAACAGAGTGGCCACATGCAAACTGGTTCTGGGAACAGTCCCTGGCCCATGGTGCTCCTGAACTCTACCCAGAAACTGTGCATGAGAGAACTACTTGGCACAGGTCAAAAGATGCCAAGAGTCATGCTAAAAATTTTGTGGTGCAGAGGATGGGGAGTGCTGAGGGATGCTCCTGGTGCTGTTAAACATAGTTGTATTGACACAGTCTGAAAATTTGAATTTCTGCTATGGACCAGAAGAAAAAAAAAATCTCAGAAAGAATGAGAGCAGCTCCATGCCCTTATGCCCCTAGTTGGGAACATGAGAACATGAGATGTCCCTGCTCATAGCAGGGAGGTTGGAACTAGATGATTTTTAAGGTCCCTTCCAATCTTAGCCATTCTGTGATTCCTTGGTTATATGTAAAACATGTACTTTGCCCTGAAGGTCTCACTGGCAGGGGGCTCAGCCCTCATGCCATGTGTAGGTGCACACCTCCTCTGGAGAGCAGCTGTGCAGAGTTTTATCAAGGAGCAGCTATTTATTTATTTTATTTTATTAAGCATAGCTTTTCCTATGACTTTGGTGGGTTTGTAAGGCTTTGTTTTGCTGCGATTGGAGTGTTCCTGGATGTTTTGCATTCTGCAGCTGCTGATTGTGTTTCTACCTCTCAGCCATTTCTAACACCATTTTCTGTCTTTGAATTTCGTTTTCATGACAAAAGATGACAAACATGGGCACTGATTAAGACAGCCACAATATTGGTTGTCACTGGAAGACAGCAGTATTCAGCTATTTAAAACAAAACAAAATTCCTAGGAAAGAGGACTCCCAGCTTTTAACAGCAATTTCATTTGTAAATCAGAACAAAGCAGAACAGCCTGGCCAGGCTGGCTGCAGAGCTGGGGCTGTGGTTTCCTAATGCAACATGTTCAGTGGCAATGCTGGTTTCAATTATTCTCACAATCACTTGTTCCTATAACAGAACTGACATTTCTTTGCAGGATTTTTTTTAACCGGATCAGGTCCCTAATCCAGTTCAAAATACAGCCCCACAAATGTCTGTGGTGTCACAACTGAGTGAGCTGAAGACCAGCAGGCAGGACACAGGAGACAGAGAATGGGAGGCAGGGAAGGTACCAAATCCTGAGTTTGCATTGAGTTTATAGCTGCTTTCCCTTTCCAACACCTGCTGCTTTTTGCTTTCTGCTCCATCCACGGGTGAAACATAAGCTGAGAAGACAGTAAGTTCAGGGTTTCATGGCTGGCCCTTGCTTGCTTTCTTTGCAGCCTCCATCCTACTCAGACCTCACTGATGGTTTGTGCAGACAGTCCTGTGCTCCTATAAAGCTCTGGCAAAGTGGTGCTCAGGCTTCCCCTTTTCAAGAAGGAATCACTCAGAAGGCAGGATGTGTTTTCACAGCAAATATCACTTACTCTTGCCTGTATAAAGACTGGTAAGTCTGGCCAATGCAACAACCTCTTTGAGTCCGAGTCCCCATTCCAGCAGGTCTTCCATGATCACATTACTGGTTTTTTTTGTGTCCACCTTCACTAAACCAATCAACTGCTATCAGAAGACAAGGAACAGATTAGGGAGTACTCCCTCAATTAGATGTTCTTCCAACATCAGGAAGAACATTTTTTGATTGTTACAGAGCACTGGAACAGGGTCCCTAGAGAAGCTGTGGAATCTCCTCTAGAGACTTTCAAGACCTGTGCGGATGTCTTTCTATGTGATCTGTCCCTAGGTTTTTTTTGTTCTGCTCTGGCAGGGGGTTGGACTCAGGGGTCCCTTCTAATCCCTAATATTCTGTGATTCTGTGAATCATTAGCTTAGGCACAGTGCGAGGAAAACAGTGTGGGTCATTTCAAGCCCATTTGTTATGTCCATCTAAAAAGCCCCATGCAACATGAGTCCAAAATAAATCCAACCAGATCAAGCTAGGTCTGAAAAAAGACCTTGGACCATCTCTGCATTGTGTTTCCACAGACCTACATGGCTCCCTCTATCCTAGGGCTCCAGCAAAGAGCTGATGGCACCTTGGAGGATTTGCAAAGCTGCAGAAAACTGGAAAAGAGGCAAATGTTAAAAGGAAGGAAAGGAAGAGCTGCTGTGGGCCACATCAAAGTCATTAAAAAGTGGAATGAAAAGCCACCTGTTGGACTGTGCTGGGGAGAAGAAACTCAGGCATGAAGCAGCATCCCACAGGGGTTGGCCAAGAATAAGTCATATTGAAACAACCTAGTTTCTTTCTGTGCCGTTTTCCAGCCCCACCTATGTCTGTGGCTTTTCCTGCTCCTGTTTACTGGTATTTTCCACTGTTTCCCAAGGACATGGGTGATGTCATCAACCCCGGTGCTGGGGAGGTCTTCATTGAAGTCCTGTTCCTAAGAAATGTGGTGGCTTGATCACACAACTCTTGCTTCCCACTGACATGGTGGTAGCCTTTTTTGATGAGCTTTTCCCAAATAAAGGGTCATTTAACTGCTCCTTTTTCTTTACTGAGTAAATGTAAGATGTTACTCTGAGCATAAAAAGGGTTTTACCCAAATTAAAACAAGGTGTGACGTGACAGAAATGTTTAAATAAGACATCTGTGCAACCCTACATCTTTCCACTAATTACACTAAAATAAGAAAGGAAATTAAATACTTCCTTAAAGCATCTTTAAGTAGCAGTTTAATTCTGAACTGGATTTATGCAGACATTAGTGTTCATCTATTACAGTTGTATTCCTCTTGTACACTGAGTAATTATATGGTACCTGGTTGGGAAAGGTTGTGCAGGTGTTGTAAACATGTGCTTCTATACCCTGAGATGTTTTGGTATCTGTTTAGAAGTAAATCTGCAACTCCAGACATTGTCTAGAAGAATCCACTTAAAAGACTTAATGTCTTAATCCACTTAAAAGACTTGATGGGGGTAGGGGACAAAACTCCTGGATGGTTTGATTTCCAGGGCCTGCTTGCATTGGATGGGAAGACCTTGTCCTGCAGGGGACAAAGGGTCTTAGGGGGTCTTAGGAGTTAGCAGGGCTCATTCACAGAGCTTTAAACTAGATTCAAAGTGGGAGGGGGTTGTAGCTGGGTTTGAACTAGTGGGGCATTGTTCTAGTATTAATGAAGACCAGAAGGCCTCCTGCCTCCCAAGGGTGCCACCAGCGTGCTCAGCTCACTCCCTGAAATGCCTGTGCACCAATGCAGGCAGCATGAGGAATAAACAGGAGGAGTTAGAGGTCTGTGTGCGGTCTAAGGGTTATGATCTGGTGGCAATTACAGACATGGTGGGACAGCTCACGTGACTGGAATGTGGTCATGGATGGCTGTGTCCTTTTTAGGAAAGACAGGTCAGTGAAGCGAGGTGGTGGAGTTGTTCTTTATGTGAGGGAGCAACTAGAATGTATTGAGTTCTGTCCAGCGGTTAATGAGGAGCAAGTGGAAAGTCTGTGGGTATGAATTAAGGGGCAGGCTGGCATGTATGATATAGTTAGGGGGGTCTATTACAGACCTCCTGATCAGGACAAAGGAGTTGATGAGGCTTTCTACAGGCAGCTGAAAACAGCCTTGCAACTACAGGTCTTGGTCCTCATGGGGGATTTTAACTACCCTGATATTTGCTGGAAGGCCTACACAGCCATTCATAGTCTAGGAGGTTCCTCCAATGCATCAATGATAACTTCTTGATACAAATGGTGGACAAACCTACTAGGAGAGGAGAGCTGCTGGATCTTGTACTCACCAACAAGAACAACCCCATGTACCAGTGTAAGTTGGGGGCTGACCTGCTGGAGAGCAGTGTAGGAGAAAGGGACCTGGGGGTCCTGGTGGACAGGAGGATGACCATGAGCCAGCAATGTGCCCTTGTGGCCAAGAAGGCCAATGGCATCCTGGGGTGCATTAGAAAGGTTGTGCTTAGTCGGTCAAGAGAGGTTCTCCTCCCCCTCTATTCTGCCTTGGTGAGGCTGCATCTGGAGTATTGTGTCCAGTTCTGGGCCCCTCAGTTCAAGAAGGACATGGAACTGCTTGAAAGAGTCCAGTGCAGAGCCACAAAGATGATGAAGGGAGTGGAACATCTCCCTGATGAGGAAAGGCTGAGGGAGCTGGGTCTCTTGAGCTTGGAGAAGAGGAGACTGAGGGGTGACCTCATCAATGTTTACAAATATGTTAAGGGTGAGTGTCAGGAGGATGGAGCCAGGCTTTTTTCAGTGGTGTCCAGTGATAGGACAAGGGGTAATGGGTGCAAACTGGAACATAGGAGGTTTCACGTAAATTTCAGGAAAAACTTCTTTACTGTGAGAGTGACAGAGCATGGGAACAGGCTGCCCAGAGAGGCTGTGGAGTCTCCTTCACTGGAGACATTCAAAACCCGCCTGGACACGTTTCTGTGTGATGTGCTCTGGGTGACCCTGCTCTGGCAGGGGGGTGATGATCTTTCAAGGTCCCTTCCAACCCCTAAGATTCTGTGATTCTGTGATTCTGTGAAAAGTAGTAGGGATATAATAAGATGCACTCTTACCTTTCTGCAAAAAACACTGTGAAAGATCAAGCACTAATATGCTGCCCCACACACTTTTTAAACCATATTCTCTATATGCTACATCCAATAAACTTCATTCACCAATACTGAACAGTGATCACTTCAGTATTTTCCAGTTCTTCAAGTGATTAACACCTATATATCACAAATCAAGTGAAGGGATGCTGAATTACACCCGTGACTCAGATTTTTTCTCTTAATATAGTTGTATACCTACAGCAGAAATGGAGGTTTCATGACTTTGTCACTGTGGCTAATGGATGTGTCTTTGGGCTGACAGTGATGTGAGTTATCCATCCACCCATCTCCAAGCTACCAGAGAAGGATCAAAGTGACTCATCTCTGGGGTACCAAGTCACAGCAGCAAAGAAGCAGTTCCTTCTTTTCTCTTTCCTCTTTGAGTTTCGCTCTGTATGAATAGGAAAATCTGAGACAATCGTGATCAGATTTTAAGGCAGATTAAATGACTCAGTTGCAGGATCTCACTTCACTGCATGTGTCAATAGTGCAGCCATCTGTGTCAGAGCTGGTTGCTCTAGGCTCCCTTTTAGTCAATGGAGGTAAACAGGTGCTTGTAGGGCCCAACTCATCCTGACTAAGTGAAATGCCATAATTAGCATGGGGTGAGTCATGTCATAAAAGCTCCTTCTCCCCTGCCCACTCTGGAGACACCCTGGCATCCATGACTACACTGCAGATGACCTGCAGGGATGGGTGATGAGTCCTGCCCCAGGTGAGTCAGAACAAGTGCACATGCATTCAGAGATCTGATGAAATAACCTGCTGAGTCAGTCTGACGTAGTCTCCGACCCCTCTCTGCCTGACTTACTGCCCTTCCTTTTCTTGTATTTTTGCTGCATAGACACTATCCAGCAATCCACTGGATTAGTTGGCATAGGGAGGTATTGCACAACAAACATGGGACAAAATTATGTTATTTCATGGCCACAATACTTTCTGTAGAAAGAAAGTGCTCTAGACAGCCTTTCCTTCCTCTCCTCCCTAAATCAACCCAGGCTTCTAGTCTAAAGTAATATAAAATCAAAATTAATACTTGAGTCAGAATAAGCTGGACACCCTTCAGCCTTGGGCCACTTTGGAAAGGCTCCCTGGAGGCGTTGGACTGGTATAGCCATGCCAGTCCCTCAGTGCTGGGGCTGTTCCCATTACAGTGTGCAATGGGAAAATCCCAGGAGTGCTAAGGACATAAAAGCCTGGCACCCCTCAGGAGCATGCGGCACCCATTCTTCAGGTGGCAGGGGCTGCTGTCCCCTGTGGTGGCAGTAGATAGCACAAGGTGGTGGCAGAACCTTTGGAATCTGTCTTGTAAATCTCCTGGAGACTGATTTGACTCTTTGCTTTGCTGTTTTCCACTTCGGGACAGCAGCCCAGCACTTCAGGCAGTGCACCTGGGAGCTCACGTGTTGAGCTGGGTACTCACCAGCACTGATTCTTTAAACATTTTTTAAAATATAATTACTAATTTGCCAACCTATGGGTTTACAGACCTAGTTTCAGAAGAGGCAGCACAATATGCTTTTTTCAGGATTTGAAATACTCCTTTGGATAGTTGCCCAGGGGCTTTTTTATTTATTTGTTTTGATTTATACACCCAGTAACAAGGATCCTATCTGATCCCAACTCTAATGCCATTGGTTACTTGTTAAGTACAACTGTAGCATTAAACACTTCTGCTAAACACTCCTTTTGGGCAGGAAGAGAGAAAAACAATGGCCTAGCAACAACAAAAAATATGTAATATTTTAACAACAAATTTACATCAAATCACATATCAGCCTTTTCAGGAGTGAAAGGCATTTCAGTGAAAACAGATTTAAATAAGGAATAAGGCCATTTAAATATAGCTATAAAAAGTGCAGCCTAGATAGGTAGGTAAAAAAGAGAGCAAAAAAGTCTTACAGAGTTCACAAGAAACCAGATAATAAGGATATTCACTGAGGAACACCAAAAAACCCTCACCTGATGGAATTCCTGATGTGGACCACCCTGAGTGTGGTCAACCCCAACGGACGCAGCCGTGTGGAGCAGAACAGCCTGATTCACACTCAGTGACCCCACTTCTGAAATGCACCCATTTATGGCCCTGCTGGTTCTGAGCAAGAGGGTGTCAGAAGGGTGTTATGTACAACTGCTCTTGTATCTTAGTTAACTGCAATGAATTTTCTTGAGTGCTGTTTTATAAACACATTTTACGCAGGCTTCCTTCCTCCTAGGTCATTGAAAGCCCCATCCAGAACAAGATGCTCCAGAACACAGCCTTTCCCCCTTTATAATCACCTTCATGCTCTGAAATAAAACCTTTTTTCTCATCTCCCTCACTGTTTGGCACAGTCCCAGAGGAAAAAGATAGCCAGGAACTGGACTTTTCTTCCTGATGATAGTGAAAACCCCTGCTCCATCTGGCACCCAGGACTGGGGCTGCTCTCCTCCCCACTGCCTGCCAATGATGCACTTTCCAAGAGCATCAAAGTAACATTGCACAACAGGGCAAGACTCACAGAATGTTTTGGCTGGACGAGGCTCTGTGTGAGAAACACTGAGGTGTCTGGTGACAGCAGAGCAGCACAGGAGGCCCCCAAATCCTTTTTGGCCCCCAAATGATTCTGGCCCCTGAAATCATGCCCTGCAGGGTCCCATCCTGACAGAAAAGGCAGGAGCTTGTTGCATGGGACTTTTCAGGATTTTTTCATTAGTTTTAATGACCAGTCATAATTGGAGCACAGATTTTGAACCAGGAACCTGGAAAGTTCTAGATGAGCTCTATCAAACCTTCTGCAGTTTATCTCAAGGACTAGCTTTGCAATTAATGTCATTGCCTATTTTATAGTTGTAATTCTGGAGCAAGAGCTGATGACGGTTAATTTTATGCTTTCTTTCTTTCTGCTCACCCATTATGTCAGCATATTTCATTGATGCTAGGCTTTCTGAAATCAATCTTCATTTTAATGTATAGTCCCCCTATTGCCTTTTTTTCAGTAAACAGCTCAAGATTTAGTGTTGGCTTCTAACACACTGGATCCATTTATGATTGTTTACATAATCAGATTTTCAGTGCGCTGTAAATCTGTCTTAAAATGTTTGCATTGCTCCAGGACTAAACTGGTTAACTTCCTGAGCTGTTTTTCATCATTTGTGTACATTTCACTGTTTTAAGGAACAGTTAACATGCTATTTTGGTAGGCCTTTAGCACCTTTCATGTGTCATTGGTTATTTTTTTTTTTTCCCAGTGGGGAATTTCTACAAATGAATGTTGTATTTCAGAAGAACTGCTTTGGTCATAAATATCTCCCAAGCTACTAAATGTCAAACTTTCTTGCAGCAATAGGGTAATTCATTTCTTGAATATAGTGGTTGACTTTTGCAATTAAACAAAGTGATGAAATTTTGCAGGGAAGAACAAGCAAAACTAGCTGAAATGTTAACATGCATATGGGCGGTGAACCTAAGAGGCAGAACTGATGGGAAATGTGCTCCAAGAGGCTGCCTGTGGATTCTCCTCCTGCTCTCAAGCTCTGAGGAGCACCAGGGCTAACAGGAGCAGGGTAGATACAAGCCCAGGTGTACAGCACCACAACCAGGGCTCTGAAATGGTTTCTTCTCCAGTGGAGGACCACACTTCTTCAAGCACAGCAATTTGCTCTGCTGTATCCTTTGGCAGCAGGACACAACAGCAACCCACAAGCCAGACAGAAGGGCCTGGTGGCTGCTGGAAAAGCTGCTAGAAGGAGCCTGCCCAAGCTACCCAGGGATGTGTTGCTTCAACCCCATGGGTTTTAGGAGGCTTCAGCTGAGTTGTTCCTTAATATACACACAAGCCACCTTCCCATGAAGGGATTTAAGGGTGAAGCCCCTCAGCAGTTCCAGCCAGGCTGGAGCACAGAGTCACAGATGGGGCTTGCCAAACCCAAGGGTGCGTTTGACTAGTAGCTGATCCTTTCCTGAAGCCTGATGTTTCTTCCTCTCCAGTGTGAGGACTGCTCTTCAGAAGTGCAGGCCATTTCACAAGCTCAGTTGCTAAATAGATTGCATTAATTCAGTGAAATTTTCTCATGAGGAAACACATTGACATTGGTTCATACTTTTTCATTTAATGTAGACTCAATATCAAGCACTTATAACTTATTTTATAACTGTGCACACTGGGGTGTGATTAAATCCTTTTAGAAGCTGAATTGGTATAGAGAGTGGAGAAAAATGCGTTTGGATGTAGCTTGTGAGTGTGGACAGATGTCAAATACAAAGTGTCTGAGTACAAGACTGGGAGATAACAGCTTTGCAATGGCACAGCTGGCTTTGGTTCTTCCCTGTGATAGAGTTACTTTGCAAAATTAAGGGTAAATGAGCAAATGGTGAGCTGGGTTTAACTGGAGCAAATCCAATATGTCTCAACTGCATTTGGGTAAGTATCACTTTGTTTACCTTGTACAGGTACAAAGGATTTAATCAAAACAGTTAAATATTATTACTATTTCAAGACACTTGGTCCAGGGAAAACTCTAGGTGTTTGAAGATTTTTTTAGACACATAAAGTTGTCTAAATAAGGAGAAAGCTGAGAAAAGGAGCGGGTGGAGTAGAAGCGACAGAAGGCTTGGGGAAAGCAAGTCAAAGTATTCATACCCCTGGGATACCAAACTAGAAATAAAACAGGACCTGGATACTCTCCTTGCCTTGCTGCAGGTGGGTAAGCTGCAAAAGGCTCAGCATGGCCCATGTGGACAGCAAGCACTGGGGACTGATGCTGTCCCTGCCAACTGGACACCAACCACGTGATATTTATGGGACTTCAGGGAGCGTTTTTTCATTTAAAACTTAGAAAATAAACACGGGTTAGAAATGGTTCTACCAGCACATTATTAAAGTTATGAAATTAAATACTTTGGAGTTTGGAAGTATTAGAAAGGAGCACATTTGTGCACATGCTCTGTTGGGTGGCCTTTAACCACATACAGTTTCTCATAGGACTCATATGAACAGTCCAGACTCCACTGTGCTGGGCCTTTGACCTTGCAGACGCCTGATGTCCGGGTGGACACCCCATAATTCTGGGATGTGGCACTCTTTGCTGAACTCAGCAGTGCTGGCAGGTAGGAAAATTGTCCAGGCAGTACCTGGTGAATTTATGATGCCTTCAGGGCTGTATGAGCTGTTTTGTGCTAGATTGCTCTGCTAGATATAGACAAAAATTCTGCCTAAACCCTTGAGTAGTTTCTCCTGGTGGTTTGCTGGACTTTGTTCCTGCAACTAAAAAAAGAAAAAAACACATTGCTTTATTATGAGCAAATGATCCTTATCAACTGGGTGGAGCAACAACAAGAAGTAAAGGAGAGGGTCAGCACCCAGCAGTCCCTCTGCTGCCCTCTGGTATATACATTAAGCCATAACTTTGCCCTTATAGAACAACATCCAGATCTCTCCCTTGTGTTGGTTCAAGCTGGATGCAACCTCGTTGGCCATCTGTGGTGAGGGTGCTGCCAGTAGCTGGTGTCCAAATGAACATTTTGATTGCTTGCTCTGCTGAAGGTTTTAACCCGCCACTCTCGTGAGTGTCATGTGAGGTGGTCTCAATGTTTGGGATGTAATGGCAGAAAAATACCATCTGCTTGCAGAATAATTACTTATTCCAGAAGGGAGATCAGAGGAACTGAGATATTTTTTACTCTTTTCATATCAGGAGTGTTTCTAACCAGATATGGACCTGAGCTAGATTCCCAAATTCACATACAACTGACCTTAACAGTAACCTAAATCAGGCTGTGTGATCAGGGACCAGATCCATGGAGCTGAATAGTCAAGTTCCTTGAATCAAGGAAGGAGAGAGATGGACTGGGTTAAAAGCATGTGTGTGTGCAAGAGAGAAACAGTCACTGAGGGAGATGGAAACTGTGCTGTGCAGCTCAGGGTTTGTCTCTGTTTCCAGCTGCAGCATATGTAGAAAGGCTCTTCCCAGCTTTCCAAATCAGGCAGGCACAGTTGGTGTATTCATGTATCTGAATCAAGTTACTGTACACTGAGTGCTCCAGCTGAACATCAGCAGTCAGGATCCTTCTGCAGAGTGCTTGTTACGAGGGGACTGGCTGCCTTGGGGGATCTCTAATACTCCGTGTTTGCCATAAGGCTGCTGGTTGCAATCTCACATGCACAGATTTGAAATGGAACTGTTGCATAAGCAGCTGTGGGATTTGCACTTTTTGCACATGTGGAATGGTGGAGCACACATGGCAATGCAAGGCTGACCTTGAAAATCAGAGCTGGAAGGAAGGAAGGAATGTGGGAAAGGATTAGCTCTGAAGAGAAAAATGTGGATTTTGATAAGGGAAGCACCATCACTCATTGCCTAATTAGTATCAAATGTACTCCTCATACTGCATAAATGTGGAAGGCTGTCTGGCATGATTATTACAAAGCAATGGCACCTGAAACTTTTATCTGAAGTACCTGAAAGGACAGAGGCTGCAGCTGCAGGGGGTGCTGAGCCACTTGGGCATCTTGATGCCTGGGAAGGGGAGCCTGTAGCTTGAGTGATCTTCCCCAAACACAGGAGGAGGAAGCCAGTGCTGAACCAGGGAACATACTGCTGGCAGACTGGGTTTGGAGCTCTTTCCCACTATGTGTATGCTGAAACACCCTGTGTACTTATTAAAGATAGCCAGTTCTGCTTGGAAAAAGGAAAGGGAAAAAGAAGGTGTAAACTGGATGTCCTCCACATATACTCTTTTACATTTTCTGATCAACTAACATAGTGTAGTGGTCAGCAACAGGCTCCCTGCTCCTCTACCATATACAAGACTTAAATCAGCTGCTATCGGACTATAAGTTTTAAGATAGATCTCTGAGGTAGAGTCAGGATTGGCAAACCAGTCCTCAGAGCCACTTGTCAAAAATACATCTAATGACAAACACATGGCATGGATTTTAAAAAGAACGAGATAAAACACAGCCAGTGTGACAGTGTTTGTGCCCTTTCTATTTCCTAACCCTTCAGGGCTCAGATTTTCTCCTAGCCAGGAGATTCTGAAATTTAACATTTAAAACGAATGTGGAGGTGTTCCTGTAATGTCTTGGCACTTTTAAATGCGTGTATAAATGTGATTTCTTAAATAACTATGATGCTAAGTGGTTTGAGGAAGATGTTTCAGTAGAAAGTTTTTGATGTCATACTTATAAACAAATTGCAAATCTCTCCAAATCCACAATTATTTATAAAAACTGATGAGCACTGCAAATATCTTCCAAGATGTTGTTAAACCCTTATAGCTCTTTGGACTGTGAGTTGTTAACACTGTTGTCACTGTACAGGGAGCTTTAATGTGTAGTTTATAGTCACCACTTGACTCTGCAAACTGGGATTTAAGAGAAAGAGCAAATATTGTGAAACTGTGATAAAATCTGCAGAACTGGCAGAAACAGCATACTTGCACAGACAGGGGAGAGCCAAGCATGAGGCACCCCTTACACTCCTATGGGTTCTTCTTGAGCATGAGTGGAAGCTGAAAATACTGGTTGGCTGCCTCAAATGCCAGCCATGCCTGCGGATTTGTCTCTCAGCACTTCCCTTCTTACCTCCACCATCTCCAAAACATGCTGTACAGGCTGTGGGCATCACCCCAGGAGGTGGGGGGGAGAACTGCATCATACCCAGCTCCTCTGTACATCAGTTGTGCCTGAGGCAGCCCAATGCGAGCCCTGGGCATCCCCTGCTACCCACCTCCAGAAGGAAGAGTTAAGCAGTTATCAGAGCTGTGACACCATTATTATAAGGGGCAAAAATATTGTCCCACCTACTCTTGGATTTTTAACTGACTTGAAGACTGTGAGAAGGGTGGGTACAGCTGTTTCTGGAGTCCTGCCCCAGTGCTCCTTTGCATAGATCTTGCTTGTCTCATCGTTTGGGATGGATATTTAGAAGGTATCTATCTCTCAGTTTCATTTAATCTGGATAACTTCACACCTCTGACACCACAGCCACCCATAGATGTTTTGGGCAATTGGCCAAACTTGCATCCTGAAACCTGCTGTGCCTGTCAAAGGAGAATTTGCTTATATCCTTAAGTAGAAGTGGGTGAGAATCTGGGCGGTGGTCCAGCAGCAACAGTGGGTGAAGTATGGAGAAGGGGTACGGTGTGAGTCAATCACTACCTTTGAGTCTGGTACAGCCCCAGGCAGAGCTGGGATCTGAACATGCACCCTGCAAGAACATTTGTTTCAGGAGCTTTTATGTAGATCATAGTGGTTACAAATCCTTGTGTCACACAGGACACTCCTCTCTATCCCTTTGAAGCAAATAGACCCTGGAACATATTGCTAGGTATTTAAGAAGCCTGGCACAAAATCTTGAAGAATGGACTAACAGAAACAAATTGCACCTCATAACAAGGATACTTCCTACTGATTTATTCCTTGATTAATGCTATTTGGATGTGTGGTAATAAAGTGAAAATGTCAGCATAGTCTCCTTCTAAAACCTCACTCTTTTTATAGTAAAAAAAAAAAAAGTATTTCAAGAGAATCCTGCTGTGTCCCTCAGCTAATCCTTGGCCTTGAGTGTGTGCAAAGCACATTACAGTGTGTCCAAATAATGAGAATTACTGCTGGCAGTACAAGGAGGAGCTCAGCATCAAGGACAACATCCAGTTTTATCATGCTCATATGTAGCCAGTTGAAGATAACGAAAAGAGACTATTCCAACCAGAAATGTTTGTTCATCTCTAGTGTTTAAAATAATAATCTCAACAATTATCCTGAAGGCTCATGGATGGCAAAGACCTTTGCATACGGTAAATATTTTAATAGCTTATTTTCCAAATTTATTCCTGGCAGACAGTACTTACATTTTTTCCCTAAGTTGGTTTTGACCCTGGCTGTATTTATTTTGGGATGAGGAGAACTGCATAACTCTTCTTCCCCATTCCTGAAACTACAGTCTGATGAGGCTGATGAAACACTTTCATGTTAACCATAGAGGCACTCTTTGTTCATCCTTTAGTCTGTCTCCTGTGCTAGGCTGAGCACTCAAGTCTTTCCTTTAAGCCTTCCAGGTGAAGTTTCTGCTTTCTCAAGCTGAGCCCACAGCCTCCCCCAGCTCCTGCTGTAGGAGGGACATGGTGGCATCCCTCATACTGCACAACGTGGGAAGCACCATGGCAGGAGGAGGAAAAGCAAAATCCTTGCAGAGCCAGAGCATAAGACATTTCTTCCATGAGGCATATGTGGTTTTGTGGTTCGGGAAAATTTTTGGGACATGGCTTTTTATTTTCTGGACTTTTTATTTGTACACCAGAAAGTCATACTCTGAATTGCTTGGAGAAAAGGAGCTGAAGTCTTAATTTTAGAGTGAAAAATGCATTTCCAGATGGAGTTTGCACATTCGTGCCCAAAGCCATGGTGTGCATTAATACATCCAAAGTGGTGGCACAAGCTTGTTTTGCAGAGATGATAAAGCAAGGCAGAAGTGAGCCCTTGCTGCAAGAAACAGCACAATTCCCATAGACTTTTAGGAATTGGGATTTTCTTTAGGAATGGAGGCGGGTGAAGTTCCCAGTCATGTTTCTAGTGCAGCACAGCTCCTGCTGTTGGCTCCCAGAGCCAACACCACATCTCTTGCAAAGGCAGCCCTGCCTAAGAGAAAACTACCCCTGCCAGCCTCCTCTGCTTTCCTTTCCCTGGAGATGATTTCAGGGATGCTGCACAAAGCAGGACCCCAGAGGCAGATGGAGAGGGAGGGGATGGAGGACAACTTGCAGCACTTCTGCCTTCTCTACCTGAAAAGCTGGGGTGTCTCAGCTCACCTCACCCCTTCAGGCATGTGTGGGAGCAGAGGAGAGTCTTGGTGATCCACTCCATGTCGGGCTGGCAAGGCAGAGTCAGCCCCCCATGCTGTCAGGGGGCAGGAAAGGGAGCAGGATCCCTGGCAATGACACAGAGCAAAGGAGGGAGGAGCATTTATGTAGGTCATGGAGGTGCATAATGAATTGCTGGAGGACAGAAGCGTATGTGTGGAGGGGGAAGGAACAAATCATTTGAGTAACTGAGTTTTGAAGAGGGGCTGGATGTGCCATGTTATCAGGCAGATGGAAAGGGCAAGAGTGAGCCTGTGGCTTCACCTTCACCAGCAATGCTGAGAAAAGCAGCTGCATGGCCACTGCCACCTCCTCTCCATCACTCTTTGCTGCTCCTGCACCTTCTCCTTGTGCTAGAGCCTCTGCTCTAGAACCTCTATGGTGAGCCAGACCGGAAGACTCAACTCCTGAGGAAATAACTCAGCAGATGTGTTTTTTTCCAGAAAAAGCCCCAGGGACTATTTCTCAGCCAGATCAGCCATCTGGGGAGGTTTGCTTTGAAGATGTGCCAGCACAGAGCAAGGGCACAGAGGCAGGATGAAGGAGGGGAGGGCAAGGAGCTCAGCTGAGCCTGCAGGGCACAACAGAGGAACCCTGGGGTGCTGCAGCCACAGAGTGAAAGCCAGCTCCTTTGGGAGAATGGTGCTTCTCTCATGCACGTGCGAATGGAGTTCAAAGCTGATAATCAGATAAAATCTTTATTTTCTTAAATTTTGTATAATTATTCTTGCACTATTGAGACGGGCGATGCTGTGGTGTGTATGCCTTTCACCCACAGCTTCCCATAGATTTTTCATCCTTTAGTTAAATGGCAGTTCTTGCGAGGGTACAATATCTGCAAAGCTGAGTGAGGAACGAGGAAACCTGTGGTAAAACAACCACGAGTGAATGAAAGGCAGTGAATTCACTCAAGTGAACAAAATACAGCAGGGACATGTTAGCAGAAGCTGGGTGACTCACTGCAGGGCAGATCTTGCCCTGAGTGTGGTGGGGTCCATCCCCACCATGACCTTATTGCTGTTGGCAAAAGTATTCCAAGCCCTGTTTGATCCCTGTGCAGAGTGTGGGTGTTGGTGTGCTGGCCCAGCATGCTGCAGCAGGAAGCACTCCCTGGAACACCAGCCTGCAGGGATTTCCCTGCTGTCCCCAGGCTTGTCTTGCTAGTGTTACCTGGAAGGTCAGGGCTAAGGGTACAGCTCTGCCTCCCCGTTTCCTTCTCTTTGCTTGTATGTGCCTATTGCACATGCAGATCCCAGCCCTTGCCCCATATTTGGCATTTACAGCTTGGTAATTTCCTGCAAATTCCCCTGATGGGGACACAGTATCAACTGACCATGTACTTTGACACCCAAGATAAAAGTTTCCATTGTCTGCTGTTTTTTTTTCAACCGGTAAGATTTTAAATGTTCCTCCTGTCCATAGGGAATTCTGGCCTATTTCTTTAAATAGACTCTGTGTGTGCATCCTAGGCCTGGTGCTGGCCACGACCCCAGGAAGAAAGAAATGCTGTGAAGGGGAGGCCACAACCAAGGAGCTGCACCCAGAGCATCAATATGAGGGTGCACAAACACACACCAGAGGATGTGCATGGAGCTGAGCTTGGGGAACATGCCCCCTTCATCCCTGCCTCAAGGCTCTTCAGCACCTGTGTGCTGCCCTGAGGATGCAGGGGGTGGCTTGAGGAGCAGAGGGCATGAGGGTAGGAAGGACACAGGACAAAGACTGGAGCTGGGGCAAGGGCAAGGGCCAGGGAGGGAGAGCATGGTTCATAGGATGATGGGGGAAGAAGGGGCTTCAGGGAAGGGCCAAGAAGTCCAGCAAGGGAGGCTAGAGTCTGCAGTGCCTGTGTAGGATGGGGGAGAAAGCTTGGTGGGTGGGTGGTAGTTTGTGGGGTGTGGGTGCTGGAAGGGGCTCCTTGGGCCCCACTGTTAAACAACAAAGTTTGTCACAGAATCACTGTGCTGGTTTAGTTTGGTGGGATTTTTGGTAGTGGGGGAAGGGCCCCAGAGGTGGCTCCTGTAAGAAGCTGAGAAGCTCCCCCTGCTCCAAACCCAGCCAAGGAGCCATTAGAGGGGCAGTAGATGCTCCTCAGTGATTAACAAGAGAACTGAGATAAGAGCTGAGCAGGGCGAGCACTTAGAGATAAAAGAAGAGCTGAGCTGAAGAGGTGAAAGGCAGTGCTGGAGTGAAGATGCCAGGTGGTTTGGTGAGGAAGAAGGGGAAGAAGGTGCCCAAGCAGAAGTTTCCCTGCAACCCATGGCAAGATGGCAGCTGTGCCCCTGCACTCGTGGAGGAACAAACGTGGTGGAACATTCCCTGAAGGTGCCAGGAGGGGTGAACTTGGCCACTGGACTTGGATTTTGTGGCCAGAGGATTTGCTGCCTGTGGACTCTGATTGTGCAGCTTTGGAAGACCCCGGTGCCAGGGGAGTTTGTTCCCGAAGGAGCCCGTGACTCTGTGGGAAGCCCAGGCTGGAGCAGCTCCGGACCTTGTGGGAA
>NW_009954300.1:245134-286402 GCF_000747805.2 Chaetura pelagica
AAACCCCATCCCCTGTCCCCCTGTGCTGCTGGGGGGAAGGAGGGAGAGAAACCGGGAACAAAGGGATTTGGGCCCGGGAAGAAGGGAGGGGTGGGGTAACATATGCAAGCCCTGCTCTGTGTGTTGTGTGTTTCCTGTGTGTGTTTGATTAGTGTGAATTTAAATTAGTATTTTTTTCCAAAGTTGAGTGTGTTTTGCCTGGGACTTTAATTGGTGAAGAACCCTCCTTGTCCTTTGTCTCGACCCAGGAGCTTCTAGCTGGGCTTTGTCCTCCCCATCCCACAGTGTGTGTGTTGGGGGGGAGGAGGTTGATTGATTGGGCCAAATCACGACAATCACCCAGGACAAGAAGAAAATGTCCCAGCCTCAGATCCAGCTGCAGGGTGTTTTTAATGCATCACACTGCTTTTTCATAGCATCATAGAAGGGACCTTAAAGATCATCAAGTTCCAACCCCCTGCCATGAGCAGGGAACTCTACCACTAGATCAGGTTGCACAAAGCCTCTCAGCCTGTCTTCACAACAGAGGTGCTCCAGGCCTTTGATCATCTTGTTGGCCCTTCTCTGGACACTCTCCAACAGGTCTATATCTTTCTTGTGCTGAGGGCACCAGAACTGTACACAGCACTCCAGGTGGGGTCTCAACAGAGCAGAGTAGAGGGGCAGAATCACCTCCCTGGCCCTGCTGGCCACACTTCTTTTGATGCAGCCCAGGACACAACTGGCTCTCTGGGCTCCAGCACACACTGGTGGCTCATGTTGAGGTTCTCATCAACTACCACCCCCAAGTCCTTTTCCTCGGGACTGCTCTGTAGCCATTCTCCCCCCATCCTCTATTTGTGCCTGGGGTTGTGCTGACTCAGGTGCAGGATCCTGCACTTGGCCTTGTTGAACTTCATGAGGTTGGCACTGGCCCACTTCTCCAGCCTGTCAAGGTCCCTCTGAAGGGCATCCCTTCCCTCTTGGGTGTCAACCACACCACACAGCTTGGTATTGTCAGCAAATCTTCTGAGGATACACTCAATCCCAATTCTTTACCAGGAGCTTCCACCTCAAATGTTGCAAGGACCCTTGGCATCTGCATGTACTCTGCAAACAGAAAACCACCTGATCCATCTGTGCCCGATCCTGAGCTTATCTGCAGACAGAGGGCAGAGGGCAAGAAGAGACTGACAGGGGTTGGGATGGTGTGATTGCAGCCATGAACCCTGTGTCATGTGGCTGTGGGATGCCTATCCCAGGTGGAGGCTAAGCACACAGTGAGGGCAGTGGTGGGGCTACCACCAAGCTGGGGACCAAGGTCCAGGCACGAGGATGGTGCAGCAGCAGGCTGATCTCTGCCATCACCTCCTGGCAGCAATCCCTCATCCTTTGGCTGAATTCTGGACCTGATCCAGAGTTCTGACTGTCTTGCAGGAATTGGCAGGCTTTGAAACTGCTGTTTGCTCACTTGGTTGGGTGATGGGATGATGAGGATCTGGGTCAGAGGGTGGGATTTAACACACCCTCCCAGTACCTCCCAGTGCTGTATTAGTCACAAAGGTCATGGCTATTAACAGAGTGAGATGTGGTGTGTGGCAAGCTGGTCACATGTGACTAGCTTCTTGTTTTCCACCCAGTAATTTATGCTAAAAGGGAAGTAATTTTGTGTCAAACAATTTCTCTGGGCGCTGGAGGTCTCAAGGCAGCAAATAATCCTGCTTCCATCAGCTGGTTAACGGAAATGGGAAGCGGAGGGGCAAAATTTTCAAAAGACTTTGCTTATATAAATTATTTGCTTATATTCCCCAGGGGATGTGAGAACAAGAAGTGACGCAAGAAGCGCTCAGAGAAGGCCTTTGCCTTGACAAGGACAGAGCACTGGCAGATCCTGCCCTGTCTGAGCTTTCTAAAGAATACCTCCTCAAATGGCACTTTGAGCACCTGCATGGGAGCCAGAATTGCCTGAGTAGTGGAAATGAAATGAGAAAACCCAGTTCCTGCTATGGAGCATGTTCATGGGGCAAAGGCTTGAGTTGCTCCTTGAGGAAGAGCTGGCAGCAGCCAGCACAGCTGTGGGAAGCAGTTACCTCCCTGCTGCTGGTACAACTGTTAGTGCTGCCGTGTGGTAAAGGAGATCAGAGAAATGAGCTGGATGGAAAATAACCTTTTTTTTTTTTTTTCTCTCCCCCTTACCCTCCGCACCCCTCCCCCCCCTCAGCTTCTTTCAGCTGGGTGAGTTTTCAAACAGATCAGTTCCCCAGGCCAGTTCATGGTGCAGCTGCGTGTTGGCTTGTGATGGCATGACATGAAGACAGCACAAAAATAGACTGAAGGCACAGGTGGGAGGGGCTCCTTTCAAAGGAAAATGCTCACCTGACTACAGCCTGAATGAGCTATGAATCTCCTCCTTCCTAACTGTTAACAAAAGCTCTGTTAGGCAATACCCTCAGAGATCCTGAGGCTTTACACTGGGGGAGTTCTGCTCTTCTCCAAACATCTGTCTCCACATGCCCGCTTGCCCTCCCCACTGTGCAGGGGGGGCAGATGTGATAAGGAAGACAACCAGGAGGGTGGATACTGAAAAGCTGGGTGAGACCCACCACTGCAGTTTCCTGCTGCCAAAACACATCCTTGAATAGTGAGGATTGAGGGGGGGGGGTCCGTGTGGAGATGTCCAGCTTTGCAAAGTGGGTATCTGAGCATGATGCAGGGAGCAAATGTGATATGGAGGTATGCACAGAGATGTCAAACTGTAGTGTCAGAGCCAAATTACTGTGAGATAGATTTCTTTGTGTGTGTGTTTGGGTTTTTTGGTGGGATTTTTGTTTGTTTGTTTGATTGATTTTTGTTTTTTTAAAATCTTAATAATGAAAAGAAGAAACAATCTGAGTTGCTGAGGTCTTGTGGCATCAGGCTGAATGACAGGGCCAGATGGGCTGAATGGGGCAGATCTCTGTAAAGCTCTTCATGAGGATGTTCTGCATCCATCTGTGTGTCGACTGAAGGCACAGGTGGGAGGGGCTCCTTTCAAAGGAAAATGCTCACCTGACTACAGCCTGAATGAGCTATGAATCTCCTCCTTCCTAACTGTTAACAAAAGCTCTGTTAGGCAATACCCTCAGAGATCCTGAGGCTTTACACTGGGGGAGTTCTGCTCTTCTCCAAACATCTGTCTCCACATGCCCGCTTGCCCTCCCCACTGTGCAGGGGGGGCAGATGTGATAAGGAAGACAACCAGGAGGGTGGATACTGAAAAGCTGGGTGAGACCCACCACTGCAGTTTCCTGCTGCCAAAACACATCCTTGAATAGTGAGGATTGAGGGGGGGGGGTCCGTGTGGAGATGTCCAGCTTTGCAAAGTGGGTATCTGAGCATGATGCAGGGAGCAAATGTGAT
Source organism: Chaetura pelagica (assembly GCF_000747805.2). NCBI lineage: Eukaryota > Metazoa > Chordata > Aves > Apodiformes > Apodidae > Chaetura > Chaetura pelagica. The sequence continues at coordinate 248,513 of NW_009954300.1, forward strand.
ATGGAGGTATGCACAGAGATGTCAAACTGTAGTGTCAGAGCCAAATTACTGTGAGATAGATTTCTTTGTGTGTGTGTTTGGGTTTTTTGGTGGGGTTTTTGTTTGTTTGTTTGATTGATTTTTGTTTTTTTAAAATCTTAATAATGAAAAGAAGAAACAATCTGAGTTGCTGAGGTCTTGTGGCATCAGGCTGAATGACAGGGCCAGATGGGCTGAATGGGGCAGATCTCTGTAAAGCTCTTCATGAGGATGTTCTGCATCCATCTGTGTGTCCTGTCTCAGGTACACTGGAAGAAAACAGAGAAATCCTAATAAATTGTTATGAGAAATGAAATTACTCTTCCCTGGGTTTGAGAGGCTGATTTCCTCCAAAGCAATACATTCTACAGGAATCTTTTTGAGCCTTAAGCTGAAGGACATTTTTCAGCAAGCCACTTCCTTTGTGCATTTCCCAGTGCACAGCTGACGTGAACAGACATCGCACGTCACAGCCTGGAATAATTTCCAGCTTCAGTGCAGGTCAGTGGCTATGCCTTGTCTGCAGAGCAATTTGGCACACTCACAGTTTAACCCAGTAAATCAGATCAGCTACTTAAAATTATTTGGTTTCCAGAACTCCAAGGAAAGCAGCCTACTTCAGCTGAAAGAATTGAAGACTCTCCTCTCAAAATACTGACCATAATGTGAGCATTTATTGAGAAATTGCATGTGGGAGTTGTAAATCAAACAAACCAAGATCAGTTCTACAGAAAAACACAACCACAGGACAGGAAAGGCTAATTTCAAGGTTATTACCCGAAATTATTGTTGTCTGTATTTCAGAGAATTGTGATATTAGGAACATCCATTGGAATGTGGAGCATTCTTCAGTTCTGGGAAGAAACATCTCTGTTCTGCTGATTAATGCAATAATCAGGGCTTTGAGTAAGAAATAGTTGTTCCTTCTATTTAAAAGGAACACTTGGAGGCCAATTTCTTAAACACACATGCCCTTAATGAAAATTGGAACTTTTGGCCTTTTGGGGGGCTTTGCACCTTGCCTTGGAGCCATGACTCTGTATCTTCTCACTACTGGATAATATGACATCTGGAGTGAAGAAGAGGCAACACTGCTTATTTCAAAGTGCCTATTAAAAAGACTGAAAAAATAACTATGCTGTGGGCAATACCTGCAGAGTAGTTGTTATTAGAATCATGCAGACTCTGCAAAGGAGTATGTTTAAATTCCAGATTTACTTGGATCTGATCAGGAATGAAACCTTTTGGACCTGGCAGATAGATAACAAACACAGATAAGTTGCAAATTCTGCCTGTACAGACTCACCTGTCTCTTGATACCTGGGAGATACTCTTTGACCCTGAAACTCCTCACTTGCCTGCTTGCCTTTGTGTCTCTAGGGCTTGATCTGCTGGAGTCAGTGCCAACTTTTCTCCTGTCTACAGCAGGGCATGTCTGCGCTCAGCCCGAGCATTGGTGGAGTTGAAAATGCAGCTTTTCTTCTGCCTCCTTATCTACACCTTTGGATTGCAGTTTAACTGTGCTAGTTTCACCCAGACCCCTGACTTCACCTCCTGCTTTGCTGCATGCTGCTGCCTTTGCCCCCTTTGTGATTCCCCTCTTTACTTGAGTTGTATCTTATCTATTCTTGCTCCAGGTAAGAACAGCTATGCTGGTTTAGATCATCTAACCCACCCATCTGCTCTGCATCCAGCAGTGGCCATAAGCAGACTCCTAGGATAAATGAAGAACAGAACTAATGTATTGATCATTTCTCTGTTGATACTACCACAGCTACCTGCTATTTCCAGCTAAAAATATAATATAATAATATTATATATAATATATATATAATATATAATAATAGCTACCAGCTATTTCCTGACCCTGTTGTGGTTTGTCTCTGGCATGGACCCCTCCAAAAACTGGGGAGTTCATGTGAGCTCCTTGCCATCACAGTATGCTTTGGGAAGGACCTCCTTGGCAAATCCACTGCCTGCTGCACAACCAACTTCTTCCTTTTATTTGCTTTGAACTTGCCTTCTACCAGCTTCATTAGCTGGTCCCTCATTCTTGTCCTGGAGACACAATCAACACTTGATCCCTATCCATTCTCTCTGCGTGAGAGAATTATTACATAGCTTTCTGTGTCCTCCATCTTGTATCTTTTCCAGCCTCTAGAATCACATAATCATAGAATGTATTGTGTTAGAAGGGACCTCTAAAGGTCATATAGTCCAACCCCCAGCTTGAGACTTCCCACTGTCCTGCACTGTTCCTTGTACAGAAATTGGTTCACACTTTTGCTCAGGCCATTACTCTTCTCTGATCTTTTCCATCACTTCTCTATCTTTTTCAAGGGGCCAGAACTGCACAGACTATTCAAGGTGGGTGAAAGATGGATTTACTCAACAGCATGTTCATGTTGGCTATTTTGTCGTCTTTTCCTTACCTAGTAATCTCTAACATTGATTTGTTCTTTGACTGTTGCTGAGCAATGATTAGATACTTTCAAGAAAGTGTCTACAGTAGCTCTACCCAGGCCTCCCTCCTGAGTTGCAGGAGAGAGTGCAGGGACCATGTTTTATACGTGAAACTGCTTCTCCCTAAATGCATTCATTGCTTTACATCTGCCTGGACTAAATTTTATTTGCCATTATATGGGCAGGTCACTCTGTCTTATAAGGTCCTCCTCAAGTTCTTCACCATCAGCCCTCATATTTGCTACGAATAACCCTGTGTTATTGTTAAAGTTTGTCACATCCCTGCTCGCCTCCTCTCGCAGCTCTCTGCTCTGGCTTTTCTCTGCTATTGACCCCTCTGCCCTTCTCTTGCTTTTCCCACTCACAGTATCCTTCAGATTTGTTCACTTGGACCATCATCCTTCACATTTGTCATCTGCAGCCTACACCATCCAGAAAAGCCATACTTCTTCATAGTTTCTGACACTACCAGCACTCTGTTTTGCCAAATGGTTGTAACTGTGGCAAACAGAGTTGCATCAAACCTTTGGAGTCTGAAGGGAGGCTGTTCCTGTTGCAAAGCCTCTTGTGAGATGCACTGGAAGGAGAAGAGACAGGACAAGATGAAGACAGGCAACTGAAGTAATATTTAGGAATTTTTTTAATTACTCATTATGTCATTTTTATTTTTTGAAGGCTTTATAAAATAAAATTGTGGGTTTTATTAACAGGAAAAAGAGGATTTATTATCCTTTTTTGACCTTAGTGGTTAGCCAAAGTTTGGATTGTTTGAGTTAATTCTTTAGTGTCAGGATTGTTTCAAAACCTAGCTGTTTATTTACCAAGAACAGGCATTGCCTTCTTTGCTTAACATGAGGAAATGCTTTGCTCACAGCTCCAAGCTCTTTTCCAGCTCGTGGTTCATGCAGTTTATACTACCAGGGGATACCTGGCAATGTGTTTCTCTGGCACAGCTCAGCTCCCTCAGAAGACTTGTGTCATGTGTCTGCGTTTTGGACGGTGGCTCCTATTGTTCCAGATAGTTGATTCCATAAAGGAAGCTAATTGTTCCCTTTTGCTTAATGGGAATGAATAGGGATGCAATACCTTCTGTTTCCAAGAAACTTCAGCATGATCTATGATGGAAGAAACCTAATAAGGAACGGTCTTCCAGTGGTGTTAATTTTTCAAGAAGGAGCAAAGTCAGTCTGAAAACTTTACTTTTTTTCACTGCTTTCTTTCACCAGTAAAACACAATTGTTCACACAATGTCTTAATCCTGTAGACATCCCAACTTTATGGAAACCTTAGCAAAATTAAGCCTTTTCATAGCAATAATATGTAATTCCACCAATTAAAGCCATTTTAAGTAGGCTCAAGACTTTTAGAGATTAACCTGCTGGTTAGGCTTCCCAGTTGAAAAGTAGAAAGTTGTCTCTTTCCTTGTTTTTAAGGTTATGTAAGTGGGCTGTCTTTAATTAAAATGTTAGGGAGACAAGGAGTTAATTTGGAAACTAGGTTTGGCTTCAATGACGTTCAGAAATTGCCACATCCTTTTTGCACAACATAAAAAACTTTCAATAAGTCCATAGAATTCCAAAAATGCATGTGTCAACCAGTGACTCCAACTCCTGGCTGCAGAGCTTTGCATCTCCTCCATGTGGGAACATCTCATGGCCTTTTCCAGTGATTTTTCCCAAGGAGATGGTGCAGATTGTCTTACCTTCCTTCAGATTGGCCCATGCTACAGACCTGAACACATCTCTGAGCACCTGAGGTAACACAGGTCTGAGCAGACCTCCTGTAGCCTGCTCAATTTTTTGATTATGTTGCCCAACATCATTGCTCAAAACAACTTTAAAACACAGCCATGCCTTACAGAGCAGCCTGGCACTATCACCCCGGAATTCCCCACTTGCACTTCTTTTATCTGCGCATGGAGTAACACAACTCACGCACAGCAGGAGGGGCAGCATTGCTCCTGTAATCCAGGATCTTTTGTTCAGTGGTTGGGCTTTGTCTCAGCTATGTATCAGCATAACACACTCTCGGCTCTGCTTCAGAGCACAGAGCCCTTGCTGACAGCAGCCTTCTCCTGCCTCTTCTCCACTGCAGAGGTCACAAATGCTTTTACTCAAGAGATAATGCTGCTTTTCTTGTTACGACTGATGCTTCTCATACTCCACTTTGAGAGGACATATTTCTAGCTTCATGTGTGCATTGAGAACAAAACTAAAGCAGCCCTCCAGATGTGTGAGGGATGTTCCAGCATGTTACCTCCCATGGCAGCATGGCAGCTTCCTCACTGTGGTGCGTGTCAGCAAGAGTGTGAAATGCCCATGGGCAGCTCGATGTCACAGCTGTAACTTAGGTCATGACTCCTTCTCAGGTTTCTCTTTGCCTCCAGCATCTCAAAGGGGAGTGGACTGTCCAGGGGAGAGTGTCCTAGGCTACCTAACAGAGAGGTGCTCTGAAAACATGATGCATTAAGACCCTTGTCCACACAAGACCCCAGCAGTTAGCTCTGAGTAGCACACACAACCTTGCTAAAATCCCCCAAAGCTCCTGGGTTTGTCTCAATGGCTTTTCAGCGCATCCTCTGTCGCTACACTCAGACTGACTGGAACAGGAGAGAATGGGAGCTGTTGGCAACAGAAAATGCACTCGTTTTGCAGAAGATGTCTATGACTGCCACCCTCGTTGACTCACAGGGCAGGAAAAGCCTGGTACCTGCCAGATCACTTCTCCCTGAGAAGCTCTGAGAGCATGATCCAGGGCTTCACCCAGGGAATAACTCTTCTCTAGCACAGCCCTGATGTTTTTAAGAGCTAAGCACTAATTTTAGGTATTTCTGCACAAGGCACAAGCAGGTAGGGATGGGGCTCTGAATAGTGTTTTTTGAGAAGGCAGTGACCAGCCCTACACCCAGGGAGGAAAGGAGTCTGCGGTGTTTGCCTCCTGCTGTTAAACTCCCACTGCTGACAGAAGCAGGGTGTCAGTGCAAATGAGGCACTCTGATCTGATCACAGTCTGATTTTACCAGGCCCACGTGAGATAGCTCTGCAGCAGAAAGAGGGACAAGGGCTGGTGTTACAATGACTTCCACTAGCAACCATCAGCAGTTACTGCCGTGCCAGCATTTCTGTAGTAATCTCAGGCTTTCGAGCATTTACTAACCAGTCAAAAATCTTTTCTTTGGCTGAAATTTGCCACATGAAATTGGAATTTTTTAGGGATACTATTGCACCTTTTTTTCACTCAAAGAAGTCTGGTTAGTTTCTGTTCTTGTTTTGGTGATTACTGTTCTCACTTTGGGGACTCCTGGCCATTGCAAATGTGAGAGAAATTAAAATCATATAGGTATTTTGTTATGTTTTCGCATCTCTGACAGCATTATTAATGGACTTAGCTTGTCACTTGTTATTCTCGGTGTCCTACAAAAAGAGATCAGTATTGTATGTATTCTAGTTTCTGTTTTCATTTCTTGCTGACTTATCTCCTCTTGAGTACTGACTTGGAACAGCTGCTGCTATTACCTGCCTTACTACCCATAACCTACATCTCTATTTGCACCACAAACTGGAATGAAAGAAGTGGATTGAACATATCTTTCTGGATAAAAGTAGACTTAATTCTCTAACAATCAAGCAATAAAGCTCTATAAATTTATTATTCATTCCATTGCTGGTTAGTTTGTCCCTAACCAATAATAAACCTTCAGTTGTTCAACTCTGAGAAAACCTTATTGGTATAAAAAACCTGACAAAATTCATAATGTTTGTGAGTGGGGAGATAACTCTGCATTGACAGATTCGGCCTCCACTAATTATAAGCTCTTCATAAACAAAAACTTAAAGTTTGTCCAAACAGCAGTTTTGCAAAAATTTGTCTTTGCATTTGCAATGCTCCAAGTTGTTTGCATCACTAAATCCCAAAATAGCCACTCTTAGGTGAAAAAATATATGTATCTATACATCTACATGTTTTCTTAGGTTTTATTTCAACCAGACAAATCTTCTGATGCAGTTTGAGCAGCAGCTCAACCTGAAGTGGAGGCCAGGAGCCCAAAGTGGAGGCTGGGAAGGGTAAAGGACTGCATGAATGACTGCAGCTAAACAAATGCTTGTTAATCTTTGCCCTTAGTGTGCAACAAGTGTGAGGGAGTCAGCTCTCATCTGGAAAGAAGTATTTGGAAAGAAGTAGCAAACATGCTATAAATTAACACCCTTGCTGACTTACTGGAAACCTTCCTGCCTTAACAACCTGTTAGGCAGGGGTGTGATTGATCCCACTCCCCAGCAGTGCTCCCTGCCACAGAGGGAACCTGTGTACAGTGTGACAGATGGGTGGGAATGAGTACAGTGAGAGCAGCTGCCTCAGCCAAAGACATGGCTGTGTCCACAGCATTCCCTGCAGCACTGGGATCCCTGGGTGCTACAGCTCTGCATGTGCTGCAGCCATGGGAGAACTGCCACTATCAAGGGCACAGCTGAGATTTATGGAGAACAGTGATTTAAACAAAATTGTAAACAGCCTGAGCTCACTGTGGGTCAGCTGGACTCAGCTCACTCGTTGCTTCTGAAGCTTTGTATTAGCAGGAGCATGACTCTAAAGATGTAGCTCCTTTCATGCAATGTCCTGCCAGGCTGGGTCACAAGCGCATTTCTGAGAGCATGGGTCTACACCAGGTTCTCCTCTGCATCTCTGTGGGAGATGTCAGTCCCTCTTCTTTATTATAAGGCATTCTGTGCAGTGAATTGCTAAACCATCCAGCTTCTAAGCCATCTGGGAGATGACTAAAAGGCAATTGCTCTGTCAGCACTTTCTCGTGCCTCTTCTGTGGATGTGCATGTGTAATCCCACCCCAGGCCTGGGCTGGCAGATTGTTTGATTGTAATCAATGACAAGTTTGCCACAAATGAATGTCTTGCTCTTGACATTTTATATATATTTTTTGTGGGATCCTGTCATGGTTTGGGCCCAACACGACAACAAAGACACAGCCCCGTGGCCGCTCAATCAACCTCCTCCACATCCCAACACACACACTGTGGGATGAGGAGGACAAAGCTCATGGTCGAGACAAAGGACAAGGAGGGATCTTCACCGATTAAGGTCCCAGGCAAAACAGATTCAACTTTGGAAAAAAATACTAATTTAAATTCACACTAATCAAACACACACAGGAAACACACAACACACAGAGCAGGGCTTGCATATGTTACCCCACCCCTCCCTTCTTCCCAGGCCCAAATCACTTTGTTCCTGGTTTCTCTCCCTCCTTCCCCCAGCGGCACAGGGGGACAGGGGATGGGGTTTAGAGTCAGTTCACAGGCTGGTGGTTCCTGCTGCTCCTTCCTCCTCAGGAAGAAGGATTCCTTACAGTCCTTCCCTGCTTCCCTACAGTGTCCCTTGAGAGTCCTCCCCGAACCTCTCCTTCATGAGTCCTTCCCACGAGGTCCGGATCTGCTCCAGCCTGGGCTTCCCACAGAGTCACGGGCTCCTTCGGGAACAAACTCCCCTGGCACCGGGGTCTTCCAAAGTTGTGCAATCAGAGTCCACAGGCAGCAAATGCTCTGGCCACAAAATCCAAGTCCAGTGGCCAAGTTCACCCCCCTGGCACCTTCGGGGAATTTTCCACAATGTTTGTTCCTCCCCGAGTGCAGGGGCACAGCTGCCATCTCGCCATGGGTTGCAGGGAAACTTCTGCTTGGGCACCTTCGTCCCCTTCTTCCTCACCAATCCCGGGCACCTCTGCCTCTCCAGCACAACTCCTCTTAACTACTGCTCTACTCAGCTCTTATCTGAGTACTTTCATATGTTAGTTGCTGAGGTGCATCTATTGTCCCTCTAATGGCTCCTTGGCTGGGTTTGGAGCAGGGGGATCATCCTGGGGCCCTTCCCCTACTACAAAAAAAAATAACGTCAAACCAACACAGATGCTCTCTGAGAGGCTGGGGGTGGGAAACTGGGACATGCCAAGAGTTGGGATGAATCTGACCTGGTTAATCCAGACAGAAGGTTGTTCCCAGCAGGTTGTCTTGCAGAAAGGAACTGGAAGAATAATTTCACAGCTGGCCTTTGCTGTCAGGAAAAGGCCTTCTTGTGGTGCAAACAGTAGAGGAAGAGTATTTCCTTCAGCTGGGGCTGAGGAAAGTAAGGAACAGAGATGTGGTGGTGCTCACCTTGCTGCTATGCCTTACAGTAGGTTGTAACCAGGACCTTATCTTTGCATTGGATTTTATGCTGCAAATAACTATTGCATATTTGCTCTTTGGTGAGGAAACAAGAGCTTTTTAAATAGTGAAGCTTAGGGAGCAGTTTCTAGTGCCCATGGGCTCAGTACTCTTGGTGCCACTTCAGGGTAAGGGCAAATTGGATTGTGGAGGCACAAATGAACTTGCATGTAGGTAGCTGGTCTTTTGGGGGCCACTTTAAAGCATTTTGATAACATGCTTCAGGCCTTGGATCTCTCAGTCTAGAGCAACTGAATTTTCTGCTGTGGCTTTGCAGTCCCACTGGGTTGATAATTTCTGCTGCTGCTCACGTTGCTACCTGGTGACTTCCCATCACAGTGCAGATGGTGGGGAGCCAGGGGAAAGGCGGCCCAAGGGGCAGCAGCCCTGTTTTCCCATGACCAAAGGTACAGGGCAGAAGGCAGCTCCAGGATGGGGTGGCAGGAAGAATGAGAGATGGAGATCAGGTGGGGTAGAAGAGAAAAATGAGAGGAACCAACAGGCAGATGCATTGGGTTTGGTGGTGCTCTGCTATGTTAGAAGTATTTCTGGTAGAAAGGAGTTATATCATTAAGTGGAGAATGTAGAGCACAAAGCTCAGCCATGGACCTGTCTCTCTACCCTTGTCTCAGTGTCCCTGGGGTGAACAAGTGTGCCAGCCTGCCAGCAAGGGCTTCCCATGTGTGAGAGAGGCTGCAAATGAAGGAGCATGGTTCTCAAGACCAGTCTATGATTCTATGTTTCACAGAATCACAGAAACATCGAGGTTGGAAAGCAGATCCTCTGAGATCACCAAGTCCAACCATCAGCACAAAACCAATCCAAATCAAACAAAAAAAGCCGGCCAAACAACAGCAACAACAACAAAACCACCACAAAAAAAACCCCCACAACCACAACTTTGAGCACTAGAGCATTCCCTGAAGTGCCACATCTACATGTTTCTTGCATACCTCCAAGGATGGTGACTCAGCCACATCCCTGGGCAGGCCATTCCACTGCCTGACCACTCTTTCTGTAAAGAATCTTCCTAATATCCAATCTGAACCTCTCCTGCCTCAACTTCAGGCCATTTCCTCTGGTCCTGTTGTTATTTACTTGGGAGAAGAGGCCAATGCCCACCTCCCTACAACCTCCTTTCAGGTAGTTGTAGAGGGCAATGAGGTCTCCCCTCAGCCCCCTATTCATCAGACTAAACAACCACAGTTCCCTCAGCCTCTCCTCATAGGACTTGTTCTTTAGACCCTTCACCACCTTGATAGCTCTCCTCTGGACATGCTCCAGCACCCCAATGTCCTTCCTGAAGTGAGGGGCCCTTTCCACAGGCCTTCTCTCCAGTCAGGTGGATCCCAGTCTGAACTGTCCTCCTGGGTTTTGTTTTCCCAGGTGCAAGACCTTACACTTCCTCCTGCTACCCCACTCCTCCAGCCTGTCCAGGTTATCCTGGAGGGTGGCTCTCCCTTCTGGAGTGTCAACCTCTCCACTTACCTTGTTGTCAGCAAAATTCATCAGAGTGCTCTTGATCCCAACATCCAGGTCACTTATGAAGACGTTAAACAGCATTGGGCTCAATATTGATCCCTGGGGGACCCCCATTGTGACCTGTGGCCAGTTTGAGGAGGAGCTGTTTACTCTCCCCCTCTGGGTACAGTCCATCAGCCACTTCCCCACTCACTGCACAGACCACTTGTCAAGGCCATAACTCCCACCCAATTTGGTGTTGTCTGCAAACTTACTGAGGGTGCTCTCAATCCCCTCATCCAGATAATTTATAAAGATATTGAACAAAACTGGCCCCACAACTGATCCCTAAGGGACACCACTGGTTACTACCAAATAGACCTGACCCCTTTTATCACAACTCTCTAAGCATGGTCATCCAGCCAATTCTTTTATCAAGAGAAGAGTCCACTTGTCTATGCCATGATTTTCCAGCTTCTCTAGGAGAATGCTGTGAGAGATGGTGTCAAAGGCCTTACTGAAGTCCAGGTAGACAACGTCCACAGTCTTCTCCTCATCCAGTAGGTGGGTCACATGGTCATAGAAAGAGATCAGGTTGGTCAAGCAAGACTTCACTTTCATAAACCCATTTTGGCTGGTCCTGACCCCCTGTCTGTCCTCCACTTGCTGTGTCAGCTCACTCAAGATGAGCCTTTTCATGACCTTTCCTGCTACTGAGGTCAGGCTGAAAGACCTGTAGTTCCCCAGATCCTTATTCTGGCCCTTCCTGTAGATGTGCATCACATTAGCCATCCTCCAGTCATCTGGGACTTCACCTTTCAACCAGGATTGTGGATAAATGATGCAGAGAGGCTTAGCTCCCCCACCAGCTCCCTCAGCACTCTAGGTTGGATCCCACCAGGCCTTGTGAGTGTCCAGGTGCAGAAGCAGATCATTAACTACTTCCTCCTGGATTATGGGGGGGTTGTTCTGCTCTCCATCCTTATCTTCCAGCTCAGGAGGCTGAACACCCTGGGGGCAGCTGGTCTGACTATTAAAGAGGGAGGCAAAGAAGGCATTAAGTATCTCAGCCTTTTCCTCATCCTTGGTTGCAGTGTTCACCCCTCCCCCTGCATCCAGGAAGGGATGGAGATTCTCCCTGGCTCTTTTCTTATTGTTGATGCATTTGTAAACACTTTTTTTTATTGTCCCTTATGTCTGTGGCCAAGTTGAGCTCTTGTACTATTCTATGAAAGGTGCTGGTGCTAGGAAAGGTGAGGCAGGAGCAGAGGCAGGTGCTCATGACAAGCAGCTGCAGCAGGAGTTGCTCCCACCAACCTTATCTCCCTGGGTAGTTTTCCTGTTGTGTTGTTTTTGTTGGTTGTTTTTTTTCTCCCTATAAGAAAAATACTGTTTCTTTGTCACTGGGTTCATATTTAGGAGTAGGGAAAATTTGTTTACTGATCACCAGTTTAGTGCAATTTTCCTGTGTTTCTAGGTGGGGGCATGGACCAGGACTCTATAATGACAGTGTTAAATCTGAGGTCAGACCTTGTTGCTGTGTGGTGGCTGGCAGAAGGTTTGCCCTCTAAACCTACTTTTGCTTTTGCATCTCTTTCATCTACACAACTCAGGATGAAACATTCTTGTTCTGTTTGTGGTTTGGTTTTACCATTTTGTTAGAAAAGAAAAATAAATGTTCTCTGTAATACTGTTTGCTTATTCTTCACCAGACATGACCGTACACATGTAGAAAGTGCTTTATAGCCTCTTAAAAAAAAAAAAAGAAAAAAGAAAAAAGAAGAAAAAGAAAAAAAGAGCAAAAGCAAGTTGGAGCCATCCCAACCTAAAAGCAAAAGCTACCAGGAAGATAACATGTCATCCAAAGACAGCAGCTACTGAGCCACAGGACGGGGCCAGAAGCAGCTCTCCAGCACCTGCAGCCTGCCAAGAAATCAGGTGCTGCTACAGCTGCTGCCATCAAGGTTTTGTTTTGTTGTGTTTTGTTTTTTTTTAACAGTGTCACTTGAAACATGGCAGTGAGCATAATTGGAAGAGAAAGGCAGGGCAGAGGAGGGCAGCAGGCAGGCCTCCCACCAGGCTGTCTCCTCACAGCTCCTCCTCTGCCTGCCCTCCCAGCTGCCTGCAGTGACACGTACCTATATTTAAACACCTCTCTCTCCTTCTGTTTTCTGCTGGTGCTTTTTCACACAAACCTCTGCCTTTTGGCTGGTGAACAGGCAGCAGACGAACGCTGCTCATGGCTTTCTCCATTCCCAGGGACAGAAGAGGGCATCTTATTTATCCAAATCCAAATTTCTTGCAAGCCTTTCTTTTGAAATGAGTGAAGCTTCACGCAGCAGATGTCCACGATAGAGCCGTGAGGATTTGGCATTTGCAGATATGCAGGAGGAAGTGCAGTGAAAGGAACGGGTTTTTTAGTAACTGGATCTGCTAAGGACTGTATTTATGTTCAGCCTGGCTATCAAGCTTCAGCCCAAAGCAGCATGTTACCCATGGAAAACTGTTTATTTTTCAAGAGATTGTATCTCTGGAGGCTTTCCTGATTTCTGTCTGCTCTTTAGCTCACAAAAGCAATGAAGCAGCAGCCAGCTACAGGTGATGGAACAAGAAGAAATGGCCTCAAGTTTTGTCAGGGGAAGTTTAGATTGGACATTAGGAAAAACTTCTTTACTGAAAGAGTTGTCAGGCACTGAACAGTTGTTGCTGTTGCTGCCCATCAAGGGTGCCCATGGCATTGTTTTGTTCAGGGAGTCCAACAACTGCTTCAAAATGGTCAAAAAACCTGCAATGCCTCCAAATATCTGTTGCTTAAGCTTCTGCCTGCCATTTTGCTGGGTCGCTATTTATGCTGGGAGCTTTCAAGTCCTTCCTCTGCTCAAGATGTTATCTCCTCTGTCTGTACAAGGCTGGCACTGCCTTTGTGTTGGCAGAATCCCCATAATTATGTTAATTTTTGGGCACCACTTGTGGTGATGCTTGGCCTAGTCCTTAATTGTATGATCCATGGGACAGCAGCGATACAAGACAGTGTAATAGTCTCTCCTACTTCAATAAGGACATTTCCACTGCAAGGAGTAACACTATGACAGCAGATTTTTCCATGGCTTTTTTTAAGAAGCAAAACAGAAAAGAAAATTTGCCTTTAAAGACATAAGACTGCCCATGGGAGTAGGGGCACAGCAGCTCCTGCCCAGCAGCCTTGCACCCAGAAGCGCCAGGCGGGTGCCTGGATGGCGGCTCCAGCTGCTCTCACCACCACAAACTGAGCTCCCAAATCTTCCAGCCACAGAAAATAATGGAAAATTTTGCATTATGAGGTTTGTAACTCACTTGAGACCGGGCTCTACAGAGGCTGCTTAGCTGGCTTCACATGTTCCCTCATCTTGCAAATCCTTTTCTGAATAGCAAAATACAACCCCCCAAAAAACAACCAAACAAAGAAGAAACCAACCCCCCAAACAAACAAAACAAAAGCAACAACAAAAAAAAGGAAGTTATTCCTCTGGAGTGTTTTGATGAGTGCTATTTGTAAAGCCTTTCAATTATTTTTTTCCTTCGTGGAAGCCTGAGAGGCCAATATGTTTGCAGTGAGACATGGCCACATCTGTAGAGTGTTCCCAACTTGGACATGATTCCTGCCTCTCCGTGGTGTCAGAAATAGGCCTGGCTGGCAGAAGCCAAGCCTTTCAAAACAACCATCGGGTTTATGTATCTGTGATCTATTTTGGGGGGCTTAGGGTTGTTTGGGTTTTTTTTCCTAATTAATACACAGAAGACTTCTCCAATTAGCCCTGACTGACTTAGGGCTCATTCACTTCTGTTGAATACTCAGAAAGTCACTGCAGCCACAAGGAAGGAAGTGTTTACCAAGTTTTAAAGGAAAAATGAGCCTGCCCTCTAGCTGCTGAGCCTGCAAGTGTCTTGCTGCCTTGGCTTTCCTACAGGAGGCAGAAATTAAAAACAGTTTTCCTTGCTCCTCTCACGCTTTTGGACACTGTGGTTTGTTGCCCTGCTCAGGGGCTCCAGCTGGGTTTGCTGCGTGGTTCCTCTGCACAGACATGACCACCTGGATGGCCATTTACTGTTAAAGTACAACTGCTTGACTTTTGCACAGTGCAGATGATTCTCCAAGGCACAGGGCAGCAGTTCATAGCACAAGTTCACCAGCATTGCCTTCATCATGGCAAGGAACCAACTTTTGACAGGCAGGACCATCTTGTGCAACCCTCAGGGTTTGGTGATGTGTAGCACCTAAGGTCAGCACCTGAATTTAAACCAGGTGTGAGGTAAGGACCAGAGAAAAAAATGGGTTCAAGTGCCAGTTCAAATATGTAGGTAGATATTCTTTGGTTAAAACAATCTTGAGAAATGCAGGAGAAAGCTAGAGGTCACCTGTGTGCTGCCAGGGCTGATTCTCTAAAAGCATAACACCCCTGAAGCACGGGAAAGGTTCAGCATTTTTGAGTTTTAAATGGTGGGAAGACAAACGGATGCTTATACTTGCTCATATATACTGACACAAAGGCACATGGCACCGTGCAAACAGATGGCTGTACAAAGCAGAGGCAGGGGCTGTGGATTAAGAAGCTAATGGCTTGAGGCATGTGTTGCTTTAAGAAGTGGAGTGCACCTCGAAGATCTGGCTTTCAGGACTGAGTAATTAAATCAACTGTGAGGAGACAGTAACACAAAGCGTGGCAGGATAAAGAAGTAGTTTAGAAAACAGAGGAGAGAGAGAGAAGGCTTCACTGTAAGGATCTTTCCACAGTGTTTCCTCACTTTCTGTCTTGTTCTGGAGCTCATCTAAAAGGCCCAGAATGCAAGATCAGACCCTGAGCATGTCATAATATCAGCAAAAAAGGAGGAGAAAACAAGAATGGAGAAGCAGAGAAAAAGGAGAACTACTCCCCCTCTCATGCTAGGCAGTTGCTGTGTGTATCCTGCTTGGTTACATGGATAAGGGTGAAAAAGATTTGATGAGGATCAGCACGGTTCTCTCTGCGCTGTGGTGGGGCCTGGCAGTGGCCATTCATAAACAATAAGTAATTTCTCCAAAGGGTCTGAAGGGAAAATATGTTAAACCATGTCAGAAATGTTGAAAGAGGGGTTTTGTGTTGTTTTTTTTTCAGAAAAGTCAAAGAGTTTGTTCCAGAAAAAGGAAACATCTGGCACAGTCAAAATGTACAATTCTGTTTTCTTGTATTTGCAAAGAAAGGCAAGAAATGAATGCTTGGAGAAAGTGGCTTTTTAACATGGATCAGGGCCAAATCCTTTCTTTGCCCAGAGTGACTTGGACATCCATTGACCCAATTTAATTATTATGATTATGTTCTTCCATTAGTAAATGCAAATAAATGCTCTGTGTCCTATGACAAGACATCCTGGCTGGAGCTGGGCTCATCCTGAGCGACTATGATGCTGGCAGTCTTCAAGGGGTTTCCACTGACCTCTTCTGCATGCACCATCTCATGTTGCTGGCACTACTTAGGGGCTGACGGAGGCACAAAGGTATTTATTAACCCAGTGGTTAGGCCACCTTGCTGAGAAGGGAGTAAGACTAATCTAATTAACTCTTTTGGAGACAAAATATAGTATGTAACCAAAACTTCCTGTTGCTTGGACAGGTGGCCTAAACACAAGAATATGGAGTTACATCTTCTGTCTGAATGGAAATGGCTGTAGAGCACTCAAGATTTAACTGCTGAGCTGAAAAACAAACTCCTCCCTGGCACCTGTAAGAAGCTAATAAGAGGGAAAGCAGAAGATAATTTTAGACCTTTCTGGTTTAATTATTTTCTAGAAAAACTTGGATTTTAACTAACCTGCAACTTCTGTGGCAAGTGCCTGCCAGCACTGAATGCTTTAAAGTAAAATACAACACCTCCTCACTACCAGGTATTTCCTTGAGGTGGTGGGGCAGAGGAGGGCAGCCAAAGTGGGCCAGGCTACAGGAAGGCTTTGAGCATCATGGGCAAACAGGGGACAGTCACAAGCAAAGCCTGAGGTGGTAGAAATTTCCTGTGAGTGTCTCTGAGGGTGAATGAGGAGTGAGAACTTGCTGGGTCTGCTGAGAGGTGGCTTCTGGTTTCCATGAGGCTAGGTTTGCAGTGGTGCCAGGGATGTGCCAGTGTTCTGCACCTCAGCTTGCTTCTTCAATAGGAAGGTTGAGACATATGGAGTGAGTGGCAGAAGCAGCGTGTCTGAAAGTCGTATGTAATAAGGAATTTCCCACTTCGGAAGCCACTAGGTGGCATATGAGGTGTAGCAGAAACGAGGCACAGCAGCTGAAGGCCGAACAAACTCCTTCTCAGTCAGGCACGGCACAGGTGAATTTAAACACTGTTGTTTTACATTAATATTCACCAGCTAGAAATTTATCTCTGGCCAAATAGGTTTCAGAAAGATCACTGAACAGCCACCATTAGTCACTGCCTACTGTTGCATGGGACAGTGTTGAAGCAGTTGTCTAGCTCTGTCACCTCTGTCTTGTACTGAACGACATGGTAATTTTCTTATGGGGGTTTGGTTTTTTGTTGTTGTTTGTTTTTTTCTTGTTGTTTGCTTCTTTGTTTTTATTGCTCAAGTTAAACACATTCCAACAAAGACCCCATGCAAACCCAGCTGACTAATTAGGGCTACTTATTTCTAGTGATGGGTCACACATACATCTTTGTGTCAATAGCTAAAAGCATCACTACAATATGCTTTTGATTCATTCCTGAAGTAGTATTGGCAAGTAATGCCACAGAGATCTCTTCAGTTCCCTCTGTGCAGCATTGGCATATGCCAGCTCAGAAGCAACACTCTGAAACCTAGTCCCCTGAACCACTTGGTCATGGCACAGAATCTACTTTCTCTCTTTCTATTCAGCTTGCAGGAATACTGTCATTTGGAAGATAAAACTTAGTTAATCAGCCTTATGAAGTTCAACAGGGAGAAGCGTAAGGTCTTGCACCTGGGAACACATAACCCAAGAGTGCAGTTCTGGAGGTCTTGGTGGATAACAGGCTCAACGTGAGTGAACAGGGTGCTGCAGTGACACAGGAAGCCAACAGGGTGCTGGGCTGCACCAGCAACAACTGATCACAAGGAAGGATTTTACAAAAGACTGACCAGGACCCCAGGTCTGGGCTCTGGCCATGTCACATCTGAGTTTGGCAGGGTCTTGGCTACATGACCTGGGCTTCCAAAAGCAGGTGTGAGCAGAGGGTTTTTCTGCTGCTTTTGCAACACCTGTTTTTCCCTCAAGAATTTCAGCCGAGTTCACCACTGCTCCACCCAGCCTCCTTGAAAAAAGATTGTTCTGGCCCCACTTCTGGAAAGAGTTTGTTTGCTCACCAGAAGCTGGTGGCCTGATCCAACCTCAGTGATGTAAGGCACAGATAGGGAGGGGCCCTGCTCTTTGGCCTCAGGCCACAGCAGCAATGAGGACATGCCTGCAGCACTCTCTCTGCAGGGATGGGTTGTTTTTTTTTCAAAAAATTTTCAGCGGTGTTGACTGAGAGAATTTTCTTGCCCTACACTCTTAGCCAAAAGAGCTAATCTGGAAAATTTTGCAAAGTAGAGGCTGATCCAGGGTTTTCACATTGGTATGGCAGTGGAAATGTTTCTTAGGACTGTGGGAAAAAGAGTAAGGTTCCTCAGGCAGTGCTAGGTTTGGGTGGCATTTCATCAAAGCAGCTCATGATCACGTTTAATTTTCAACTCAAAGCTTTTAGTGCATCCTCTTAGCTAAAAGGTCAGCTTTGGTTTTCCAGGCACTGTGTTGATCTGTGTGTTACAAACCAGAGGCAGCTCACTTGCAGAACATGGAGCAAGAATCTGCAGGTCTTCTTTGCAGGAAGGTCTGTAATTTAAAGAATCAGGATCAAGATCAAGTAAAACCAATTTTGCATGTGAATGTGAATGTGAATTTTGAATGCGACTGTTTATTCTGGTTTGGTTTGGTGGGATTTTTGGTAGTGGGGGAAGGGTCACAGGAGGGGCTCCTGTAAGAAACTGAGAAGCTCCCCCTGCTCCAAACCCAGCCAAGGAGCCTTTAGAGAGACAATAGATGCTCCTCAGTGATTAACATACGAAAGAACGGAGATAACCCCTGAGCAGAGAAGGAGGAGAGAAGAGCTGTGCTGGAGGAGGAGGGTGCTGGTGGTTGGTGAGGAAGAAGGGGAAGAAGGTGCCCAAGCGGAAGTTTCCCTGCAACCCATGGCGAGATGGCAGCTGTGCCCCTACACTTGTGGAGGAACATGGTGGAACATTCTCTGAAGGCGCCAGTTGGGGGTTGGAGGGGGAATTGTGTGAGCAGTCCCGGGGCTGTTTCTTTGTTGTCGCGTTGGACCCAAACCACGACAATGTTTTGAATGTTGAAATATTATTTGACTATGAGATAAAAATGTTCTGTTCTGGTGGTGCCAAAATAGAACTTTCAGCCTTACCCAAATGGATGTTTACATTTTTCCTGTGACGCCACCGAAATAATAATAATAATGATAATAATAATAATAATAATAATATTTCCTGGGGATCCCGGGTTTCAACAGAACTGTGTTTTCTCAGGTGCACCATCCTGTGAGAAAATTTTCAGCTCTTCCTCACTATGACTATCGCCTAATATAGAATCAGCCCATCTACCTGCTGTACAATTTTGCTCTAAGAAATTCCCTCAACCACACCATTTTAATAAAAGCTGCACCAATGCATGTATGTTTGAAATCTGTTCAGAAGTGTTCTTATGTTTAACTTTTAAACATCTGAGTAGGTTCAGCTTGGATGGAGCTTTAAGGCCAGTTTGGATGGAACTTTGAGCAACCTGGTCTAGTGGGAAGTGTCCCAGTGCATAGGGTTGGAACTAGATGATCTTTAAGGTCTCCTCCAACCCAAACCATTCTATGATTCTATGAATATCTATTCTGAAAGAGCATTATCATTACCATAAAACATTTCTTTCCTCTGACCTACTTTACAGTAATTTCTATCAAAAAGTATAAATATCTGCTGAATAAAGCTCTCTATATATCATATTTTATTTCCTTTTAAAATTAGCCTTAATGAATGAACCTCTCAGAAGTCCAGCTGGCACTTCAGGTGATGCTCATTGCATGTTTCAGACAACTGAGGAACTGGGGAGGTAAGAATCTGACACTTTGGGTTTGTTACCCTGCTATTCTGCAGCACAGCCCATGAGCCCAGCAGCAGCAGCAGCAGTGTCATTTCCCAGAAGCTCAGGACAGTGTTGTTTCACTATATGGGTGTCTTCTCCTGAATTTAGGAGAAAAGCTCTTCTGGCATAAAACCTATGGGGAGCCTTAAGATGTTTTACCCTTCCTCCATTCCTGTACAATCTATTAGTACATGTGAGGAAAAGCTTTACTGCAAAATGTAGGAGATTGAAATTGCAGTGTGCCAGGAAGTGCAGCAGTAAAGAGGAAAAGAAGGGAAGTCAAAATAGTTCCAGATCCTTGGCTTGTCCTTGAGTTTCTCTGCCAAAATGTGGTGCTCGCACTGCCCTGTATTTTTAGTTTCCTTTGTCATGAGATGGAAGAGCTGGACAGATACCAGGAAAACGAATAGAGTGACTGACCACACAGAGGCACTAAATGGGAACAGCCTTTATGTGCTGACGACTGTATCAAATGCACGAGGTGAGGGAGGGAAAAGATCTTCTGAGTAATTGTTCTGCTACTGCACATGCAAGAAGTGACAGAAGACAAACCATTTTTTTACCTGGAAATGTTATTCTTTTGGGGGCCTTATTTTCCTTCGGTGATGAGATGCTGTTGTGAACAGCCCAATGAGTAACATCTCCTAGTTAAGGGTCAGGAATAAAACTCAAGCACCAGAGAGAAATGTCTTTTTTGATGCATTTATACCATCTCACTGCAGTGATTAGATTTACTGAAAAAAAAAATCTCAATGGTTTTTCATTCTATTTGATTCGATTTGATTTGATTTGATTTGATTTGATTTGATTTGATTCAATTCGATTCAATTCGATTCGATTCGATTCGATTCTATTCTATTCTATTCTATTCTATTCTATTCTATTCTATTCTATTCTATTCTATTCTAGCAGTTGAAGTTGGTAGTAATGGTAGCAGCCAGATAGTGTAATTATTACAGTTGCTGTTCTGATTTTAAGTTCCTTGAAGGCAAGGCTTTTATGGGCTGCAACTCAACAGTGCTGTCTTGGCTTCCAGAGAGTGATGAGCAGTGACAGCTACAGATCCCATCTATTATTTATCAGATTTATCATAGTTTTGAATTTTGCCCTTTATATTATGCAGGCAGTGGAGTGAAGAACAAAAAGAGAAACAAAAATCACTTCTGCATGGGAAATGATTAAACATCACATGCCTTGATCCAAAAACAAACCTGACCAGCATCCAGGTACGTGGACACTTGAAGCTTTATGGAAGAGATGGATTGCCAAATGCTGGGGGTTCTTTATTGATTGCTCCTAATGATATAGTTCATTTTTAAAAAACTGGAACACCATCCATGCTGAAAATCAGAAAAGGCACTTTCATTGCCCATTTCTATGGAGGCTGGTGGGTAAGCATGTGCCAGATACTATTGTTATTACCAGAAGTGCTCTGCCAGCTTGTAAAAATGGCCTTTCTAGATCTGATGCTGGGTTAACTTTCGGTGGCAAAGCCTGCCTGCTCCCCTGTCCCTCCAGGATGCCCCATTTGTGGGAGCATCATCCCTCCTCCCAGCCTGGTACTCGGTGCCCGATGTGCTGCACCAGGAGGGGCTGGTCCCTGGTGGTCCTCATAAGAAAGGCACTCAGACTCTGTAAAGTGTAGTTTAAAATGCTGTTTATTAAACCTAGCACTGTAAAGATGAAATAACTTAGATAATCTCACATCCCTTTAGGTGTCAGGAAGCCCAAGCTGTGCACCCACATGCAGCACATGCAGACCCCTCTTGGTCATTCGAGCTGTAACAGGGTTTTCTTACAAGGTAACAGCTCCACTGACCATTTCGTCAAATAGAAAGGTTGTTTACATCACAACTTCTTGCCGCACTTTTGGACCAAGGCAGAGCCATGGTGGCTGTGTAATTGCTGGTGCCCAGAGGGAGCTGCCTGCCAGCTCTTGTGTGACAACCTGCTGGAGAAGCTTGTCCAGCGGCCGCAGGGCAGCCCAGCACGGGGACCAGCCAGCAGCTCTGTGGGCCATAGCTCCTCTATGCAGGGTGGTCCCTGGTCAGGACCCCTGCACTGAGGCTTCCCCACACCCTGGTCCGGCAGCACAGGACGTGGTGCAGGGTCCCCAGGGTGCTGAGGGCAGCACCCTGTGGCACTGCAGGTGCCAGTTATTCTGCTTTCACACCCAGGCTGCCAGGGGTGGTAATTGGGCCTCAGGCATGTGGGCTAATCCATTGCCTCTTGCTGTGAGATCACTGTCATCATAGCACATCTGTCAACAGACCTCACCAGGGAGGTTTAAGACACCTGTAAAAACCTCTTAGCAAAGAAAAACTGAACTTCTATTCAGTGTTGCCAAACTGCTATACATCACTGGGCAGATGTTCTTAAAACAATATAGATTTAGGCCTAATTGATGTGAGTGATCATGGGCGTGTTTGCCTTTGTGCACCAGCTGATTCATGCTGACATGTTTTTGGTTCTTCAGCTACTGCAGAAAAATAAGGTCCTGATCCCCTGCCACCCCACCCCACCACTGTCATTGCTTGTGCTTCTGCCAAGGGAGTAGAAAATGCTACCAAACCAGAAGAGCAGCCCTCCTGGGGTTGCACAGTGTCAGCAGGCAGAGCATGTGCACAGCCTGGTCCTCCTGCCACCCACAAACATCTAAGCAACGACAACAGGCCCGTGGTGGAGACACAATGGGGCTAAGGCAGTGACTCCCCCAAGCACCTGGCAGGTGCTGGAGGATCTGCCTTTCTCCCTTCAGTACAAGCTAGGCAGAAAGCAGAGGTGTATAAGGAGGCACACAGAGATCCATGGGGATGCCAGGCAGGAAGGAGGGGAGACCCCAATCCATGGTGCTGTGGGGGGCATGGGGGCTGGTGGGCAGTGGGGGCTTCCAGGACCACCCACTGGGGTGCTGGTTTGATGGGCTGATGGTGCTTGCAAAGCACTGAGCTCTCAGCTCACAGTGCTGTGCAACAGCTTTACTGCAGGAAAAATTGTTTTGGCCCTCCTTGCTCAGTGCTTTTCCATCTGTTTGACCAGGAGAATTTTATTTTTCTCACCCTGAAATAAATGTTTTAAACTGAGTTGCCTTAATCTTCACAGAGGGTTATTGCAAGTTAATTGGGAATGTCTGGGGCATAGAGTGTTGCTGCTCAGGCTTCAAAAATCAGATTATAGTTTCCCTTTAAAACCTAGAGGAATGTCTTCTTGAGCCATGAGTCACCTTAACTGTGACATTCTCATTTGAACTGTTTCTGCTTAAAAAAGAAGCTTTGAGCGTCAAACAGCAGCAGCAGGAGGTGACAAGGGATGGATGAAAGCCTCCAAGCACTCCATCCCAAGGGAAAGCCAGCAGAGATCATGCCTCACTCCAGCAACAAGGGGCTGTGTCCCCACATCCTTCAGGAGCAGCTGTTCCAGTGTCTCACTGCCCTTATAGCAAATAATTTCTTCCTAATGTCTAACCTAAACCTCCCCATTTCCAGTTTTAAGCCATTACCCCTTGTCCTCTCATTATAAGCCCTTGTCAAAAGTCCCTCCCCAGCTCTCCTGTAGCCCCTTCAGGCACTGGAAGGCTGCTATAAGGTCACCCTGGAGCCTTCTCTTATTCAGGCTGAACAGCCCCAACTCTCTCAATCTTTATAGAAGAGCTTCAGCTTCATGGCCCTTCTCTGGACTTGCTCCAGGATGTCCATGTCCTTATGTTGGGGGTTCCAGTGCTGGACACAGTACTCCAGGTGAGGTCTCACAGGAGCAGAGTAGAGGGAGAGAATCACCTCCTTGACCTGCTGGCCACACTTCTCTTGATACAGCCCAGCATGTGGTTGGCTTTCTGGGTAGCAAGTGCACATTGTTGAGCTTCTCATCAACCAACACCCCCAAGTCCTTCCCCTCAGGGCTGTTTATGATCCATGCTCCACCTAACCTGTATTTGTGCATGGGATTGCCCTCACCCAGGTGCAGGACCTTGCACTTGGCCTTGTTGAACTTCATGCAGTTTGCATAAGCCCCCCTCTCAAGCCCCCTCTGTAAAAAGGGGTTTCCCTTGCAGCTGCCAGACAAACCCTTTGAGCTGCTCTCAGTGCTTCCAGCCTGGGTGGGTCAGTGGTTTGGGAGCAGGGGCCTTCTCTCTGACCCCACAGGTGCCCAGGGCCATGCTGGCACAGCCCACCATGTTCCGATGCCTTGCAGCAGGCCCCAGCCCCGCTGTGCATTGGGGTGGAAGGGGCTGCACTGGGGTCCAGCCTGTCCCCAGATGGTGTCCCAGACCCTGACACGGCCTATAGCAGGGAGCACTGCCTTGGGGTGCACCCAGAGGAGCAACCTCCCATGGGGGCAGGACAAACCTGACCTGACAGTGCCTGCAGGGACAGTTTGCAGCAGCGGAGAAAGGTCCTGTTGGATGTGGCAGGTGCAGAGAGCAGCACTTCCCAGGAGCTGCAGCCCAGGGCTGCCCCTGCAAAGCTACAGTCCAGAAACATGAAACCCTGAAAACCTCTCCTTGCTTTTCCAACCTGGTTGAAATGCTGTAAGGGGAAGGGTAAAGTGCCAGTTTGGCAGCTCTTTTTAATTAGTCAATGAGTAAGCAAGGTCCAGCAATAAGCTGCTGAACTTAATGTTGCTAGTGGTGCCCCCTGACCTCCACGTCCCCCATTTAACTTCAGCAGAGGATTTTGCACTTGTATGATGCAGCCCGGCCATTATGCAACTCACTCCAGCCACACATTTTCTGGTTTCACTTGTGACTCCTCAGGCAGGAGCAGAAACACACTCACTGGCTGCCACCGGGCAAAAGTCACGCTGCATGACTTAGGCTAAGGTTCGCAGTACTTGGACCCTTGAGCAGCAACAGGCATATCAAACAAATTGACAGTAGTTAATATTTGCAGGACCAAAGATAACAGAAAAAATCAATAACATCTGTGAGGAGAGCCAAAACTTCAGAATCAGAGGTAAAAATTTCCAAACCAAAAGGCCACCCACCCGTGTCTGACAAAGCAGTTTGCTTCTTTCCCTTGTACATCCTCTTGTACAACACCACATGTACAGCTTAGAGCAAAAGCTTCTGACCCTAAAATAAGGCTTCATATCACATGCTTCAATTAAAGGATTTGTAATAGGCAAAGGGAGCACAAGGCTAATCCCAAAGGTATCTAGTTCATGGTGTGCTTTTCTGGAATTTTTGCAACAACCAAGTGTTGCAGGCTGGTGTTTCTGAAACTGCCTTATAGGATGTGGGTCCATGGACAATTTTTGGGGGCTAGAATTGCCCTTTTAGACCAATAACTTTGTGCAGTCCCAGATTCTTGTGTAATGCAATTTAGAACTCCAGGAAATACGTCATGCAAAATAAGTTGCAGGATGAGGTAAGACACAGTAATAACTCTTTTTGACTAGAGGTGCAGAGAAGGTCTCTCCTGAAGTCACTCCCATGCTGTACCCTTGTGCCAAAGCCCCTGAACTCTTGCTGGACATTCATGTTGCACCTCCTGCTTGGCAACCTCAGCATAAATCCAACTAGAGAACAGTACATCAGCCCCACTTTTGAGGACAAAGACTCCATTTGATTTAGCTGCTTTTTGGGAAGCATCCTCATGTGCAGGCATGTCCCTGGGCAGGCCTGGCCTGGTGCTTGCTTCAGTTACAGCACAGGTCAGGAGCACACGAAAGCTCAGGGGTGAGGGTGAAGGAGCAGTGCACAGTACACCCCATTTTTGGTCTCAGATGATGCTCTAACTGCTGGCTTGTTTGTGGAGACAGATTTGAGCTAAGATTAGATGCAGATACAGCCTGAGACCACTTTTTGGGAGAAAAGGGCCCAGGAGAAAAAGCAGGTGGAAAAGGCAGCCACGGAGGCAACATCACGAGGTGCAGAGGTGGCCCATGGTGGCCAGAATGATGCTGGCCTAAAGAAGAACCTGGAGTTGCACTTGTGGCCACAGAGCTCAGGTATAATCCTAGAAGGGAGGGAGACAATGCAAAGGAATTGTTCTGGGGCCAGGGCTGCCCAATGCTGTCTATGCTGGATACTTCTCCAGACTACTGATCCCTCAGCCCTGCATCCCAGAAGATTCATGAAACAAGAAATACTGGAAAGGAGCCTCCCATAATCACCCCAGAACCACCAAAGTTAGTCCTCCCACTCCCTCACCCCCCACAGCCTGGACTGGCTGAGCTCTTACTCTCCCAGTATAACAAATGAAAATAAATCATTCTGCAGAATTAAATTGATTGATATTTTACTTAGCAGCTTTCAACCTGCAGCCCATGCACAAAGTAAGTAACCAACTAAAGGGAAGTCTGTTGTTAGAAGGCTTAAATTTGCCACAGAAGATCCTACATCTGTTGGGGAAAATACCTGGTCTCATAAATGTAAAATGGTGCACAGCCTCCCAGAGGTGTGTTTGTCTATAAACCATCGGATATTCGGGTGGAACAACTTTCCTACAGAGTGAAGAGCCATGAGATAAAAACAGCCAGGGCTAATGTTTGGAAAAGTCATCCATGTTTTGCAAATTTCTAAAAAGCCATTATGCAAAAACAGCTGTGTCATGCCTGGGTCATTTAATATCACTGGAATTTAAATCTTGGCTGGCCCGAATGGCCAGGCCAGTTCTTTTATAATCCTGAATCAAAAAAGGCACAGTCATGTGCATTCTGTGTGGGGCTCTATTTTTGTTTCTCACAGACTTCTAGCTCTTTCTTCATTGCTGAACTGCTTGCATAATCACAATTTTAATTCAGGGAGAAACACATTTTGTGGCTTGCAGTGGCCTAGGCAGTAGGAAATGTTTTACCAGTAAAATTGGGCAGGTAGTTTTATTGGTGACTGAGGTTAAACCACGTGAAGCCTTCTCTGTGCTCTAGTATTTATTAACAAGAACAGGCAGGGACTGTATTTGCTTTCAGAGGGACTGGTATTCCAAGCTGCAACACAATTTCAGGCTGCACAAGGAAAGCTCTGCTTAAACCCTCTGAAAGGGTGAGGGTGAGTTAAGCAAAGACTGCTGTTTCATTTGGTGCCATTAAGCAGGGCATTCAGCATATCAAAGAGATTTTTGGCTGTGAGCTCATCTTGCCACATCCATATTTATTGAAGATAATGGAGATTTAGACAGCACTAATGACACTAAATGTCACTTAGCTCTTTGCAGTATGATGGCAAATGGCCTTATTGAAGTAGTCACATACTATTTGCCTTGGTTTGCAGATGTGGAAAATGAGAAGCTGAGCTGCTCAAGGTGACAAATAGGAACTGGCAAGACTGCAACTAGGACCCAGTCCTGCTTTTTTTCTGGCATGCCCTTGTGAGACATGTTCCCAGGCTTTGTATTTTTGATTAGCTTCAGCCTTGCCTCTGCTGAACTTCTGACCTGTCATGTATGACCATAGATCAGCAACTGGGACAACTCTGTGGGCTCAAATGTTTGATCTCCTCTTGGTCCCGGGCATGAATTAGCCACAGTCCTGATCTCTTGCTCTCTGAAACATTTTAAGCACTCTGTCCCGCACTGAACTTCCTACAGAAGCATATTCATCCCTGGAAATTATTTAAGAAAATGCTCAGTACTTGTTGATCAGAAGTGCTCTAAGGGCAGCTGGGCTTGAGTTGACCTCCTGATGTCTGTTCCAGTCCTGATACACTTGGTTTTCATGCAACTGGCTTTCACAGCCAAGGTGGGTACCACCTAGGAGCAAAGATAGACTCCTGCCTGTGGCACAACACTTTTCCTGAACTTGGAAGATGCTAATCCCACTCAGCTATTAAAATGCAAATTTTCCTTACAGGATGGGGCAAGCACTCAAATAACTTGATGGTATTCATCAAAACCTTTTGACTAAGCTGTTGACTTCAGCAACCTCTGAAAAAATGCTATGTCACCATTACTTAGGATTTCCCACACTTTTGTGCCTGGGCCATATATGCATAGAGTGTACAGTATGTTCAACATGTATATATGTGTGGGTTGACCTTGAAATGCCACCAGGTGCCCACCAAGCTTCTCTATCACTCCCCCTGCTCAACTGGACAAGGGGAGAAAAATATGATGAAAGTCTCATGTGTCAAGATAGGGATAGGGAGGTCACTCACCAATTACCATCACAAGCAAAACAGACTTGACTTGGGAAAATTAATTTAATTTATTGCCAATTAACTCCAGAGTAGGAAAATGATAAATAAAACCAAATCTTAAAACACCTTTCCCCCACTCCCTGCTTCTTACAATGCTCAACTTCCTGATTGCTCTGCCTGCTCTCCCCAGTCAGCACAGGGGGACAGGGAATGAGAGTTGTGATCAGTTCATCACATATTTTCTGCTGCTCCTTCCTTCTCAGACTCTTGCCCTGCTGCAGCATGGTGTCTCATCCATTGGAGATTGTCCTCATTAGCTCCTCCAGCGTGTGTCCTTTCCACAGGGTGCGGTCCTTCAGGAACAGACTGCTCCAGTGTGGCTCTCCAGGTTAAGAGCCCTGCCAGCAATCCTGTTTCAGCATGGGCTTCTATCTCCACAGGGCCACAGGCGACAGAACCAGGAGCTTCTCCACAGGGTCACAGCTTCCTTCAGGCAACTGCCTTCTCCAGTGTGGGGTCCTTCAAGGGCTGCAGGTGGGTATCTGCTCTGCCATTAACCTCCATAGACTGCAGAGGGACAGCCTGCCTCACTATGGTCTTTACCATGGGCTGCAGGGGAATCTCTGCTCTGGCACCTGAAGCACCTCCTCCCCCTCCTTCTTCCCTGACCTTGGTGTCTCCAGAGTTGTTGCTCTCACATATTCTTACTTCTGTCTCCAACTGCTGTTGTGCAGCAGCTTTTTTCCCCCTTCAGAAATATGTTATCCCAGAGGTGCTGCCACCATCACTGATGGGCTTGGCCTTGGCCAGCGGCAGGTCCCTGTTGGAGCCACTTGGCATTGGCTCTGTTGGACATGGGGGAAGCTCCTAGCAGGTTGTCTCAGCAGCCACCCCTGTAGCCACCCCCCCTACCAAAACCTTTCAGCTCAAACCCAGTGTATGAAGCTTGGTTCCCATTGTCACTATATCTAAGCACCTGCTGCTGCAGTTTAGAGACAGGAAAAACTACTGTCCCTGTTTACAAAACGTACACCAAGGAACCCCATGCCCAGGTGGGCCTGCCTAACACCTCCCTATCTATCACTGGAAGTCCAATGGGATTTTGGTAAGAAAACACTTTTTGGGTTGTGCAGCTTAATTACTTGTCTGGGAGCAGAGAGGACAACTGCAAAGAACTGAAACTGTATTTCAAACAGATACCTTAAGCACCGGACCATCCGTGGAGGTGGAATAATCACGTTCACATCAGACAAAAAAGTCACTGTCCTTGGCAAGTACTGATAGTCTTGATGGAGTATCTTCTCTGGTTTCATAGTTTAATTCAAATCTGAATATCAATCCAGTTATTTCTCGGCATCATAGGAATGTGATTTTTCTACTACTGTGAGTTTTGAGTTTTCACTACTTTGATATGTTTAAAGTTAAAATTCTTAGGCATTACACACGTTTATACCTGTCACATTGCATTGTCCCTCTTGCTTTTGACAAGAAGGAATCATTAGTGTGCTTTTTCTCATGGGAAAATATATTTTATCTTTCTAGAATTACATTGAAATAGAGACTCAAAATTGAGCCTTTAAGGTTTTTTCCAGTAAATTGAACTCTTGCATGCTATTTTCCTCTCGATACTTTGTGTTGACTTATATTTAATGCATGCCATTGTAATTTCCAAAGCTTTCATTTTGCAGGGAATTTAGATGCACATCCTTGGTCCTTTGACTGTGATGCATCATATTTCTAAAGACCTTGGTTTGCTTTCTTTTAATCTTTCTGTAATTTAGATGAGTCTTTTCCTGCACTTGAGAATACTTTTCATTACTGCATGGATTTCAGCTTAAAATTACATTCCTTCCCAACACCAGCTGGCTTCAATTCCCTTTGAAATGCCAGGGTATGAATGACATGTGACAGGTAACATGCATTCTCCTTACAGCCAAGTAAGAATTCAGGAGGCCACAAGTCAGATGTTTGCCCTGTAACTCAGGTACCTCACCCAGTTGGGTGCCCACAGTCCCCTCCAGTGCACACAAGAGCCTGTGATCTCAGGATGGGACCCAAAATGGTCAGTGCTCCAGGCAAGCTGTAGAGAGATGCTATGCTGAGAGCAAGGAAAACCACCACTCCTCAGACAGCTCAGCCAGGGCTGTGGGAAGACACCTCCAGAGAGGATTTTTCAGGGTGGATCCTCAAGGACTTTTATTTCACAGAACCAAGCAGGACTCACTCCCTTAAAAAATGGCTGGGGAAAAGATGGTCCATGTGTCCCCCTTCCTCTTGAATGATAGTGTGAGTTTTTTTAAATACAACAAATTAGCTATTTCTAATGGTATTGTGGGGCAAATTTGATGGCATTAACCATCTGTTGAAAACAAAAACTTTTTGGTCGAAAGCAAGTACGTCTTAGGGATATGCTGACATTTCTTCTAAGTATTGAACTTAATGGTTCTGGGTCAGTTTTTTTCTCTACGTTCCTACCTAACCCTTCCAGTATTGCATGCAGCCTCTCTCTGTTTCCTTTGCTGTCCATTTATAGAAGCTTTCCAGAATTCCTTAGTCATCTGTTGAAATTGTGATCTATTATCCACATCTATGATTTCTGAAACTAACAAAGGAACAAACAAAAAGTCAACAAAGACAAGAAAAGGAACATGTGCAAACTAGTTTATTACTGTGACTTACTGTCTGATAATGTCTTATCAGACAAGGTGATTCAGGAGCTGTGATTCAGAGAGTAAGAGGCACTTTGGTAGTAAACATCTGTCTTCTGGGTTGGGCTTTTTGTTTGCTTGTTTGCTCATAGATTTGCTACATGACATTGGAGTGGTGCTAGCTGATAGGCTTCTCAGGTGCAACTCTGCACTGTCAGCCCTTAAACAGGATGACTGCAGCAGTTCCAGGCCTCTTCACGTGACTCTGGGACTGTATCAAGAAAAGATCCCTGCTAAGGTGCACTTCCAATGGGGAGCTGATGTATTAGTGTCCAAAACTGCAACAATTACAGTCCCCTCACAAACCTAGCCCAGGAGGTTCCACAGATACCTCCACTGCTGACCTGCAAGCTTTGTCTGCCAGTACAACAGCAGGTCCATGCAGCTGTCTTGTTACTTAGATTTTGCACCTGCCCAGGGAAGGTTTGCCCACATTTGCCCATATCTGGTTGGAATTTCTGAGGCTAAATGCTTTTTACCTTGGCCCTCCTGGTGACCCACCTCCGTGAAATCACTCAGAGGTCACTTCTGGGGTGACCCTGGCCAGCAGCCAAGCACCCATTTAGTGGCTCACTCACTCCTTCTTCCTGGAGCAGGATGGGGGAAGAGAACAGGGGGAATAGAAGTGAGAAAACTGTGGGCTGAGGTAAAGAAACAAGGAAAAAAAACCCCAGAAGTGATGGAAAGGAAATCACTCACCACCCCCCCCCGCCCCCAAACAGGCTAATGTCCAGCCAGTCCCTGAGCAACAGCCACCTTAGAAGCCCCAAACATCTCCTCCTTCTTTCTACCCCCAGTTTTATTGCTGACATGGTATGGAATATGCCCTTCAGACAGCTTCAGGATGAGGCCACCTCCCTGACTTGCCAGCAGGCTTCTGGGGGTCGCCCTGGCTCCTGGGAAATATGCTTTCAAATCCTCCTATGGCACAGGAGATAATTGAATTTACCACACTTGCCTTAGGTAAAAGAGGCTGGTATTCAACAGTTCCACATTTACTGAGACATCTGATGCTGTTGGTGTGTGCTAGCTGTGTTTTGAAGATACTGGATGGATTCAACCCCTAGGTTGCCCGGGCTGGAGCCATGTCTGCACTTTGGCTGGGACATGGACACTGAGCAGGTCCTCCTGACAGCCCAGGGTAGCTCCATTCTCACCTTGGGGTGCAGCTGGAGGTCCCGAGAAATTTAAAACCCAATATTTGTGTGCCTCAGAGTGGCACTGAATAGAAGTTTTCAGACTCATGGATGTGAACAGAGAGAGTTTCAGCTCATAGCTCCTTCAGCTGACTTGGTCTGTGATGCCACTTCTGCTTTCCTCTCCAGTGCCATGGCACAACACCCATGCTCACAACCATTCCTTCAGAAAACATTTGAAAACACAGCAGTCCATTTCTTTCTGTTCTTTCTTCAAATATCCCCCATGATCTCCAGGCTTTAGGCAGCCAGTGCCCTAAAAACATGTATGTTCATCTGTGTGCTTTACTAAAGAAGGAAGACACAGGGAAATTTAGACTTGAAATGCAATGCATTGCTGTAATTGTAATTTTCTGGATATCTTGATGCTTCAGAATTAATCTGAGTATCCTTTATCCACAAGGATAACAAAGGCAGTCTGTATGCACCTTAAATGTTGCCAACAGTGATATGACCTGACTGTCATGGAATGAAAACTCAAAAAAAATCCTAATGCCAGGCAATCAGCTCTATTGTTTATCATACCTTCTGTTAGAGTTATAATGAGGCAGAGAGGGAAGGAGGAGGTCTGAAGCTGTAGGTATTTCACAGACTATCAAATCACAAGATGCAGCTAGATCTGTCCACATAAATATTTATATTAGAGAGACAAAGCTGCAGCAAATTCCTGGCTGATGTGAAGAGTCTTCAGCTGATGTGAATTTTTATGGCTTGTGCTTTCCAGCAGGGCTGTGACAATTCACATCAGCAGAGGAGCTGCTGCTCTATAATTAGTCAAACCCTTGCAACAGGGACTGCTGTCACCTTCCCATCAACCCCCCTCTCGGCACACGGTTGCTATTTAACCAGCCACAAAAATGCTGCTTTTCAGAGCATCTCAGCAGAGCAGCCAACAAAAGAATATCTGGAGCTCAGGCTCTCAGTCAGACAGGCAGAGCCACAGACGACAACAGCATTAATTCAGGATCTTTAGTTATATCAGAACATCAAAGAGGAGCAGATCAAAGAAGTTTTTTCACAAAATGCTGGATGCAGGAGTTGGATTGAAGTTGCTCCTGAACTGTCACCTCTGGGTTATGGCAGCAGAGGGAGTGTGGGATGGAGGCAGCCGAGCTTGCCCAGGGGGACAAAGGTAGAGCAGAGGTACCTTTTGCTGCTTTCAGCCTGGGTCCATCCCACACACAGCAGGGTCTGTCCAATTGGCTTTCACCCTGCGTGGTACCTCCAGCAAAGCCACCTGTTAATACAGAAAAAATAACAGAGGATAACTGGGTGATGAGGTGGAAAAATAGGCCAGGAGGGGCTTTTCTGGGGACTGCACAACCACACCCAAATGCCCAGGCAATGTCAGAGCTTAGCTGGAAGAAAGTGGCTACAGCATTAA
Organism: Chaetura pelagica; assembly: GCF_000747805.2. NCBI lineage: Eukaryota > Metazoa > Chordata > Aves > Apodiformes > Apodidae > Chaetura > Chaetura pelagica. Next base: position 281,192 of record NW_009954300.1, read on the forward strand.
AGACGTGGGCAAGGCAAGTAATTAGAAACTGGAAACCAAAGAGATCACAACATTTCTCTGCATAAAGTGAACATAAAACCCATTCCCAATGCCTGTGCAACCCTCATAATTCAGGAAAAGACAAGGTCTCACCATGGGCCAAGGAGTGGCCTTTAAGGGGGAGGACCCTCCACCTTGCCTCCCAGACTCCAAATCATAGAATCATAGAATCATAGAATCTTAGGGGCTGGAAGGGACCTCGAGAGATCATCTAGTCCAACCCCCCTGCCAGAGCAGGGTCACCTAGAGTACATCACACAGGAACTCATCCAGGTGGGTTTTGAATGTCTCCAGTGAGGGAGACTCCACAACCTCCCTGGGCAGTCTGTTCCAGTGCTCTGTCACTCTCACAGTAAAAAAATTTTTTCGGATATTCACCTTGAACCTCCTATGCTCCAATTTACACCCATTACCCCTTGTCCTATCACTGGTCATCACCGAGAAAAGCCTAACTCCGTCCCCCTGACACTCACCCCTTACATATTTGTAAACATTGATGAGGTCACCCCTCAGTCTCCTTTTCTCCAAGCTAAAGAGACCCAGCTCCCTCAGCCTTTCCTCATAAGGGAGATGTTCCACTCCCCTAATCATCTTCGTAGCTCTGCGCTGGACTCTTTCGAGCAGTTCCCTGTCCTTTTTGAACTGAGGGGCCCAGAACTGGACACAATACTCCAGATGTGGCCTCACCAATGCAGAATAGAGGGGGAGGAGAACCTCTCTTGACCTACTAACCACACCCTTTCTAATGCACCCCAGGATGCCATTGGCCTTCTTGGCCACAAGGGCACATTGCTGGCTCATGGTCATCCTCCTGTCTACCAGGACCCCCAGGTCTCTTTCACCTACACTACTCTCCAGCAGTTCAGCCCCCAACCTGTACTGGGACATGGTGTTGTTCTTCCCCAAATGTAAAACTCTGCACTTCCCCTTGTTGAATTTCATCATGTTTCTCCCCGCCCAACTCTCCAACCTATCTAAGTCTCTCTGAATGGCAGCACAGCCTTCTGGTGTGTCAGCCACTCCTCCCAGCTTAGTGTCATCAGCAAACTTGCTGAGGGTACATTCTATACCCTCATCCAGGTCGTTGATGAAGATGTTGAACAACACCGGTCCAAATCTGTGTCTGGGCTTGCAGAAGTGCCTGTGGCTTCTCCATGAGGGCTTCTCTGCTCCAGGGGCATCGTGCCAAGAATGTGGCTGGGCACTAAGGACAGGAGCTAGGCTCTGCTCCCCATCCCGTAGCTTGACTTCTGGCATGAGCTTGCTGGGGCTGTGTCCTGCCATCTCCAGCAGCCTGAGCAGGGCTCAGCAGGGATGGGACTGCTCAGCAAGGGTCCTGGAGCCCTGCCCCAGCATTTCCACACTGGTCTGTGGCTCCACACAGCCCATATGTGTTACAGGGGTTTAGCTGCCACCTTGCCAGGCCCCATGGAACACTGTTTCTTCAGGAAATCAGTGGTATTTCTAAGAGATGTTGCCCTTCAGGAAAATCAACAGGGTGGGTGTTTTGTTTCCAGGAGTGCCTTTTCCCAAGGCTTTTGCAGGAGTGTTGCCTGCATGGGCTTTCATGCCAACCTGCTCTCTGGAACAGCCCAGGCTGATGCTTTTTTTGGCAGCTTATACTGACTTGGATTGCTTTTGCTCTGGATCATGACTATATTTCTACTTCTGTCCTGGCGGATTTGCAGAGTCAGGACAACACCTGGGACACTCTGTCCTAAGGGATGTCTGCAAACAGCATCTATCCCCTCCACCTGGAATGTGCCCTTGACACCTCTCCATTTAAATGCATGGACCCTGCAAAAGAAGGGAACCACAAGATGCCTTCATGCACTACTATGGGTCACAGAAGTATTATTCGAGCACCAGAAATTTCTTTCAAATTAAGTAAAAGCAGTGGGGTAGGAAACAGAATCTCACAGAATCACAGAATATTTCTGCTTGTAAAAGACCTTTAAGATGATCGAGTCCAACCGTAAACCTACTGAACCAACCATCTACCTAACTCTACTAAGTCCAGTGCTTAAACCATGTCCCTAAGCACCACATCTGCACATCTTTCAAACACCTCCAGGAATGGTGATTCAGCCACCTCCCTGGGCAGCCTATTCCAGTGTTTGATAACCCTTTCAGTGGAGAAGTTTCTTCTAATATCCAATCTAAACCTCCCCTGGCACAACTTGAGACCATTTCCTCTTGCCCCATCACTTGTTACTAGGAAGAAGAGACCAACCCCCAGCTCACTACAACTTCCTTTCAGGTAGTTTCACCTTGGCATGACAGCATTGTGAAGAGGGGCATCTCTCCGACTCCATGGTCTCACAACAATTCTGTAACTGGTTCTTTGGCAAACAAGTGTTACCCCTGAGAGAGCATCACTCAGTTCACCAGAGTAGCCAACCACAATGTCCAGGGCTAAGTGACAAATCTGGCTCTGTGTGCTAAGCTTGTTGCTCCAGCACATCCCACCAGTGTTTGGTGCAACCTCCATTGCCCGTAGCCAGTGAACACCCACATGTTGACTTAATCCTTGTCAATGTGGGTGTATCATACATTTGATTGAGCTATGAGCAAATGGATGTGAAGATCTGATCTTCAAAACTTCTCCTGGGTTAGGAGTGGCTTTAAGGCAAAGAGTTGTAATCATGACCTGCCTCAGTCCTGGGCTGCCAAATCACCAGCAGCGTTTGGTACTTGCAGCCTTGCAAGTAACAGTTTACCTGGCAGACTCTAAACAAACATTTCTCAAGAAGACAGTGTGCAGCTCTGCACAGCATGCACAGACAGTCCAGCTGTATCACTGTGTCCTTTTAATGAGTCTCTGGAAACTCCAGTAGCACTGGAATTTAAAATAATGCTGTGATCATGTGTATGTGTGTACACACAGAGAGATATCCAGAAGCACATAAGGAGAGCTGGAGACATAAAATATATGTACAAAGGCTACATATATATAACATGTAAATAATGTGATTATGAAGCAATACAGTGCTTCATAAGCACATATATGTGCTTCTATAAAAGCACATATGTGCACACACCTATGTATGTGTGTCTGTATGGAGAGCATGAGAGTCTGTGAGTGTCCAACCACTGCACACATGCTTATCACTTCTTCTTAGCACCTTCAGCTGGTTGCAAATCCAGAGCTGATAAATGGTGCTTAGCCCATAGCTCAGGCATGGAAGCTTCTCCTGCTGCTCAGCTCGATGCTGGCAGCACCCTGTGAGCTGCTTAACCCTGTCCTTTCCATGCACAGCCATTTAGTCTGGATGGACCCGGTTCTGGTGTGATAAGGTACTGAGGTTGGCTGAGACTGGGAACTAAACTCAGGGCTAGATTTGTACTGGCGGTCTAGACGCAGAAGTTTCTCCTCTGCAAGGGCTGTTTCTGCAAGCACTTCAAGCCCGTGTTTTCCTTTTAATTATTCTTTTGAGAAGAGTAAGGCTTTGAAGAATTTTTAGAATGAGAAGCAAAAACTAAAAATCTGCCACTTTGTGGCACACTGAAAATCTGCCACACTTGCGAGTTTAACAAAATTCTCTATTTTGACTTGGAATGCTAATTTAAAAGCAAGCAGCCAAGAGCACAAGGCATTTCTGATTATTCTGTGCTGTTACAGACAAGAAGGTTCAGGAATGAGAACAACAATCCAGATGTCACCACTATTACTTGAAACTCCTCTTTCAAAAGTCACAGATGTTAGGAGCCTGGACGGGTGAGAAATGTTCGCTGCTTTTACAGGCATCTTCTTCATTCTTTCATAAGAACTGTCTATTCGAAGACAGCAGTATCTCCTTTTGCAGCTCAGACCATCATTAAAGGTTTGTAAATAAACATATTCATCTCATTTCTGGTATTTGATTTCATCACCATTTTTAGGAAGGTGCAAAAGTTATTTTTGCAATGCCATTCTATAAAATCCCAATTATTCTTCCAAGGCTTTTTATCTGGGAAACAAACAAACAAACAAACAAAGGAACAGCTATTAGATATTACCTGCTTCAGTAACATGGCTTAGTTTGTTGACTATATGGTAGCAATAAAATTGACAAAGCTTTACTTGACCAACTATAACATCTCTACTGTCTGATTTTCACATTGCAGTAAACATCAGATCCCACCATAGAAGCAGAGTTAAAAACCAGGTCTTTGGGGGACATCTGATGCTTTATTTTGAATCTCACGCCACACTACGAATTATATCTTCAAATCACTTCTTGACTTGTACATAAACAAGGCAAAACAAGGCACACACAGCTGCATGTGTAAAAAGGCACCTGAGATGGTTCTGTAAGTCTTCTTTGACCGATCTTAAGAGACTTTTGTAGCACAAGCTATTTTTAACTGTCTCTTACTGTGTGAGGATGAGCATTGCAAGCACAGAGAAGTGTCTTCTCTGCAGGACCAGTGCCTGCTGTGTAGGTGCACCCGCTGGAGTAGTGCTTTGTCAGGCAGGCACAAGGGATGCTGAGGTATTTTAGTCTTTGTACATATATATTTTTGTTTCTAATCCATGAAGGACAGCATTATGGGACAAGGATAACGTCATCCAATGAGTCACGAGAACTGCCTGTAGGACAGTTTATTGTTTCCAGCCAGCATGCAGCTTGCCAGCAGCACAGACATGCTTTGCTTCCGTCAGTTCTCAGCAGCTCAGCCCTCGGCTCACAGCGAGCACCCTCCCCTGGTATTTCATCAGGAATGGTCCCCAGACATGCTTTCACCCACGGCCGTTTCCCAAGAGTCTTTTCAGTTCCTGTGCCAGGGATTCAACCTTCCTATTAAAGGTATTGCCAAAGTGATATTTCTGTGATTATCCCACTTTCCCCTAGGCCTCCTCCAGTTGAGTCACCCCACCATTGCAGCAGGTGTTCAGCTTGAGCCTCTCTGCTTGGCATTTCCCAGGGTAAAGGCCAGGTTTGCCTGTTTATATTTTGGTGCTGTCCTCAGGGCTTTCTCCCCAGTCCAGCTCAGGCTCTGGAGAAGGAGCATGTGATCCCACAAAGCTGTCTGTGGTAACAACCCCATCACCCTTCCCTCAGCAGCCAGGTTGGTGCTGGGCTGCCAGTGTGCACAAAGGCCAGAGGGGGATTTCATATAGTGTCCCAATGCCCCATTGTCGTGGTTGGGGCCCAACATGACAACAAAGGAACAGCCCCATGGCTGCTC
>NW_009954300.1:286841-298359 GCF_000747805.2 Chaetura pelagica
CTCCTCCTGGCGCCTTCAGGGAATGTTCCACCACGTTTGTTCCTCCACGAGTGCAGGGGCACAGCTGCCATCTCGCCATGGGTTGCAGGGAAACTTCTGCTTGGGCACCTTCTGCCCCTTTTTCCTCACCAACCACCTGGCATCTTCACCCCAGCACTGCCTTTCACCTCTCCAGCTCAGCTCTTCCGCCTGCTGTTTGCTCTGCTCAGGTCTTTTATCAATTCTTTTGTATGTTAAGCACAGAGTTGCATCTATTGTCCCTCTAATGGCTCCTTGGCTGGGTTTGGATCAGGGGGATCTTCCAGCTTCTTACTGGAGCCCTTCCCCCGATACCAAAAGCCAAACTAGAACACCCATAACTGGTTTAAGCAGGGCAGTTATCTCTCCACCAGTTGTACTCCTACAAGTGTCCTCATTGCTTTCAGTCCATCTCCTCCAGCCAACAGACACTTTCACTCAGCCCATCAAATCTCTCCTGTGGATGCTAAATCCCCTCTTTTTTTTCTGTCTCTCTACTTCTCAGACTATGTTATTGTGGGTGGAAAATTATCTTTCATCTCCCCTTCTGCCCTTCCCTGTTGGATTTATTTCCATTTGTCCCTTTTGGTGGCCAAGCTGCAATCCATAGCTTATTAGATCCTTCTTTCTCCTCTCCTCTCCTCTCCTCTCCTCTCCTCTCCTCTCCTCTCTCTGTAAAACTACATCATCTGATTTAAGCCATTCTTGAAGGTACTGATTTTGCCTGCAAAGAAGATGCCAAGTGAGACTACTTCTGCACAGCTTATGTCAGAATGTGATTTAAATAATGACTGCCTTTCCTTGGCACCTGGTGATGCTTCATGGGACTGAGCTCTCAAATGCAGAGCTTGAAAGGATGAAATATAGCACTAACCTTTAAGGCTTCTCCAGAAATTCAAAACGTGGCACTGATCAAATGTCAAGAGCAGTGTTCTTAGACATTTTATCTGGGAAGAATTGAAAATCCAAGCACTTTATGCTACAGGTGTTCATTGACTGAGTATGTATCACTGAATCCAATAATTATGTAATGATTATTCCTTATGCATTATTCTCCTGATTCTAACAGTTTTAGGTGTTACCATTTTTAAATGAATGGCATTTAGTTGAAAATACGATGAGGCATATGTGCATGTGTGTAGTTTATGGCTTTTGACTCAGTCATTTGGGAGTACCTAAACAGAAAAACAGCAAAGCTTGATTTAAAATTACTTTGAAACATTTATCTTCTAGAGAAACACTGAATCTTTCAAAGCAATCAAAGGGATCAGGAGCCACATTCAGGACCTGCTTCAAGAACTCCTCAAGACCAGTGTCAAAAGAATTCCTTTGGCACTGAGCTCCCTTGAGTGTGGTAAGGTCAGGGAAGAGATCGTATGACACGCTGCTACTCCGGGAAAAATTAACTTGATGATCAGAAGGTGTCTGTGTTCCTGAATGTTTGTATCAAGTATGAGTGCACAATAAGATCATCAGCCCTTTTGTTATCCTAAACTAGCAGATCATGTGTGCATATGCTGATCTGAAGCCCAGGCAGTACTTTTGGCTTTGAGGGGGCTACTTAAGTGCATGAAGTTAAGCAAACGTGTGATTGTAATCTTCACAGGAGTTTTGCAGGTGGGTCCTTGAGCCCCCAAAGAAATTGGTTCTTCAACTGCTTCCTCATTTTCAGACTTTTGTTGTACCACTTCTGCTACTGCAATAGGTAATAACACTGTTCACATGAGCAAAGTTAGGGACAGATTTCACCTGGGAGAATGGCAGGAACTGAAAAATATGTTTACCTTATTAACACCATTTTCAAATCAATACCTGTTGAGAATGAAGCATTTTCTAAATGGGTTCACTGTAGAATTTCTAGTATATTTGCAAAACTGCATCAACCCAACTGGTCAACCTGAGTATTGCGATTTTCACCCTCTTCTTTTGGTCTCATTCTTGGACTTTGTAAATTCATTAAATCCAACAGCTCAAACTACGATTAGCATTGACTATACCCTTTCTGGGTGTAGCACTGAGGCTCTTTGTCATCTCCTTAGGACCAAAAGGCTGGCAAGGAGTGAGCTGGGTTTATACTAATAATGAAATATTTCCTAAAAGAGCATCCAAAAAATCTGAATTTCAGTATATATGTTCTGTAGACATCCTGATAGTCCTTCAAAGCTCATCAGTTCAATTCCTGAAATGCAGCGGTAAACAACTTGTATCAAGGAACTGATGGTAAAACTACTACAGCACAGCTTTGAAGCAAGGCTGACAGGTCAACAGAGGCAAGGTAATTAAAAAAAAAAAATCACTACTGCTTTGTCATCATCAGAAATTCATGTATTCAGCTTGTAACAACACCAGATCCTCTTAGATTCGCTGCTTCTCCCGAGAGTGCAGAGACAGCAAAAGTAAACAGCCATATTACATAGAAAAACTAAACAGGCAACAGTGTGTGTGTGTGTATAAAGCTATATCTATTTGTGTGTGTGAATGCATTGCATATATAACAGATTTATATAATGCATATGAAACATAACAAATTCGGAAACACTGGAATGCAGCAAACCTTCTAGTGGAGACTTAACACGTGTCATTCATGCATGTGCTAAGCTTTGTGTACACACCTACCTTGTTTACTGAATCAATGCTAGAATAAGTCACCCAGCCTGTTTGCTCAGCTCTTCAGACTAGGACTGAAAACCTGCTCTACTTCTCTGGAGTAAGAGATGCCTTTGACTCTGCAGATCTTGAAGCAGAAGTGGAATTGACAGTAGTAAAAAGTGGTGCTCTTAAAATATTCATGTAAAAATTGTACTTAAAACATCTGGAGGTCAGTCAGGCTTCCAAAAATATGTGGCTTTCTGTTGTCCTTTATGGCTGTGATTCTTCTCCGCTTTTAAACTGCAGGGAAGAAAATATCAGGAAATGTTTCTAAACCCCAAGTTTAAAGCTCTCCTGTAGTTCCCAAGATTCTGCTTCCATGTTGGTTAATTGATGTGACCCCAGTATGTTGTTTGAAAAGCCATTCTTGAGATTCATCTTGAACAGATATGACTGTTTCTGGGTTTTACATTCATCAAATTCTGCTTTGAATGCAATGGAAACACCCCTTTCAAATGGATTATACAATAGTTTTGGGGAAAGTTTTCCTAAGACAATCTTCTCCCCCTCTTTTTTTTTTTACCATATGAGCAGGGCACATTTTTTTTGTGGTGGTTGAACTAATTTGCAGAGATGAGCCTGTAACATGTAAGCTCTAATAGCCGACATTTAATTTCCTAGTGGAAACACTTCTCATGATAAACTGGCAGATTTTTGGGAAGAGGAAAGAGAGAAGGTGGAAGTGAACAGAAGGTAAAAACTGAGGGATTTTTTTTTTTTTAACAGTGCTTGCTGCCAGTAAATATGAGCATCCAGTTTTACTTGATTGTGTGTTTTGACCTCTATCAGGTTTTCTCTCTGCCAGATTATGGAGACCTAGAATGTACCTGGCAGTCTGTACTGGTGACTCACTAACAGCAGTCCCAGAACAGATGCTAACGAAACATTCTGCTCTAGAGCACATCCACCAACTTGTACTTGCTCACTTTGTCATTATGTCTGGTCAATGCAGATGTTGAACACAGGCTGCTGATTTGCTGGCACTGGCTGTTGGGCTCTGGCTGCTGCTAAAGCAGCTTCATCTCTTTTCGCAGCCCAAGTGCTGGTAACGTGCAGCAGGCACAGCCAGCACCATGGAGATGATGGACAGGAGCAGGTTTGAAAGCTTTTTAGTAGGACTGAAACCATATGAAATAAAGGTGGTTTTCCATTGTATACCCAGCACAATAGCTCAGAAGAGGTCAGTAATGAACCTCACTCGCTGTTTTTTACCTGCCAGGCCAAGTGCTGACTGACATAGTATTGCAATGCCTCACCTTCCCAAGGACACTGAGCCTGAAGGCACCCAAGATTTGCTGTTTTACTGTCAAGGATGGATATAAGTAGTAACCCAAAAGCAGTTGACACACTACAAAGTGACACTGTTTATGTGGCAATAATGTGCCCATTTCCGAGACATCCTGTGAAACACTGGTTTCATAACATATACTGTCCTTCATGAGCTCTCCATCAGAAAATCTCTGGAAGTGACTCACCAACTTGGGAAGCCACAGGAGGAGAAATCAGAAATGTCACTTTTCCTGTAGATGGAAATCAGGAGACAACCATTAAGGAAACAGCAGTGTGTAGAGCCCACTGTTGTGCTCCTGTGTCTCTGTTTAGTTGCCTTGGCTGCCGTCAGCTCTGGACCCAGCTCACAAAATGGCTCATGAGAAAGCAAAATCAAGAAAACCTGACCCCCTTTATGCAAACTCAGCTTGTTCCAGAGAATCCTATAAGTTATATTTTACTGTGTTTTCTATTAAGCTTTTGCATGGAGTTCTCCCGAAGGAAGAGATATTCCTTATGCCAACTCTCATATTTCTGCTCCCTGTCTCACCAGCTATTCTAAAGCACATTTCAACAGTTATCTTGTATCAGAAACAATACAGCTTTTTTTCCCCCCTTCACATCTCGCTAAGAAACACTTTATTTTCTGCCTCAAGCTGACTTGCAGGCAGAGTTTCAGCATTGATGTTGAAAGTCATCCCTTCTCAGCTGCCTGATGTTTTATTTGCTGCACCCTAACAAATAGAACATGTTCTTTTCATCTCAGACTCTCATCTCATGGTGCTCCTCGTTGTTTTTTCAAGAAATACATTTTCAGAAGAGTTTCAGAGAACCAGGAAACTATTACTGACTTCCACTGATCTTGCAGAAGAGATTTATCTGTCATGATCAGGAAGCCAGCAGCAGAAGCAATGAAACAATCCAGGTCCTCCATGTCCTACCTACCAAGCTGTGGCTTGGAAGGAGCAGCCTCCCTTTCCAGCAGGACCATCCCCCATTCTGTACAGATCATAAAACTTTGGTACTGGCAGTTCAAAGTACCCAGCAACCTCCCTCACCCAGTTTGCCAAATCCTTCTTCATGGAACGAGGTAAGCAACCCAATATCAAGAATTATATATGATCACATTACTAAAGGGTATTACAGTGAATTCAGTCATAAAATAGTCTGAGACTGTGAGCTTTTGTGGACATGCTCTGCAAGGGGAGCAGTTGCCAGCAGGAGATGACCTGTGGATTATGCTGCAGGCTTGTTCCATGCCAGTTCCAGCATGGGTCTGTGACTGCAGGGGTGGGGAATTTAGAATTCATTCTCTAGCTTCAGGAAATGTGGTTTGTCTTTGAAGAAGCTTTATTCCGACTCACAGTCTGTAGCATTTAATCTGCAGTGAATATAGTGTAATACAGGTGCATGTAGACAAGTAAAGAAGCTCTGAGAGGACAGAATTATGGTAAAAACTTTCATATCTTCTCTGGGAATCCAGCAGGACTGAGTGCCTCTCCGAGGTGCTTGTACAGCAGCACATGCAGCATGGGGAACACACAGGAGCAATCAAGGTCTGGAGGCAGTTGCACTGCTATAATCTGACTGAGGTCACAGAGACATGGTGGGACATCTCACCAAGTGGAGTGCTGCCACAGATGAACTCGGGCTCCTCAGAAAGGACACGTTGGGAAAGCAAGGAGGAGATTTGCCCTTTATGTGCAAGACCAGGAGCGATGTGTGGAGCTCTGCCTTGGGGGTGGACGATGAGCCAGCTGAGAGCTTAGGGGTCAGGGTTAGTGGGATGACTAACATGGGTGAAATTGTGGTGGGTGTTTGCTACAGACCACCTGATTGGTAAGAAGAGCATTTCCTACTGGTGGAAGAGGCTTATGATTCCTTACCAGTTAGGACCACAGTAAGGGTTTAAACTCTGTCTCCCAAACATCATTATTGCCAAACTGATTAAGTATGAACTAGATAAACGCAAAGTGAGGTGTGGATCAGTGGTACAAAGTCCAGCCAGAGGACAGCCATTAGAGGAGTACCCCAGGGGTCAATACGAGTGTAATTACTGTTTAACATTAACAAAGGTTAATGACCTGGATGATGGGACAGTGTGCCCTCTCAGCAAGCTGGCAGACAGTATAAAACTGGGAGAAGTGGTTGATTCACCAGAGGGCTTTGCTGCCATTCAGAGAGACCTGCACAGGCTGGAGAAACAGGTGGACAAGAACCTCATAAAGCTCAATACAGGGAAACACCAAGTCCACCACCTGGGCAGGGATAACTTCAGGCAGTAGAGCAGGCTGGAGGCCAACTGGCTGGGAAGTAGCTTTGCAGGAAGGAACTGATGGACAAGCTGGCCATGAGCCAGCAACGTGCTCTCATAGCAAAGAAGGCCACCAGCATCCTGGCTGCATTAGGCAGAGCATCACCAGCAGGCTGAGGGAGGTGATCCTTCCCCTATATTCAGCAATGTTGTCTTATGTCTCACTCTGGGCTTCCGGCTACAAGACAGACATGGACATACTGGAGTGAGTCCAGCAAAGGGTCACAAAAATTATTAAGGGACTGGAGGATCTGACATATGAGGAGAGACTAAGAGAGCTGGGATTACTCAGCCAGGGAAGTGAAGGCTCAAAGAGATTTTATCCGTGTGTATAAACAAATACCTGAGGAAGTAAAGAAGACAGAAACAGACTCTTCTTTATGGTACCCAGCAACAGAAGAGGAAATGAACACAAGTTAAAACATGTAAAGTTGCATTTGAACATAAAAAAATCCAACACTTCTTTACTGTGAAGGTGTTCAGAGAACAGTGCAGGTTGTCCAGAGAAGGCATGGGGTTTCCATCATTGGAAATTTTCAAAAGTGGACTGGACACAGTCCTGAGCAGCCTGCTGCAGCTGCTCTCCTCTGAGTAGGGGGGCTGGACTGAATGATCACCAGAGGATGATCAAACCTCATCCATGCTGTGACACTGCATTACTACAACACTGCTTGTAGTTGCCTGCTCTGATCCTCAGCTCCTGGCCCATGGCACAGGTGGTTGAAGAGTAGCTTGTCCTGTCTTCACTTAAGCTGAGTTGTCATCAGTGCCAGTGGCACCACTCACACAGATATGCAGATGGGATGACTGAGGAGCAAAATGCACAACTTTTGCTGCCCCTGCTCAGGGACAGGAGTCTCCACAGTGCCAGAGCAGTAGCCCTCCAAATCACTCCAGGGACAGGACTCTCCACTGTCACCCCAGCTCAAATGCTGAAGAGTATGTCAGAGCATTTGTCTGGTTTGGAGCGATGCAGGGAGAAAGGCTAAATACACCGATGGAAATAAAGAGTTCTTTATCCCTTTAGCCAAGCTTTCTTTCAGCTGTTGAGATAAGATGGACTAAATCCAGAGGAACTGTGAGGTTTCTTTCATTAACGATAAAATCTAAGCTGTTGTTAGAAACACCAGGGGGATTTAACAGGCTTAACAAAAAGACTCCTAAATTCCTCAAGAGGCCTATGAATTTGCAGTCCAGATCTGAGAGAGCTGAGAATCGCTTGGCACCTTATCAGCAGTCAGTCCAGCAGCCTTTGGAGAATGAAAGTCACCTTTTTGTTCAACTTCCCCTGTAGCTTGCCAACCTTCTTGTTACTCACTAAGTCAACTATCTCAAGAAAATATGCTCTCAGGCCTAAGCCACAGGATTCAAAACACAGCTTCATAAGTAAGCAGCAAGTTGATGGAAATTATATTAATCATAACATCTCCTTGACAGGTGGAGGCAGTTCAGCTCCTTGACTCCAACAATATCCTAGCTAGTCAACATGTTTTGCTTGGTGACCATTACCATGGAAGTGCAGAGTCCTCCACATGAAATTGCCTGGCTTCTTTCCTTCTGGAAAGCAATGGACAAGCAGGGACCCAGAGAGACAGTATGGAGAAAAGGACCAAATCATGGGAGCAGGTGGGGGAGCAGCTGGCAAACAACACCAGAACCATGAAATTTTCTTATCAGTCTTCTCAGAGTGGTTGAAGTCTCCCTTGCATATTAGCCTTATTGTGACCCCTGTATTTCTGTTCACATGGCTGAAGTTTGCTAAAGTTATTCTTCCAATAAGGTAATTTTAATAAATACAAATTACCTTCAGGTAGAGGTACAATTATTTCCATCTAAGGAGACACAGGATAAAATGCTTTTACACCAGTAAGTAGGAATACTGGATTATGATCACAGCTATCACCAGCTATCTCCCTCATTTCCCTTCAAAAAAATCCTAAATTTACATTTATTCTGTTGGCAACTATGCACATCACTGGAGAAGCTGCCAAAGCCATGCCCAAGGCCCAGCCAGAGACCCTCAACACACGCATCACAAGGAGGGGCATTAAAAAGGAACACAAAGGCAAAAAGAAGGATGTTCCCAAATACATTGGTTACTTTTGACCATTTGTGGAGTGCTCTCCATGAAGGATTTATCATTTGCTATCCTGTTAATCACAGTGCAAGTGCTATCAGTAAATAGCTGTGATGGATGTAAGATTTGTTTCAGCAAACACTAATAATTTTTTGTTTCTAAACAAGACTCTAACTAACTCTAGAGAAAATGCTAAAAAAAAAAAAAAAAAAAAAAGAGCCTGCATGCTCACAGATCCAAGCAAAATGTGTGCTAGAATCCAGGATTTGGCTGCTGCTTCCATGTCTGGGAATTCAGGTGATTTGTGATGCTTCACTTTTTTAATTTCATGTAGCAATGTGAGTTCGCTTGTTCTGCAGCAAAGAGTGTATTGGCAGTGTCAGTTCCCTTGAATAGCCCTTTCGTCAGAAATGCAGCTCATGTTCCCTTCAGCATGACAACACAATTAATTTTCCCCTGGAGCCTGGAATATCTGAGATGAGATTGGCACTGCAATATAAAGAGAGATACCCTCGGAAGAGAGGCAGTGGAGTCAAAGCCATTTGGCTTGGGTGGAAATAGTCACTGGCACTTACAGTCACAAACAGTCTTTCATGCTGTATTTCAACATAAAATGGCTTTTCCTCATCATGATTGCATAGTACCTAGCACAGTGGCATCCTAGTCTTGACTATGGTTCTCTGGCAATGCAGTAGAACAGGCACCGAGCTTATAAAAATACATACTATCACACATGTTCATGGCTGAGACGTCCACTGCAGTCAACATGCCCTCAGCATATATTAAATCCAGGCGTGGATCTTTGTACAACTTCAATTTAGGACATGAAAAAAGTAATGCCATGTCCAGAGGAAAACTTCTCTCAACTAATCCTGCATTTCCGAGCCAGCCAAGTTGGGAGTCTTTTTAAAAGATAAAATGTGCAGGTGGTCAGCCATTTGTTGTGGGTACATAAAAGGAGTATTAAACAGAAAGCAAAGGAGAAATGGATGGATCTAGCAGATGGCACCATGTTCAGGGTTAGCCAAACGCCCTCTCAGGCACAGGTGCCCATATGGCCAAGTAGAAACATTTTCTGCCACAAACCCTTTGTGTGCCTTCATGGCATCTCTCTGCTGGGAAGGGAAGTGCTGGAGTTCACAATCTTACTAGGGTAAAACAAAACTGGATGTATTTTGGCAAGGTATGTTCACTCTCAGGGCCCTGCTCAGCTCTGAAACTTTCCTCTCCTCATCTGAGCCTCTGCCTGGCTGGAGTGCTAATCACAGCTCCTGCACATTGTAAAAGGTGGTTAGCTCTGGAAGAGAGGGGAATGGATGAATGTGCAGCTGCTAAAGGGATCCATCAAGGGTGACTGGTGCTGATGGAAGTGCTTTGCAAAACACTTAATGCTTCCTGTTTCTCTTGACATCACTCTTTGTTTTGTGGGGTTTCATAAAAACCTGCTTTGTTCAAACCTACCAGAGGCTGAGGCACAAAGTTACCCAACAAATTCTCAGTGCTTGTCTAACAAATGACATCACAGGACATGTCAAGACCTTACAACTGTCTCCTACCTGCTGCTCAGCCAAGTTGCAGGTAGGCAGCAAAACCCCAGCTGGGACCATTGCACAGGCACAGTGACCTTCCAGTCCTGTACCTCCTCTTCCAGGCATTGTGGTGCCATCTCCAGTGCTGGCACGTGCACTGGCCATGATTAGTCCAACAGACTCAGGGAGACTAAAGTGAGGACTCACCAACATACGGCCAAGCTGCCCCTGCGTTATGCATTTGGTAAATGCTCAACACATGGAGAGAGAGAGCACAGGGGCTGGATGGGGGAGGAGGAAGAGGAGGAAGAAAAGCAAAAAAATGGGAGAAATAAGTGGGACAGGATGGGGAGGGCAGAAGCAGGGCTTGGCTCAGAGATAAGGGGATGAAGCATCATGAAGCTTTGACGTGGAGAGAGGATTAATTAGTAATTATCTTTAATCTTCCCTTCTCTTTTGCCTTTTCTGAAATCTGACATTGCTTCCTTCCCTTCCCGTCCAGCTCCAGACTCATTTACAGACACACTCAGCACCCTGCACAAGCCTGCTCCCTCGCGCAGGAATTCCTTTCCTCCTCCTCTTGTTTCCAGCGTTCCCTCCCTCCTGCTGGAGCCCCTGGCTGCTCCCTTGATGCCTTCTCCACCCCCAGCCAAAGGAGCCTGGCTGTGCAGTCACTGGAGCTGGAACATCCTCGTTATCATTCCCTCCTTTGCACCCACATTCTTTCCTGATCCCCTGAATGCCTGTAAAAATCCGACAGGTTGTGTTCAGGATGATTCCTCCTTTATCATGAAATCTCTCAGCTCCATCACATCCTTCCTCTTCCTGTCTGAAAAATACCTCCTTCCATAAATTGTTTGCTTTGTGCTTTGCCTTGTGCACACATTTACACCAGGAAACAGCCCCTCTGCTGTCCCTGCTGTACTTTAGGGGCAGCGATGATGCTTCCAATCCATTTTTCCCCTGGCTGCCAGTCCAGCTGGGTCAGTGGTGCTGTGCAAGACAAGATGGCCCAGAACTTTGTACAGGTGAATCTTAAAAGCGTCTTTCAGCCTGAAACCATTAACCCTTGTCCTGTCACCACATGCCCTTGTACCAAGTCCTACGGATGCATCTCATCAGGTCCCATGGACTTGCACACTTCGCTCAGATAGTCTCAGACATAAGGTACCCCTGCCACCAAGGCAGGAGGGTGCCCAGCTGCTCTCCCCAAAACTCTTTGGGGATGCTGCCTCCTACCAGGACAGGTCAGCCCATGCTGAGCTCCTTGCTTCCAATGACCACAAGCCCCTGCCTCAGTGCAAGGCTGCCATCATAAATCCTGTGCCACTGCAGCACAGGTTGGCCCTGACTCCAGTTGACTTGCAAGCATGAGAAAGGGAGAGGGTACTGCTGTATTAGAAAAATCATTACTTGGCTTCTTTCATGCCATTTCAGTGTACCATTGTTCTGATTCAGTTCCAGAAGCTTGTCACCCCTCATCTGGGATGATTCTGTGACAGAAACAAAGTGTCTTTGTTTCCTGTGGGTGCCTGGGCCCTTCTGGGACCCATCTCCCACTGAACTGCCTCAAATGCTTTTTCCTGCAGTAATCTGTGAGGTGGTTCCATTTCATCCCACTTCCTTGGGAAGTTATCCTGCATAAAAATGCTGGAGCTCTTT
>NW_009954300.1:298538-319538 GCF_000747805.2 Chaetura pelagica
CTGACAGGTCCTTAAGATATATTTTAACTGTATTTCATATGGATGCAAAGGGCCTGGCAGTATTAAATTCAGATGGAGCCATTCATCACCAGGAGTTAGCAAGGATGAATATAATTTAATAGCATGGTGAAATTATTTTTTATGTTGTTGCTGGAACCCTAAAGCTGTGGGCAAGAACATTTCAGGCATGAGATCCAGACCTTGTCACTCCACAGTAATAGTGGGCACAGCCCTGAGGGCATTGCTGGAAAGAAGACTGACATTTGATGCTGGTCTGACAATTCCGGGGGTTGCTGTTATTTTCTGAAACTTCTGCATCTACTTGATTTTATGCTGATCAGGAAAGCTCTGAGCTGAGACCAGATGGTACTGATTTGCACAGGGTTATTGCTGGTCAAAACTAAACCATGCTGTGCTCCATTTCCACAGAAAGATATTAAACTGGAGATGATAATTATTTATTCATTGGTATTTCAGCAGTGCTCAGCTGGGCCTGAAGCCACACTTGGCTGGGCATTATTCACTTACACACACACAGAGTTGAGGTTCTTCATTTCCAGAAACCTGAAGCTGAAGTGAAAGCCCCATATGCAGATTTCCCTGACGCCAGGCTCTTACCATATACTTCTCTCTACTATTTCAAAACCCATTTCTCAGCAAGATTATTTCCTCTTTTTTCCTCCCCAACTTGAGAAGACTTAGATGCTGTTATTACAGCAAATGCTGATTGGACTGGCTGAGAAGAAACCTCCAAGACACTTCTGAGGCTGCTGCAGCTCCACTGATGGACTTGCTGGGAGTCCCTGCTTCTCTTTTCTGCATCTGCCATGTTATCGTCCAATATAGGCCACCTACACAAATCTGAGACCTGTTTGATTTGTTTAAACACAGGCTAAACTGCCTGTGGATACTCTCTTGGAGAGGTGGCCCTTGGGCAGCTTTTTCCTCTGTGTTGAGGGAAAGGGAGACTGTGTGAGGCAGTGTGGGTAACAGAAACTTTTTCTTGGAGCAATTCTTCACAAATCCACTACCCTTCTCAAAGTCTGTATTAAAACTACTGATCCTGAACACCATGGTCTGGCAGAGCTAGGGGACCTCAGCAGCTCAGTGTCTCACATGGCAGGTTTGGGGCAGGCCTGGACAATTCTCAGGGATAGGGGAAAACAGCTCTTGAGAAAGACAAAGAAGTCTCTGGGGACCTGGAGAGAAGAAGAAAGAGAGCTACAATGCAATCCCCATTTACCTTTGAAAAATAAATCCGGCCAGTGTAATCTCGAGAGGCTTGTGATGCCATCTTGCTTCTCTGTTAGCCCTGACTGCCTGCTGAATGTACCTATTGTGCCCCAGTGCATGACAACATGCACATTGTGAAATCCACTGATAGCAAATATCAAGATGAAGAAAAGCTTAAATTTAATGCAGTGGTTGGCATAGTAATTTACAGCCAATTACAACTACTTATAAGGAAATGTTGCTAGAAGTGCAACACAGGTTAGTGATTCCCTTAAAACAGTAATAGCTTTGGATAAAGAAAAGCTTATCTGCCACATTGATTGCTTTGGACAATATTAATTTTTTTTCCTGGGAATTTCTATCATTCAGAATGAATTGGAAGTGTGTTCAATTTGAATAAATTCTTTCAATCAGTAATTCAAGAACAGTGATTTCCAAATTCTGAAGACCAAGAAAGTATCTTGGAGTGGCAGGAGGTGCCAGACTTAAGTTCTAAGTATGACACTCAAGTCCGTCCCAAAGTTAGAACTGTGGCAAAGCTGGGTACCAGGGCTGTGCTGTTCTTCAAACCCTGTGCACTCCAGTAATTAATTCCCTGGGTGGCCCAGGACCACCCCAGCTTGTTGTCATCAGCACAGTAGGGCTGGTTTCAGACAACAGACTGCCTTGAAAGCAGGTCTGAACTCCTCACCACCTCCACAATTAAGTAATCATCACACAGGAGCTCTTCAGACAGCAATTTTGGACAGTTCTATATGTTCCCCCAAGTAGCTCCTGCTGTAGCTCATCTCCCTTGTATGCTTAAATGCGTATGTGTTGATTAATATTCCATGTGGAGTGTCCCTGACATTTTCAAGCAGTTCCACTGCTTCTGCAGTCGTAGAAGGGATCAAACAGATAAGACATTTGCAAACAATCAGTACAATCTGTTCCTGCAGATGCAAAAATACTGATGTAGGATGCTACTTTGTACACAGTTAAGTTTTGTATGTAGCTGTCTTGGACCAGGAGTCTGAAAATTTTACGAGTTAAATTTATTGTCAGACCACACGAACTTTTGATCCCTGATTTGGATATTGACGGAAAGAAGAACACAAACAGTTAGAGAAACACTTACCTGAAACCCCATACTCTGTCCTTCCCAGCTTCAGCTTCCCTTATTTTTGCTGCAGTTACAACCAGTGGGTCAAACTGGCTCAGTGTCTGCTGGCGTGGGAAGCGGAAGGCGCGCGGGTAGTGGCTTCTGCTGCCCTGAGCATTTCTGCTGGGCTGCATGTCGTGGCTCCTGACACTCTTCGTGCAGCAGGTCCTGGCCACTGCTGCTCTGCTCCTCAGTGTCCCCGCTCGGGAGTGTGTCTCCCCCAGGTGTGTCTTTTCGTGTTCTTCAGGGCAGGCTGGAGTCCTTTTGTGCACACAGTGAATTATGAGCTCAGCCCATGCAGGTCACCACAGCAAACCAGTGCCTTGTACAGCCTGCAACATCTGCCCACTGCAGCAGGTATGGGAATTATGTGTGGTCATGCAGGTCAGTGGGATGGCTTGTAACTGAGAGCTTGGGGATCCTGTTGGCATGGGTCAGTGAGCAACCAACCTGGAAGGTTTGATTCCTCATGTAAGAGCTACCTTATGATAAGATTTTCTAAAAATAGTTTTTATTTTAAATAAACTTTGTCATTGAGTGTCTATGCCCTGCCTGCCATCAGCCTGCATGTAGCTGCCACCCTCTGTACACTTTAAATAGAGATCTGGGACCACTGAGGCTTACATAAAGTGTCTCCAACAATTCCTCCATGTACTTATACTCAGAGCTGAGAAAATAGCTCTTCATGTGATGTAAGAGCTGCACAGGCTTGTTCCAGCTGTGCCCGTTTTGGGAAAGGATTAAGAGAGGTTTAAGCATGTGGGGGCAGTTGGCAGAGCTGGTGCATTGGGGTAAACCCCATCCTTGCTTCTGCTGGCTGACTTGGGAGTTTTCGTGTTTGATTGTTTTCCACACCGATGCTGCTATGTCTGAAGGTTACAATGATTGCTATAATTCCATCACTTCATTGATATAAATAATTTCTGACAGCTTTATTTGTACTTATATACATTGATAAAGAACAATGTCATCTCTGGTAGCAGTTATAAAGTTCTCAAATACCCTCATATATTGCTGTCCATGAGTGCACTGTGAAATCTACAGATTCTTTTCAGAATATGCTTTTAAATTGAGAAAGCCATGGTATCTTCTCAGGGAATGCTATTTGCAGTAGCCAGGCACTTAATTTTCATGCTGATCCCTAATCCTAATTCAAGTAAATCAAAAGTGGAAATAAAATTGTACCGTTACACAATTGCAAAGGCAGTTGATTCTGCTGTCAGCAGATGTGGTGGCTAAAGATCCCCTTAATCACAGACACAGGATGGCTGCATGATACATCCCTGGACAAAAAAAAAAAAAAGTCAATGCTAAAAAGAAACATTGGCAAACATTTCACGTAAAACCTAAGTTATGTTGTCTGAGTCATAGAAACATTATACTGTAATGTTAGATGTTGCAGACTGTGAAGATGTCACCGTTAGTACAAATTCTGCCCCCTCATCAGGCGGAAATAATATACATAGGTCAGCTAACCTGCCCCACACTGAATTTTTTTTACTATTATGGCAATAGTATCTCCATTGAATTCTTGTGTGTAGTTTATCTCAGGAATAGATAGGTGAATATATATATATACACACACACACATTTTAAAAACATTCAAAATCTACATGTAGCTATATATATATATAGTATATAAATCTCACCACCTGGGTGAGACTTCTGGTTGCAGACTTCTACAATCACACCACAAGGATTTCTCAGAGGGACTCACAAATTATTGATATTCTCCCCAGGGTAATTACTGCCACTCCATGTGTATCTTTCATCTGTCAGATATTGTAAATTGAGAGACAGTCTGCCAAACAACGAATGCTTGTTTTCTCAAATTGCTTTAAAGATGCTCAACCTTTCACTGTTCTTCTCAGACACCAGATAAAAGCAGCATTCAGTCATTCAACAGCTGAGTTTTGCTGCATATATTCTCCCAAGGCTAAGAGAATGGAGATCCCTTGAGGACACATGAAGGTGATCTCTCACAACACAGTCTTGGCTGGCAGGTACTTCAGCACATCATAAATACCTGGAATAAATCCAGCTATTTTGGGGGGAGTTGTATAAATACTAATCTGATTGAGAATTTCCATGCAAATGCTGATAGGCAAAAGGCCACGGGATGATGTTAAACACAGGCTGTCTTCCTCATGCTTTCTGCACTCACTTTCTTTTATATTTTTTTTCTGTAAACTTTCTTTTAGTCACATTTTCATGGCACATTATTATGTATATAAAAACCTGCGAACTGAGAGGTTGTTTAATTTCATAAATGCATACAGGCTACCCTAAAGTCCATGTAAGTTACTGTATTCCTTCTGAAAGCCTTGGAAACAGCAAAGGGCTATGTTACTGCAACTCGTAATTAGTCTGAGATTGCATTTTTCAGGTGTCAGCTCAGTTAAGAAGCTGTGAGCTGTGGGCTGCTTGGTGATGAGGCTGTCATACCATGGCTTCAACCTCTGCATTCACAGAGGAAGCAAAGCGTTTTCAAGGGTGCATATGAGCAATATCCTTTAATTAAAGAACACTTAACACCAGTGTAGGTGAAGCCCTATCTCCATCATCCCAAACAAAACCTATTTTTCTTTAAGAGAATGAGTGTCCAACCTGACACAGAGACTTCTCTGCTTACTGCCCCATGAGTACAAGTACCATGGACAGACTGTTTGTACTCCTGTTATAAGGCATGTGTTACAAAAGATCTGGCTCAGATTTTGCTTGTTGCCTGATTTCCCCACTACAGAGTTATCTGTAGCTCAGAGTAGGTTTCAGCCGATGTCACATCTCTCAGCGTTAAGGAAAGCAAATGTTCAGCTAAATGGGTGTCTCTGGGTATGGCCGCTGTGTGCATTTACTACATGTTCTGGAGTGAACTGCTGGGCCCAAACGGCTGCTGTCACACTGCTAAATCTCACTGGCAGTCAGTGGGAGACTGGGGAGTTTTATTTTGGTCTGGAACACTATTCAGACCAGGCATGTCTCCACTGCACCATGGCTCAAAAGCCCTTCCACGAGCGTTGCACCAAAATGGCCTGGATGCCTCTAATGCACACCACAAACCTGGCTGCTCTGCTACCCAGTTCTACAGGCACACTCTTGGTGACCTGGTGCTCCCACTGCAGACTGGCAGTAAGGCCAGAGACCAGTTCTGACGCCGGGTGCCTGACAGGGGAGGGTTACCAGTCCCTCTTTATCTCCAGGCCCTGGGCAGAAGGACCAGTGACGGCAGCAGCAGCAGCCAGGGTCCCTCTACCCAAGAACCTTGCAGAGAGAACATGGACCAACCCCTGCAGTTTTCTGAAGACACACGATACAACAGCACTGCTCTTATCTGCTCCCTGCAGTGCCCTCAACACTGAGGTCACCATTTTCAGCAGTTGAGGGAGAAGCCTCAGAGAGACTTGTTTATTTGTTGCCTGTGTCGTAAGAGGATTCTTTCACCACTGCCAGCTCAGCAGCAGCCTGTGCTTCAGATCACAGAGGGAGAAGTTGAGCAAGCACAGGCAAAGGAAGGGAAGAGTCAGTTTATGCACAGTGTATGAAGGACACCATGGTAAATGCTCTTCTCTGTTGGGACTTTATCACTAATTTTAATTTGTGAGTGAACTGAGCACCTCTTGCATATTCAGGTAGCCCTCTAGGAAAGTGGATGATGCCTTTGAGCACACAGACAAAGCCCTTCCCACACTTGCTGTTCCCCTGCTGCCTGCTATGATGTGACCCACCCAAACTGTGAAGTGGTCTTGTCCAGGATGTTTCTGAACACTTTAACTAACCATCATTGGCAGTCAAACGAGGATTTGGGTTTTACGAAGACGGGCTGTTATTTGAGGATTGAAGATTGCTGGGGAGTGACAGGATACACCCAGTGAAGTTGGGCAAGAGCATCTTTGTCAAAAGTCATCCTGGTTAGAAGGGCTTTAAACCAGAAAGACTGGGAAATAGAGGTTATGACCCACAGATAGGTGAGGAAACAGAGGTTGGTAGTGGAAAGCAAATTACGCAGGTGGGTGGGAACGAGGGAGATGTCAGGAGTGGTAAGATAGGGCAAAAGGACACTCATCTCAAACGTAGGTCCACAGCCTGAAGAACAAGCAGGAAGACCTACAGCACTACATGCAGAACTACAACATCACTACAACTGACATGTGGTAGGACAGTTTGCATGACAGCAGCAATGTGAGGGATGGGTGGAAGCTCTTCAGGAATGACAGGAGGGAAGAGGACAAGTTGTCCTCTATGTGAAGAGGCGGCTTGAATGTATGCAGCTCTCCCATGGGATAGGTGACATACTGGCTGAGAGCTTGTGGATCAGGATCAGAAGACAGGCCAATAAAGATTATATTGTGGTGGGACTTTGCAACAGATCATCTGATCAAGGTGAGAAAGTGGATGAAGTCTTCTAACATGGAAGCCTCTGGATCACAGGCTTCTGGGGGGGTACAGCCTCTCTGACATCTGCTGGAAGGGCCACATAATCAGATGCAAGAAATACAGGAGAATTTTGGAGGATGCCAGGAATAAATTCTTTACACAGGAACTGAATATATAAAACAAGGGTGACATACAGCTGGATCAGATATTCACAAGAAAAGAAGAATTAGTTCTGGATGTGATTATCAGTGACATCCTTGGTTGTAGGGACCAGGAAATAGCAGGGTTTAAGGTCCTGAGGAGAGTAAGGAAGCTAAGTAAGACAGTGCAGACCCTGGACTTTGAAAGAGAAAATTTGGGCTTTTTCAGGCAACTGACAGGTAGAATTCCATGGGAAACAGCTCTGAAGTGCAAAGTAGCTCAGGAAAGCTGCCAAGGCCTTAAACACAAGTGCAATATGCAGGATGTCAAGTAGACATACCAGGAGACTGGATAGTGTAAATAGGGAAGTCATGACTGAGCTTCAGTGCAATCAAAGAGCAGACAAGAGGTGGAACCAGGGATAGGCAACAAATGAGGAATCCAGAAAGATTCCAGGGCAGCCACCTAGGAATGAGCATAAGAAAGTCAAGTTCAAGTAGAGTTGAAGCTTGCAGAAGATGCAAAGGGTGATAGGAAGAGCTTCTACCACTATGTTAGTAGTAGAAGGTTGAACAAAATAAACATGGGATCACTGCTGAGTGGGGTAGGCTACTTAGTGACAGTCTCCCAGAGAAATCTGAGGTACATAGTGCCTTTTTTGCCTGAGCCTTCACTTACAAGGTCTCTTGGACACCTGCCTTGAAAAGTAGAGTTCAATGAGGAGAACTATCAGCATGCAAGTTAGGGACAACCTGGTAGAATTTAATCCATCCAAGCCCATGGAACCAGACAGGCTGCATCAAATAGCATGGAGAGAACTGGCCAATATTGTAGTGAGGCCACTTGAATTTTTTAAAGGCTGGGTGAAGTCCCCAGTGGCAGGGTACTAAAGGTAAAGGGGGCCAAGATTGTTGGTTAACATTCCAGGACCACTTCTTCCAAGCTCAAGATCAGAGCATCCCAATGGGTAGAAAATTAAGAAAGGGAGCCAGGAGACCCACATGGTTTAAGAGGGAACTGCTGGGCAAACTGAAGTGGAAGAAGAGTCTACAGATCATGGAAGGAGGGGCTGGCCACTTGGGAGGAATATAGGGCTGTTGTCAGAGGATGTAGGGAGGCAACTAGGAAACCTAATGCCTCCTGGGTATTAAACCTTGCAAGAGAGGCCAAGGACAACAGAAAAGGCTTCTTCAAATACACTGCAGACAAAACTAACACTAGAGGCAGTATAGGTCCATTGCTGAACGAGGTGGGTGCCCTGGTGGCAGAGGATACAAAGAAGTGGGGTTACCAAATGCCTTCTTTGTCTCTGGAAATACTACTGCAGACTGTCCTCAGGAGCTCCAGACCCCTGAGGCCCCAGAGGAAGTCAGGATGAGGGAGGAGGTTGCCTTGGTTGATGAGGACTGAGGACTGGGTTCAGTATAAATTAGGCAATCTGAACATCCATAAATCCATGGGTCCTGATGGGATGCACCCATGGGTGCTGAGGGAGCTGGCAGAAGTCATTGCTAGGCCACTCTCCATCATCTTTGGTAAGTCATGGGGGACAGGAGAGGTGCCTGAAGACTGCAGGAAAGCAAATGTCACTCCAGTCTTCAAAAAGAGTAGAAAGGAGGACCTGGGTAACTATAGATCAGTCGGTCTCACCTCCATCCCTGGAAAGGTGGTGGAACAACTTGTCCTTGGCACTGTCTCTAGGCATATCAAGGATATGGTCATTAGGGCCAGTCAACATGGTTTCACCAAGGGGAAGTCATGTTTGACCAACCTGATAGCTGTTTATGGGGACACAACCAGGAGGAGACATGATGGTAGAGCAGTGGATGTGGTCTATCTTGATTTCCGTAAAGCATTTGACATCGTCCCCCACAACATCCTTGCAGCTAAACTGAGTAAGGTGGTCTGGATGATGGGGTACCAAGCTGCTTCATGGAGGGCTTCTGTGAGCTGCAGTACAGGTCATGCAGGAACACAAAGTGGAGTGATCAGAGAATGAGGGACACACGATGATTAAGGCAGCACAAAAAAATGCTGACACTTCCAGATGACTACATGGAACTGAAAATTGAAGGAATAAACAAAATTAAATGCTGTAAACTGTTTGGACCCAGAGCCTGGGACAAAATCTTTGCCCAAAATAACACAGTGGACATCTGAAAAATGGCTACAATTCTGAATGCCTTAATTTCCCAAATTATTAAATGAAAAAGGCAAGTTACCTACTTGATACGTTTTATAGGCTTAATTCCTTTGATGTTCAAAGGGCTTTAAGGTCTTAGGAGGGTAGACTGACATAGAAATACAAACCATATGCTTTTTTATTACCATCTTATTGATCAAAATTCCTTACATATTTGGAAATTCTCCCTGAATCAGTGACTTTTCAAAACCACATAGCAGTGTTTGACTATGTGTGAAAAAGAACCTGAAGATCTTTGTTCCAATTAAGCGGAAGAGATTGGAAATATATTAAGAATGCGGAATTAATGATCTTATTTTAAAAATAATTTGTAAAATAATAAACCCATATCTTCTCATCTCAAAACTCTTTGTGCTTCTTATCTGGCTACAGCAGGAAACAAAAAAAATGTAAAATCTTTGTTCTTAGAGAAATAACCTATTAAAATAAATTTCTGTGAGCTGTATAAAAAGGCACGTACCAAGAAATGTATGTATTCAGCCTTCCATTAAAGAAAGATATGTTTTCAAGGTCTAACTGCATTGATGGGATTAGCAAAACTTTCCAACAATTTGTACATGACAATACATCAAAAGGGGTGTGGACACTTTTCATTTCATTCTATAATGCAAGACCTTTTGATAATGGCATAAATGATCAGTGACTGATACTTGTAAAGTAAAAATGCTGTCCATTTTAATAAGAGAATTTAGCTTTTATCTTTTCCACTGGCAAGTACATAGAAGATAAGAATCCACTTCTGCTCCTGGTGGTGCTTTTAATACTGAGAAATGCAGCCTTTGAGAGCTTAATCGGATTAAATGTGACAGCCTTGATATTGATATGATATACAGTCACACTGTGACATACAGCAGTTTTATGCATTATCTGAAAATCTGTTTTTATCCAATATGTTAAAATAAATATGCTAACTCTACAGATCTTTCTTGACCCTGGAAGGATTTAATTGTTATAATTTAACAAGACTGGACATGAATCAGAAAAACAGAAAGACATTTTGAAGTGTGCTAATGAAGTCTTTTGCCTTTGTTGAATCAGAGTTCACATCTAATAGTCCATCTCATTTAAACCAGAAGAAGGGAAAATTTCAGCTTAAATTTGCCTAATTCTGTAATCATTACACCTGTTTTACCTAGCAGTAACTACTACTGTTATAGATACGTTTATGCCTGGTTTATATCAATGTAACAGAGAATGAAACAAGACCCATGCATTTTGAATCTTTTTAAACTTCCCTATTGACACAGCTAAATTATGTGTAATCAGCATGTATGAAACAAGTAAGGGTTTATGCTCCAGCAGCACCCTTAAAAACTGGAGCATCAGGACTTGTAGGTTTGCCACTAAGTGCCAGGTAGAGCTGCACAGACCTGGGCTGTCCAAGATCAAAGCACTTCAATCTCACTGCTTCTGTGAAGTGCTAGGAATTGCTCAGAAAATGTTAAGTGAAGTCCAGGTTTTCCTTAGGCGCTTATAACCAAGAGCATTGAGTCTCTTCAGGAATTCACTGTGATTTTCTAGATAACTCAACTGAAAACCAGAAATTTCATGGATGATCAAATACAACATAGTCTTTTATTCAGGAATAAATCACAGGAGTATTTGCAGAATTATTTGTAAGAGTATTGGAAGGTTTTGGCTCTCTGTGACAAATGTACAGACTTTCAAATCTTTCTCAAATGTATACAGAAATATCTATATGGATCTTTCTCAAAACACGTACAGAATTACCTATACAGAGAAAGATTTCACTGTGTGTTGCTTACACAGACTTGTCCCAGCATCTTGAACTCCCCTTCTGAAGCAGAACTGTTCTGAATTACTTTCATCTTAGACCAGCAATCAAAGGAAATTACGACTACATCAATTGCTCAAAGGTTACATTGTTTGCAGTGTCCTTCAAAGGGGCACCACAGCCACATGTCACATTCCCTAGTCTGATGGCTCTTCCAGTCAGCTCACTTGAAGAAAAGTGTAATCAAAAAAAAAGTCAGCTGTCTTCATGGGGGTTACTGTTTGTGCACAGTAGAAAAGGAAGACTTACGTACCACACTGTAGCCACCTTCTTCAACCTTATGCTTGAATAGATGCTAAACAGGATAACCAGCAGCCAGAACACTAGTGTACAATAGCATAACTCAACACATAAATCAGATTATCTGTTCCTGATCTAGTGGAACTTCTGAGAACCTCCCCATAGCCACCACTCAAAGGGAGGGTGGGGAAGATCACTCTGTCACTGTTAGTATAAATAAGGATAACTGACCATTTCTTCTATATATGTATTCTCACTGTTGTATTCTGAATAATTTCTTTTCAATCTTTAATTTCACCCCCATTTTTTTCCATTGTTCCATGCTAGTTAGTTGGCCCTCACTGTCCTCTGAGTATTTCCCTTTAGGGGAAAAAATTTTGACTCCTTAGTATTTCAGTATCAAATAGAATATTGTTTCTTGAGCTACACACTCAGACATCCCACTGTGAAATTTCCAGTGTTGCATTTCCATTCTCTCTGTAAAAGAGACCTTTGGGATTAATAAATATTGCACAACATCTATCAGTTAATTTTTATTTAAATCTTAAAAGTCTTCTAAATGAAAATATTTTAATTAGAATCAAGTTATTATTAAATGGTAGATCTTTGTGACAATATAAGTTAGGTGACTGGATAACACATAAATGGTAATAAATATAAAGTGACATAGAAATAAATCCTCTTAAGAGGAATATGAATTAATTTCCACTACTCTGATCAGTTTGTAAAAGAGAGACAACATTATTGTGTAAACCACAGAAGGAGGTATCTGCAGAAAAAAATTCATCAGATAACTTCTTCCTCCCAAAGAACTACTGCCAGAAGCAGCAAAACAGGTGCTTTATACAGAAAAACAAATTAGAAAATTAAAACATATGGAAAGGACTGGTTCAATATAGTAAAACTAACACAGGTTATGGAAAGGTTCACATTTTATGTGACACCAAGGATTGTCACAAGCCAACTATTCACCTCACTGAGTTCATTGGACCACGATTTTCCCAAAGCATTTGTGGTATGATTATTACTTGCTACTCATTCAGCTAAATGCCAGACTTAGGGGTTTTTTCTAAATATTATCTCATGTCCTCATTTAACAAGTAATATTGCCAGAGAGTTAATTATTGTTTCATCCTAAGCAATAACTGCAGTACTGTTTTGACACATAAATCCTACCTCTAAAGATTAGCAATCTAAAATCTCACTCCTGTTTCCACTCACTTTGAGATCTCAGGATTAAATTTACAGAGAGAGAAACATAAAGGACACCTTGTTAATAATTCCAGAGGAAGGATGAGCTGTATGAACAACTGTGTATTTCCAGGATGTGTTTTAATTACTCGGTTTGTTTCTTGAGAGCACTAGGGAAGAAATGAGACTGTAGGCAGGAACTGAATTCAGGGTGCTTGGCAAGCCAAGAGGAGAAGGGAAGCTGGCAAGGAAACACTGTGTGCAGGGGGCTGTGCTGTAATTCAACTCACTGCAACTTATCAGATTGACAAACTCCCTAAATGTCACCAAAGTGAAAGGGAAAAGCCAGACAAGACACTACAGGTATCTGTTGTGTAGGTGTAATGCAAATCAAATAGCTCAAACTGGGATCCCACATTGGTTCCTGATGCAGCACCAGGTGTTACTTTGCATGCCTGCCACCCCTCTTCCCACTAGGCTCAGGCAGCTTTTCCTTCATTTCTCAGCACCTCTTGTAGCACCTCATAATTTGTGATAATGTGGGTTTTTTAAATTTATGCATCAGTCTGATCTATATTGAAATTCCTGCAGAAATTTGATCTCCATCTCCTCTTCTGCCACAGTAGGGTCTGATCTCCAGTTTTCATTTCACATTTAGTTACAAAGCACTACATTAAAATTAGGACAAAGGTAAGTAAAGTAGAATAGAAAAAAAATAAAAATAAAACAACAACATAAATCCAACTATATTGTTCATAGAAAACCCTGTATCATGCAGTAGGTGCCTTTCTGTTTAGCCCAAAGACCTTCTTGGTGCCTCTCAGTTTGCTTCTGTGCTTGCCCACAGCCTCACTGCTTTGGTGTCTTCCTCTCTTCAGCCCATCAGCATCCACAGACAGCATCTCTCTGCTGACATCCAGCAGTCATTTCTAGGCCATGCTACATGCACACTAATGGGATTAAGCTTTTTGCAAAATCCAGCTGCAGTCTTTCCCCTGTGTGGAGAGAGTGAGCAGAAAACTGCCCAAGCATTGAAGAGCAGCACAGCAGGGAGGGGCTGTGTGGAGACTCCCCGCCTCTGCCCTCCAGCACAGCTCCCTGACCAGCTGGCCACCAGTGAGCCTGGGCTGCCTGCCATCCTACTCAGGGTTGTCTGCTGTGGAGAAAATTTAAGATGGATTGGGTCAGAAGATTTGGAGATGGAAAGTGTCTATGCACAGTGTAAATCCTGTGTGAGACGACTCATTTTTTTTAAAAAAAGAACACGTTTTTTTTCTAGAGGTCATTCCTGTTCCATATAAAAAGGAAAGATCTCCAGCCCCATAAACTAGTACATACACACTCACTAGTTCATGGTTTCTGCAATTATTTACCAAACATGCTGACTTTAATCCTGCTCAAGACAATGCACTGCTGACATCCTAAATTTGAATATCTGGGGAAGAACAACCCCATGTGCCAGTACAGGTTGGGGGCTGAACTGCTGGAGAGCAGTGTAGGTGAAAGGGACCTGGGGGTCCTGGTGGACAGGAGGATGACCATGAGCCAGCAATGTGCCCTTGTGGCCAAGAAGGCCAATGGCATCCTGGGGTGCATTAGAGAGGGTGTGGTTAGTAGGTCAAGAGAGGTTCTCCTCCCCCTCAATTCCGCAGTGGTGAGGCTGCATCTGGAATATTGTGTCCAGTTCTGGGCCCCTCAGTTCAAGAAGGACAGGGAACTGCTTGAAAGAGTCCAGCGCAGAGACACAGAGATGATTCAGGGAGTGGAACATCTCCCTGATGAGGAAAGGCTGAGGGAGCTGGGTCTCTTGAGCTTGGAGGAGACTGAGGGGTGACCTCATCAGTGTTTATAAATATGTAAAGGGTGAGTGTCAGGACGATGGAGCCAGGCTTTTTTTCAGTGATGTCCAGTGATAGGATAAGGGGCAATGGGTGCAAACTGGAACATAGGAGGTTCCACGTAAGCATCAGAAAAAACTTCTTTACTGTGAGGGTGACAGAGCCCTGGAACAGGCTGTCCAGAGAGGTTGTGGAGTCTCCTTCTCTGGAGACATTCAAAACCCACCTGGACGGGTTCCTGTGTGATGTACTCTAGGTGACCCTGCTCTGGCAGGGGGGCTGGACTGGATGATCTTTTGAGGTCCCTTCCAACCCTTAAGATTCTGTGATTCTGTGATCTGTACACAGGGTTTTCTCACCCACAGCTAGGATGACTTAGCAAAACAGCTCTGCATCCTCATGCAGCATCACAGCTCCAGCCACGGTTACAAATAACCTTGCTGATTTACTGAGACGGTCTAAATTTGTCACCTAGTCAAAATATAATCTGTGATGAACTGTTATGAAAATGGACAATGCTTAGGGCTCTGTCCTAATCCTTTTATAATCTGAATATTCTCACTTTTTGGGCACAGCAGGAACAAGGTCTTTGTCTGATAAACCTCCCAGTTCCCTTTTAGAAAGGGTGCAAGGGAAAAAAATCACACATTTCTTTAAAACTTGTAGTGTGATAAATTATGTAGCCTTGTGATTTCTATTTATTTATTTATTTATTTTGCCAGAAAACTGTCTGTTCAGTTCAGTTTGCCCTTCATACCATTCTTTCAGAAGGCATAAATAAATTATTCCCTTTTTCCCCCCCTCTCTTTAAAGAAACAGCGTACAAGATCCTGAGCATACTGAAGTGAGTGGCAGCTCAGAATGCTCACTGAAGCAGCAATGCATGTTACAGGATCAAGCCTGAGTAGAAAGCATTTGACTGTATTAACACACCCCCTAAGAAAAGACAGTCCAAGGCTGAAGTTCACATTGGGAGCCTGGAGGATGTCATAAGCTGTGAATCTGCAGCTCCTCTAACAGATGGGTCATAGCAAAGTGCTGGGTGTCTGGCCCCTACTGCTTTTTACAAACGTGTGATTTATCTTGTTTTGCTTCAGATACTCACCTACAAAAACAGCATGAGTGTTACAGAAAATGGCCAATCACCAAATATGTATAATCTTTCACGTTGTCTACCCAGTGAAACAGAAAATCTGGGCAGTGTTTTTAGGAGGTTTCAGGTTTTTTCTTTTCTTCCTGGGTAGGTAGATACCAAATTAAGATAAATAGAACCTTCAGCTTGATAGAACGAGACCATGGAGATCTGGATCATTAGAAAGTCATCTTCTCTCTTCCCAAACTGAAGAACTGTCTCTCAGCCCTCAGGAAAAGCTTGTTGAACAGTGTGGTTCAAGTTTGCGTGTTCTGCTCACTCAGTGGTGTAGTGGGTGTTGACTAGCTAGACACACAACTGTTCATCTCTCTCCAATCTGAATACATACTGTGTATTGTGAAATACCCAACAGAAATCTAACAATTTAGCTTCAGGCCTCTTAGCTCCTCTACCACACAGAGCTCAATCTTGCCTGCAGATACTGTCATTGCTGTTGTTACTGTGTTAGTGCAAAAGCTCTGGTCTGAATCAGCCCTCACCACACCAGGTGAT
This sequence comes from Chaetura pelagica, assembly GCF_000747805.2. Lineage (NCBI taxonomy): Eukaryota > Metazoa > Chordata > Aves > Apodiformes > Apodidae > Chaetura > Chaetura pelagica. The sequence goes on from NW_009954300.1 coordinate 314,340, forward strand.
AAACAAACACAGAACTAGAAATAGTCTCAGTTACAGAGGACTCACCATTTATTGTTTTACTCTGGAATAGTAAGAACTGATTAAATTACAAATGTAATTCTAGACAAAAGGCAGTAAAATTTCCACACTATGTCATAACATTGCAAATTCTCCATCAGCCAAACACTGCTGAAGAAACTATCTAGAAGTGCTTCTGAATCCTGAAATATATTTATTGGAAATATTTCACTTTTCTTCCTGTAAAAGTCAGATACATTCATTATGATGAACTTGGCTGTATTCGCCCAAGTGGAGCCTAAGAGCACTGTAATGAAGTGAAGGAAATTTGGTTTGAGAGGCAAAGAAAGTACTTTGTGCTTACTTAAATAGAAGAAAAAGAAACCCAACTGTTTGGGTATTTGGGAACCCTGATATGTGGGTAAATGTGATCCAGTCTAATAATCAAGTCAGCTCCCTTCTTGCACTGCATCCCACACTCCACAGCCATCACTGTAGAGGGTTATTTCAGCTGCTTGTTAACTGTGACATGGACACACTCTGCATAGCTCAGAGGGTATTAATACAAAGTATATTGGCTCAGGTGAAGTGCTGCACAAACAAGGTTAAACAGCTCTTGGTGTCAGTTCAGAACTGGAAATAGTTTAGCCATTTTTATATTATCTAGAACATGAAGAATAAGCTCTACTGACCCAGGCCAGCACCATTCACTGCATATCTGGACCACAGTGGAACCAGGAAAACTCAAAAGTGAAGCACTGGCACCTTTGACTTCATGAAGCCACACTCACCAGCCAGCTCATAAGGAATCTTAAGCACTGAAAAAAAATGCAGAGCAGATCCACCTGAGTGACTCCTTGTGCAGGAAGCCTCAGGACTCAGACAAAGCTGGAAAACTGTGCTGGATCCACAATGCCTAGGCAGAACAGTCAGGCATCTCTGCAAGACAGAAAACTTCAGGGTGTCCTGTGGCATTCATCCATCTGTCTGACAGCATTTTCAAGCTACCTCAGCTTCACATTACTCTGAAGGAACTGAACTCTTGTTACTCTTTCAAGAACAGGCAAACCCCTCAGTACTGGTTATGCAATGATTGCTAAGAAAGAAAAAAGCCACAATCATAACCTGAAATTAACCTCTTCCAAAAATCAAGGCAGGAAGTCTCATAACATGGCTGAAAAGCTAGTAATCCTACTCTCAGCAAAAGCACAAGCACTGACTTCCAAAGATGAGACCTCATGGTGACATACAGTTCATAAGGTATAAAGAAAAAAGGATTTGCTGTGACTCAGAAGCTCAAAACCTGACAAACATTTGATGGTGAGCTGTGCTGAGCTGTGACTCTTCTGACCCAGGTCCCACAGTCATACCAACACCTCTCAGTAGCTGGAGCTCAGACAAGAGACTATGCTATGGACTGAACACGAGCTTCAGCAGGCAGACCTTCAAGCAGTATTTCAACAGAATATTAGGGGTTTATATATATATATTATATATACGTATGCACAAAAGATCTAAATATCACATTATGTATAAACTAGTGTGACTGCTCACCAGAAGAACCTGTCACCTCCTGCAAACAGCATCATGCACTGGATTTAACCTTGGCCTATATACTGCATAAATAAAGCAATTCTTCTTATTTTTCATACGTATAGTCAGTTATTTATACAGGCTGCAAACCACATAATTTTTAAGTGCATTTTGAGTTATCATTTAATCAGACTTCTACACAAGCCTTTGGATAAACCACAGGGGAGAAATCCTAGGCTTGCTTCATTCACTGAAAATGATTTAAAATGATGTGTCAGGATTTTTTTATTAATTTCTATGCAAAATCATCTACTTCTCCCTAATTCCTTGTGATTGGGATATTATTTAACAAGACAATTTGTGGATACTGTTCAACAATGCTAATTAAATGCTCAAGCCCACTAAAATCTACTTAGATGATCTTAACCATCACATACTGATTAATTCTGGAGTCCCAGCCAGGTGTCCAAGGTGAAAGAATGCTACAAGAACACAAAGGAAACACTGACATACTGCAGAATGGGATAGGATGGGAAGCTTTAGGAAGGATAAAAGGAGATTTAGGAGACTTAGCCTTGAAAAAAAGTCTACAGGCTCCACTCTGTTTTCCTCATAGCTCCACAGCAAAGAACTGTGTGCACCAAGATGGAGAGTGACAAGACATCTGAGGAACTCCAGCAACACCAACCTGTCTGTCAGGCACTGAGGGACTTGTTGCCAAACTTCATAAGCTTGAACGTCACCGTAAGGACTGGTTGCACCAAACCCAAACCACAAAGGAGAAGAGCTAAAATTCTGTTCTTTCATCAGCATACTTGAAGAGAAAAATAACAGTGTTAAGAAATAATGTTTGACATTTAATCTGCTAATATGCCTTGGAATTATCTCCAAGATAAAGGGAGCACGGGGGATTTGTTTGAGCTCAAAATTATGGGCCCAAAGAACCAGAAATTCTGTAGGGCGGGGGAAATTCACCCTCTGAATAGCCATGGCATGCACAGAAATGTCAGTCACATAAATCTTCTCTGTAGCTGCCATGGGACTCTTGTGGCGAGATTAAATCAATTTCAAGTTTTGCAACAGTGAGGGAAGAATGGATGCAATGTAATACCCATCTCAGTTTGGCTGTCCTTCTGTATCTCTTAGGACACCAGCCTGAGAACACATTTGCAGGGCAGCTTTCCTCCCAGTACAGTAGCAGACTACATTACAGACTTCATATACACAAAAGGCTGAGCAGACACTTCTGCTATGCAGAATATCATTTATCAGCAGAAATCCCTGGGGAACAAAACATGGCCCTCAATGAATATGAAATTATTAAACCTACCATTAGAGCTTTGTTTATTAAAAATATATAAAATTTGTACCTCTGAAAATTTCTCACATGCCAAAGGAAAATGTTAGAAGATAATTATTGAAGAATCCTGACTCTATCAGTAGGCTAAATTGTGTTGGAAACCCTTCAGCTGAACGTGCATTTAAACTAAAGAACATTATTTCTTGGTGTGGTTCGATCTGAAGAGAGAAATGACACCCCAGATACATTTCAAACCCTGGTTGCAATAAGCCCAATGAACAGTCCAAAACAGGTTTCACAGATAACAGATGATAATACAGCACAGAAATTGAATGTCTGAGGTTCCTAGGATTATTTCTCTGCCACTGTAACTATACTTCCACCATCTACTGCTCCAAGAGTTGTATTTAATTTTTTCCAAACTCTAAATATCCTCTCTTCACCAGCAAACTGTGATAGAATGTAGTTCTATTTAGCATAATATCACATGCTATTAATACTCTGAAGTGGCCTACCTTTACAATATTTCATTACAGATACAGCTTTAGATATGTTCATGTAAGCTAAACCAAACCATTACTCAAGTTCAGGCACATTGTAAGATACAAGAAAGAGCCTGAAGGAGAAGGAAGAAGATGCTGACAAATAAAATTTTTGTTTGAGCAAATCACCATTAATTATTCTATTGAAGGCCTGAAGATGTATCAGCAGAATTCTGCAGAGGGAAATGTCATTTAAAAAAACAACCAAACAAACTAGAAAAAACCCTGTTGTACTTCTCTGACTTGTCTAATTTCTTGCAACAGTTAACATAAAAGACTGATCTGACCAAAGTACTTTTTTTTTTTTTTCTTTTTATTCATCTGCTCAGTGTTAAAATAGACTTGACAAACAAAAATAAAGATTTGTCCTTCGCAGCAGAAAAATTCCCCATTAAAACCAGACAGATAAAGGATGTGGTAAGGGGGAAAACTCTGATGTAAACAACATCATAGAAGGAAGTTTTGGCCAAAACAAGGGAGAGATTTATAAATACAGATAATTTCACACTATCCCATAACCACGTTGTTGCGCTGATAGGACACTCCACAAAAGGAAACCTCAGAAGGGAACAAGGATGAGTCAAGTCCAGACAACTTCAGAAAAATAATTTTATATTTAAGGACAATGCAGAAAAAGGTAGAATAGCTTTCTAGACTACCATGTAAATAGCACTTTAAGACAAATTTTGCCAATGGAAGAGAGCAAGACAACGTTGGCTGTGCAGCAGGAAACTAGACAGAGAAGCACGAAGGGGAAGAACTTTTTTCTTTTATGTTTTCTTTTTCTGTGAGGGGGAAATAACAGTAAGAAGAAAACTTCATGTCCAGTACAAGAAAATTTAAGACAACAATATGAGCTACTTGCAAGCTCATGGTGGATAATAACAGCAATTACCATTGCTACTTCCAGGTGCTATTCCAAAACAGCACACAGACAAGCTGGCAGAGGGAAGTGCCCAGGAAACTCCTGATACATTTGTTTTCTAAACGTTTCCAACTGTTTCACTTCTTCCTGCTCCACGGGAACCCTTTCCCTCCTGAGAAAACTAATGAAAGAAGTTGCATGTAGCGTGATTATTGCTGGTAGCTGCCAGCCTGCCTTTTCTAAATAGTAAGTAAATGCTTAAATAGCAAGTGGACGCTACTGAACAGCAGGGCAGGAGCTTCTCTCCCACGCAGCAGCACAAGGGAGGGCACAGGCGGGTGCTCCCGGTGCAGCTCTGGATCAGCCGGAACCACAGAACCGGGTCCAGAGCACCTGGTGCCCATTCCTGATCTCGTGCTTTACGATTTTTCTTGGACATTCATTTCTCTACGGAAACCTGACTGGCGGAAACGATCCTTCCTGAAACATTTTAATAAAAACAGCTCTTAGTTTTACGATTCCAGGTTTGGATTTGTGGATCATCAAGTGTCGCCCTAAGTAAGGCTGATTAAGCGGCTTTTTTAACGCACTGACCAGTAGCAGGGTCAGTATTTAATAACACTTTTCCCTTACATCCCGTTAGCAGAAAGCAGGACCAGCTTCCCATGGGGAACGAGCCGGGACCGTGCCAGAAACCGGGATCGCTGCCGGCTTTCCTGCTGCCACAGAGCCACCCAAACAGCCGAGCGTGCCCTAAACCACCAGCTATTACGCGGATTAGATCGATTACAAGTAAAACGAGTGTAAAAAAGGCGCGTGGATGGCACGTGCGCTTTTCCTCACGCGTCACTTCAGACCGGACGCCTCCTTTGGACGGGGCTGGGAACGGGGGCTCTCGCTGCCGCCGGAGCCGCTTCCCGGCCCTTCCCGGCCCTTCCCGGCGCTTCCCGGCCCCGTCGCCC